>NC_051434.1:7721236-8020265 GCF_001649575.2 Kryptolebias marmoratus
GGGGGGGGGGGGGGGGGGGGTGTCAGATTTAACAGCAGAGAAAGCTAGAAAAGCTGAGAGACATGGCAGCGTGCCTCTCCACGATTTTTGTTTCTTTTTTCAGCAGACTGTCTGGATGGAGTTGATGTTTTACATCGCTGCCTCAGGTTTTTCTCGCTGTTTTTCTCACTCTCGCTCTGTGAGCTTCTCCCTTTTTTATGCTCCATGTATGTTGGGATAAAAATGGGTCTTTTTATGTGCGGCAAAAGGGAATCAATTAACTTCTACAGCTGTACGGAGAAGTGTCAGATATCTTTTCTCTGTCATTATCATTTTATTATTACTGATTTCAACGTGATGTTACAGTATATGGAAAGAATGTGATAGACATTTTTTCTCTGTTGACAAATGTTTCTTAACAGATAAGGTGAATACCGCCCAACTGAAACATCTATTTATGTAATTCTTGGCTTGTATATCTGTGTACCACGCCTTCTTGTTCCCTTTCTTCCTCACTCTTAAAAATAAAGAGCGATCATGAAATGTAACCAAACAACAGATGAATTAAATCTCCCTGTTACTCACAGTCCGATGGCTGTTTTCTGGACCCATGACAAAAATGTTTATCTTTAGTTTCTCACTGGCGCTCTTATTTAATCTTATTTATATCCATGGCCACTGTCTGTCAGCTTTGTTCACCAAGTGAAATTGCCAAAGGTGAAAACGATAGTGTGAGTTCAACAAGAGTGAAATGTGTGACAGCGATGCAGCTGAAGAGCTGCTGAGCTCAGACACCCTGTTCTTCCTGCAAGTCTGATGAACTGACTCAGAAGTCTCTTCTGGGCCTATTAAGATATAAAACATGCCGTCCACGATGACTCATATGGAGCAGGAGTAGCATTAATTTAACACTAACATACTGAAACACAAAAACATGACTGATTTTTAGTGCAACTAACAGCAAACTTTGCACAGATGCAGAAAAAAAAGTGAGCAAAATGGCACATTTTCCAGTGAAGTCACTCAAAATTATGTTTATTAATAAGCTATAAATTGTGTGGCGTTATACTGACGCTTCATTTTAAGTTAAAAACTATACTTTAAATAAAACAATGACAGCAGTTTTAATACATTTTTAAAGATTTCCCTAGTGCAGAAAAGTAAGGAAGTAAAATCTAAATCTGGTCAACTTTCAGGAAAACAAGAATCTGCATCTGTCTGACTGACCTTTTAATATTCATATAATCAATAAATTATTAGAGAAAATTAGCTAATGAATTGATGGTAAAAGTTTTGAGAATAATTAATCGTTTCAACCAATTATAATTACACTGCAGAAAGCTGCTGTAAATATTTCAATGTTTTTCACTTTTTAGATTGATTATAAAATAGTAACTTTTAATTATGACATTTATTTACAAGACCAAAACAATATCGTCACAGAACGTTACCATTTAGCCTCCCCTTAGGCATTTGTTTGAGTCCAAAGTCACAAAAAGAGTAAAAAACAGTAAAAATAGCAACCTTGATCTTAAAGTGGAGAGTACTCGTTCACAGCACTCAGCTCCCACGTGTTTGTTTTTACTTTAAAGCCACATTATGCTCTGACTCCCAAATGGATCTTGAAGCTTTAATATTGGAGCCCGAAGACGAAACGATACACAAAACTGAACAATCATGTTTGCTATTTCAAGGTGACGCTCCTAAGCAGCTCAGATATGTTCTCAGCATCAGTTAAATTCACTTTCCAGTAAACAGATAAATGAAATAACAAGAAATGCACCCGGTGAGAACAATTTGCATCAGAGGCATATTTCACAGTTTAAGAAAGCGACACAGATTTACAGCTAATTTTGGAGGGTTTTCATTGTCAATGCTTCAGCGCTCCAAATGAGTGGTGAGTTTTTTTGCATTTGTTATTACATAATTCTGTTTTTAGACATGTAAGTAAACAATTATTGTACCTAAAGACTATCTACAGTACATACAGACAACATTTTTAAATAAGGAACACTTGTAAACAAAGAAAACCATTTTTTAATGACAGTAAAATTGGAACAAAAGTGAACTTAGACGTTGATATTAATATTCTTTAACAAAAATCTATATATACTCTATTTCCACAGCCACAGTTTGGACTCATATTCTGTAGCTGACCAATATATTGTTGGGTTTTAAAAATTAATTTCACATTTACTAATTAGCAGGAATTCTTTTTTTCTTTTTCTGTTCAGATTTAACCATATTAGAGCAGGTGAAACAATCTAAATCTTTCATTTGAGTTTTATTTAATATTTTTATTTTAACTAATAAGTTTACCTTTTGCAGATTATTTTTCAGTTTACTTTAAATGCTACATTTCAAATGTAAACTATGCAGTAAAACCTGATATTCAGGACTAAACCCTTTTGTTAATAGAAAGAATTTATTTTTTTAGGGATGCTTCCTCGTATCTCTTGGTTTGGTCTTCTCCGTTGTGGTGATTAATCGTAATTTAAAGATCTGACTCTGTGATCACAGAAAGTACATCGATTAAGTGTAGAAAAATAATCAACAGAAGCAAGAATTTTTTTTTACCTCCCACATCACGACAAACTCCAGAAGTTTTACCCTTTTTTACAGTCTGAACATGTTTTGCCTTTCCAGGTTTGGCTGCAAATGTCAGCAGGTGGAAATTGAAAGGTCAGAATAAAATTATTACTGTGCCTCCAAATATATTATTAGACTTGGTTAGAGAGAAAAATGTAGTATTTAGACAAGGAATGGAGGTAAATAGGTTCAAATTAACCCCAACTACCAGGACTGCGTGCAAACAGTGGTGAGATTTGAGATCAAGCTTCTTTTTTGTTTTTTTGTTTTTATAGTCCTGATCTGACCGCTGCAGCTATTAACACATTGCTTCTGACTACAGGAAAAAAAACAGCAACGTATATAATAGTATATAATTAAAATGCAGTTAAAGCAGTGAGTCGTTTTTTTGGGGTAGGCTGATTCACAGAAAGCACAAGTAAAGACAACATTTGTTGTGTGTAAAACGTGTAAAATTGATTCCTGTCGTGTTATTCAGGTTTCATATTTTCATATTTTCTCTATCACTGTCCACTGAAGACCAGCACCAGTTATTCAGGCCTATTGTCTTTGTCTCAAGTCCAAGGCCACTCTCCTGTCTTTGTCTTCTCCTCACCTCCTTTATTCATCCATTTTAACCATCGATGACCTCAAAGCGTTGAGGTTTTTGCTGTAGAAATGAGTGTTTTTTTCCCAAGTGTACGGTTAATCGCTGAGCTGCTGTTGGTAACACATCGCCCTGCTCAACCCGCCAACACCCCTCCTCCTCCTCATCCTCATCCTCCTCCTCCTCCGTGGTGCATCACCCCACTCGCTCGCTTTCAATCTCTCCTTCTCTCTCCTTCACTCTCCTGGCTTAATATTGATCTGAATTCATTTGTTTTCTATTGATCTGCCACTCCACCCTCTGCCGCATTGAGCAAACACCAGGACACACACCATGCACACAAACGCCTTCAGATGCAGCACGTGCACGTCTTTTGTAAGCCTGGCATGTGTACATACACAGCACCTGATGTAAAAACTAAACCCCCTCCCATTTACAAACCTTGTATACTGAACGTCATGCGCACACAAGTACCTGCAATCACATGCTCTTGATCTGAAGGGGTTAAGAGGCTGAAAACATGGTTTGAAGAGGTTTCAGCTCGGCCATCAGGCAAGCTAATGACATACAAAGGAACCTGGATTCTGTATTGATCCAACACTTCAGCAGTGAGATGAAAACATAGGCAGTCCAGAGCCGCCACTGGCAGGCGACACAATTACAGCTGCAGTTCATTTCTCAGGTCTGCTGAAATGTACTCAGAGTCATTAGTGCAAGAAATGAAAGGAGTTCATTTTGATGGTAATTGTGCAGAGTTCTACGAGCCAAGGTGACATTTGTGGCAGTAATTGTGTGTTTTTTGAAAACCATTCATGGACTCAAATTGTGAAAATATTAAATTAAGTCAATCAAGGATAAAGCTACACAATATTCTAGTGCTTTTTTTTTTCAACGACTGCATCATAGCAAATGTTAAAAAAAAATGTGATGGTGAGCTGTATTTATCGGTGGATGAGGTGGAGGCTGTCACTGCAGCATAAATTAATGGCAATGGTAACATTTGTCTGGTGTGCCCTTGTTGTGTCCCATTAACTTTATCCTGAAACCGATAAGATTTGTTAACATTTAACTTATGTTTAAGCTTTTTTGACCTGTTTGAGTTAGTAGTGTTTAACAAACTAAAAGACTTCTTTGTTGTTGTTTTTTTTAGTTGAAAGGTTATTTTTTTGCCACATTTGTAGAAATAAATTCAACAACAGTGAGATGTATGATTGAAATGATTTAAATATGTTCACGTGTGCACGTTTCAGTGACTTTATAGGTAAATAAAAGACAAAAGCAGTTGTTATTTCCAAAGCCATCAACCAAATTATGATCCTTTTAAACGCCTTGATCGGCCAGAGGAGCAAAGGTTAGAAGAGACTACTTTTGACACTTTTAACAGTTATTCAACGTTTCTGACCCGTGCTGGCAAAATAAGCCCTGGTGAGGAATTTTTCAGTCTTGAGTTATTATTATTTTTAAATTCTCCATCCCAGACGCATCAAAACGACATGTAGTTTGTTGAAATTTGGTGATTTATCACCTGGCAGCGAGCTAGTTTTGTTTATGAAAGTGCTGGTTTAAAACTAAATTTTTATCAGTCTGGAGGGAGGTCGTCGGGAATTCCAGCCCTGTATTTAAATAAGGGGAATCCCTGAGCTTCACAGCATTATATGAATGGATTTCCCTGTGTTATGGCAGCCAGCAGAGAAAAATGGTCAGTTTCAAAAGAAATTAAAAGGAATAAAATTAAAAATGATTACTTCTGAAGACCTGAATGTTAAAAAACCTTGATTTTAATAGTAAATTATAGTTTCTGGGATTGCTGGATGGTGTTTTTCTGGACTCGTTTTTATGCATATCTCAACATAGCCTGTACTCATTCTGACTAATTTTGCCAGCACGGGTTACATTTTTTCTTCTTAAAAGAGAGATAACAAATGCATCTGCATATTATTTGGGTTTGAGCGAGTCTAATCCCACGTTAACTCTACTATTATTTGCTTCTAATCTTTCCTGTCATCCTTTTGATGGAAACGGTCCCAATTGGTCTCCATCTTCAGGAATCCGACCAGCTTTTCAGCGGTCCCACCTGGTTGGTGGCACTAAGTTGCCATGACACCAGACTGTTTGTCCTGCCCTTTGACCTCCTTTCAGGACATGCTGGGCTAAGTCGGAATACATCTCCAGCAGCGGCTTGAGTTCAAAGGGCCGGACAGGAAAGAAGCAAGAGGAAGAGGCTGTGTAGACCCAACACTATATTAGATGAGGCGCATCAAAGGCAGTGCCCTGCCTAAGATCTTCCTAAGTGCATGTTGACACGAGCGCGCAAACCCAAATACATCTATACACGTGGGAAATGTAAGCACATACCAACACAGAAGCCACATATTTTGTCTGTGTTGTCTCTCTTTGTGCTGCTATGTCATAATTATTGCATTTGTTTGACTGACTGCTGTTTAATTTATAAGGTTAGGCTGTATTTTTGTCGTTATTAATGTATTATTCATCACCACTATCTTTAACCGTCTCTGCTGAAGATGTGTTTTGTTCCACCCTCTCATTTATCCTTTGCTGCTTTTTTTTTTTTTTTTTTACTCACTTATTTCTTTGTGTGGTCAAATGCAGGGATTGATTCATTTTGGTTTTTGTTTCATGATTTTGGTTTGACGTTTTGCATCGCTTCTACATTTTATTGCCTTCAAAAACAGGGTAAAAAACATACCTGGTTTTATTATCATATCCCAAGTTTATGAGTCAGATTTTCCATTGATGCTTCAGTTCTTATCATGCTGGTTATAAATAATCGTATATTCGTTATTTCAGAAATATCCCGGACATTCAGAGAGAAGCGGCCTGATGAGAAGACAGCCTCGCAGAAAAGAAACCTACACCCTGGTTGGGAGGTAAAGGCCTCTTTATCATCTGCTCCTTCGTGTTTCCGCTGCCAAAAAATTTAAACGAAAAAGAGAGCAAACAGCTTGAAAGTTCAGAGTTTGCGACCGAGAACATCAGCTTGCAACTCCAGCATTTACACGCCTCTCATCTTTTTTTATCTTCTCCGTCAGTTTCTGTCTTGACTTTCAGACTTGTGTGCTTTTTGCTCTAATTTACAGTATGTGTTGAAATCAAGTTGTTTTCCACTCGCCACAACAAACAAACTGCTTTCCAATTGGTTTAACACATTCAGGCCAGTTAGGGGGGAAAAAGAAACAACATAATTTGTACTACTTTATCATCATTTTATGTTATTCACCATAATTGCATATGGGGCCACACACACATACAATTGACAAATGGCTTACATTACACCCACAAAAGCAAAAGAGCAATAAGAAAACCAATTTAAAATGGCACACATTATTTAAAATAATTACATATTGGATGAATATAAACACCCCCATTATGGAAAATAAGCATTAAATTGTTAGTGTACATTTTTTATGCTTAGATGTGCTGTGCACCTCTACGCAAACAACAACTGCAGCTAACACACATCCACAGAGCGTGCACACGCACACTGGCCCACACAAACCAATAGCCATTGACAACACTGCCCTAGCAACCATTGGGCATCATGCCAAGCCACCGAGGTTGCCTGGTACTGTGTTCCCATGGCAACGCTTTCTGGCTTTGTAAATAAGGTACGTGGAGAGCAAAAAAAAAAAAAGGGGGGGGGCGGTGCTTGGGAGAAATTGCACTATAGTATCACATTAAGAGAGCTAATAATTTATGGTTTGTGAATAATTATCCTGGCCCTTCACCAGATGCTATTCTTACTGAAGAGGTGCATTAGCAACAGTGGGGATCTCAGGTCAGAGTCCTCCCACCGCACACACACACACACACACACACACATCTTTATTTGTGTCGGACAAGAGAGAAGCATCTAAATCTTCTTCCCTGTTGTTTACCACTGTCTTATAAAATTCACAGGGCGTACATTATAATGGCCACCGGGGAAGTTTAATCCCTGCGTTTGACGAGGTTCTGGAGAAAATCTGTTGCATCCGTTTGTCTGTCTGTCCACATATTCTTGTTTTTTCACCCTGTAACTCACCCTAGATTTACTCTCAACCAAAAATAAAACACAAATGTGTGTATCTGATACTAACATACATATACAAACATTTTAACAGGAAACACTTTTAGTTTTAATGTTACCAATTCTTTCAACCGTGACCTTGATTGTGTTAGACACAGAAGTCATAAAGGTAAGTAATAAAAATAATATCTGATTTAAAGTTTTATTTTAAATTGCTCATTTACTCAGAACTAACTGCAGAATTATTAGAAGTAATTAAACTGTATTTTGTAGATCCTGTTGCTGGTGTTTAAAGCATCCTTTACTAGTTTGAACCCAAGTTTCTGGGAGAATAAAATTTGCTTCCTGTTTTTAAAGGAAGCAACCACATCGTTCGTGTGTCTGTCTGTGTCCTGACATCTGCACAGATTATAACACAACATTTAAAGACTCCATCTGAAATCAAATTGAAGAGACTTTTTTTTCAGTAAAAATAATATTCTTCATCAGTCGGGATGAGTGTCGGGAGGATCTTGTGTATAACAGTTTTTCTCCTTTGTTTCATTTTCTGATCAGTTTGTTGTCAGCTACTCTGCTTTTGGTCCAAATTATTGTTTTTAAAAACACTTTAGTCACTTAATGTGTGTCATATTGAATTATTTGATTACTACAATGACTTATTCAGAAAAACTAATGTTTGGTTTTGTCACATGCTTTATTTTAGAAGAAATATGAAATATTTTGTTTTAAATTAATCTGCACAAGCTTAATTTAGATTGCACTGGTGGCACAACAGGTTTTCTATAACCAAACCAACATTTTAGTGCTTTTGTTTTATTCTTTGATTCAGCATGACTAATTTTTTTTTTTTTTTGGTTTCTGAAGAGGCTGAGCTGTAATTTTCTCAAAGCCTCACCTGACCCGGCAGCAGCTGGGTTTCGGGCTTCTAAACCACCCAGGCCTCTGGCGAAGGGACTTCCCACCAGACTCACATCAGCACACAAACATGCCCGGGCAGATTGGCAAAGAGCTGGCATTGGCACAACCGTGCCGCATGCATACGTGACCCGACTGCGAATGAGGCGATCCAAGAGGTATAAAAAGGGGAGACGAGGAATCAAGGGGATGAAGGGAGGAGACTAAGTTGGTATAAACAGAGATTGTCTGAATTAAAGGGAGGGGGAGAGAAAAAAACAAAAAAGTTGGGAAAGAAATTTGGACTTGAAATATTCTGTGATAAAGAGCAAAGTAAAGCGCACATGGTGGAGGGAGGACAGCAAAAGAAAGGAAATGAAGGGTAGGCGGAGGCCGGGCTTTTAAAATGGAAAAGGGGAGTGGAGAGAGGTGAGGTGAATGGGTTTGTGTTTGGAAGCTAGCCAAACAACCAAAATAAAGTGTTTCTTTCAAGCATGCGGTGCTTCTGAAACGCACCTTGCAGGGGCTGTGCGTCTCGCAATAATGTGCGTCCACATTTGTCAGCAGGCGATGGAGTGAGTTACCATTTAAGGAATCTGTAATGTTGTGCTTGTAAACGAAGCCCCAGCCATCTTCAAATCCTAAGGTTGTATATTTTGGTGCATTGACAGAGCTGAATAGGAGGCCTTGCAGCTCAGCTTTGCAGCAGCTATCAAATAATCCATGAGTCCTTGAGGCGCGCAGCAGCAGTGTCAAAACACATCCATTGACTGCTAATAACAGCCAATTTTAAGCTTTTGCTGGAGATCACCTCAGCTAGATGTCGAATGTGTGGGCGCACCCCATTATTTATGGAGTATAATAAGAGAGATTGACTGGATAGTGCTGTTACTCCAAGCTGTCATCCAATTACTCACTCATTAGATTCTATTTGATACATTTGAAAACTAATATACAACAAACCAATTTCAGCATTAGCCTGAATGTACCTTGTTAAATACCTGGAATCAGCAGCCTCCCTTTCACGCGAAGTGCTGTCACCATGACACCATCCTGAGAATCTGAAGAGGAAAATGTAAATACAAACACCTGCAAACATTAACTGAACTCATGTTCCCAGTATTTATCTATATTTACTGTCTAGACATACAAAGTCCCAAAAGCAGACTTTGAGTCTCTCTATTCAGTCATTCTTCCACTCACTGAGGGTGTGTTCACTAATATTTGGCTTTTATGATATTTTATAGAGGTAGTGTGTTATATTTATTGATGCTCAACAATCGTTAAGTTAGCTCACTTTTAGAATTATTACTTATAATATTTTACTTTTAAATAACAGGCACCATGTTAAGTGATAAAATGTGAAATAACGTGCATGAAAAGTGTTTTTCATGTCAAATACTTCAGTAAAACCCAATGATTGGACCGTATTCTTATTCGACATAAATATAACACATGATAAGTGGATTATTGACTTAATCCATTGGTTGAATAATAATATAATGAAAGTCAAGGAAAGTCTGTCACAGCCTTTTTTTTTTTTTAAGTTTTCAGCTTTTTGAGTGTCAGAGTCTGAACATTTTCTATCCCTCACACCTTTTTATAAATATATATATTTTAATCAATAATGACCTACTTGTTGGAACTGAAAGTCTGATATAAAAACTGTATATTTTGGGTGCAGATTTAATGTACTGCGTTGATAAAACTACAGAACAGTCATGGTAACGTTTGAAGTTTTGATCAGCTGAACCGGTGATATCCGACCGCTCTCTTCAGGGACTACGGCAGCACCGGAGCTGAAGCACTGGTCCGGTAAAACACAAACAATAGAAGGTGACTGCGAGAGTTTAACCTCCGAGAGACAGTAAAATAGTGCTCAGAAGCGCTGAATCAAATCTTTGAGGATATGGAAGATTCCAGCAGCTCTCCTTGCAGAAGTAGGTCATGCAGACGCCTACAGTAAGAACTGCAGGTTAAGTGCTCGTCTTTGTATTCCAGACAGTGAAGGTCTGCTGTGGCTTTTGGTGGGGGGAGGGGGTGTCTTTGTTCTGTGTCTTCCCACAAGAGGGAGACAAGTCCACAGAAATGCAAAGACTGCAGAATTTCATGATCACAGCCTTAAACTTTTTTTTGATCTTGTGGCGAGAGATTAAGATTTCCTTTCTCTTTGTTGTGTTTTCTGTTTTAGGTCGCAGCACATTTCAATTAGCAGGACGAGGATGTTGTGGCTTTTCCTAAAACAGAAATGCCGAAACTATGATCGGCATGATCTGAAACATAGTTTTCTGGTGAATTCATGACATTGTGTGTGTGGAATTAGACGGCTTATGACGGCAGAAGGCAGGGAACAACAGATGACAAGAAGACAGAGAGACGGCAGACTCCAGCGCTGACCCTGCTCCGGTGCTCTGCAGTTTGAGGTAGTTGGTTGTATGGTTTCGCATAATAAACAGCCTGGAGATAACTGTACAACCTTCTAGCTTTCCCTGCGGAGTCACTCAGACTTCTGATGAATGCCTTCAGCCTGCCTGCCTCTTGATGTGGTGAGTATTAAGACTGACAGAAAGAAAAAGCACTCAAAGTGAGAAAATTATTTACTTTTTTACAGGACTAAAAGCAAAAAACAGTTCAAGCACATTTTATATCAGGTCCCAGGATTGGATTTTATTTAAAATGCTGTTTTTTTATTTGGTCAAATCTCGTGCTATAAATCCAGTGTTTGTTCCTGTGAAAGGCAGAAACGATGTGAGCGTCTGTGCCACACACACACACACACACACACACACACATCCCAACCAGTATTAGATCTGAAATTGTTCTAATTTCTTCTCCAGCAAATTCAATTAGGAGCCAATAATCATATTGACACAAAAGCAAGCTATAAAACAGTTTCAGAGCTGACTTTAAATCTAATATATCTGGACTGGGTTTAATTAGGTTTTGCTTTCGAGGTCCAGCTAATCCAGACATCGATATAACCACCCTGCTCTGCAGCGCTCGTTGTTTTGCTGTTTGGTGCAGTCCAACGGGATATCATGCCAACTATCACTAAGGGTTACTTTCTGTGTCTGCTGAAATTAGATGGAACATTTCAAAGTTAGGACAGCAGAAAAAATAAGGAAATCTATTTATAGTTTTGTTGCTTGCGCAGTAAGAATGTGCTACTTTCATCATATTGCGCACCAGGCTTAGATCGGCCTTTATTGTTTTAAAAAACCTAAACGACATACTTTGGGTTTTACTGACACAGCTCTGTGCTTGGGTTCGAACAGAGACAAAATCGAGCGGCGTCTGGAACTGAAACGGTTCTCGGCGGGCATCTGTCTGTTCTGTGGGAATTAAAATCTTCAAAATGAATGATCTGAATGAACCGACTGCACCCTGTATTAGAAGGCAGATAACGAGAAGGAGCCCAGACGTTAGAATCAATGTGCCCTGAAGAATGAGGCTGTGTGTGAACTTGCTTACTGCCTCCGCCTCCCTCTTCCTCCCGCACGCCACCCCTCCCCATCACCCCCACCCTCCCCTGTCCCCCAGTGTGTCTGGCTAGTGGCTCAGACACCCAGTATCCGCATTGCGTTGCAGTGCTCCAGCGAGGAAGGGATAAAAGAGCACATATCAGCAATCTCTGCTGAGCACTGCTTCCTTTCTGTACGCACACAAAGAAGCAATCCCTCGCACCCGTTCTCCACCTGCCGTTTCATAAGAGGTGGCCTGGTCCTGCATTTATTAGTTTTATACACCACTTTTGTTTCCTAAAGTAACTCTGCTGTTTTTGTGTTGCTACTTTTAGTAAGTTCCTATGCAAATCTGAACAAGAAATTCAAGGTTAGCTTCATTTATGTTGAAACTTTTATTTAAATTTCCCTCCACTTTGACATGAATTATAGTTAAACGTGAGCCTTTCCATTGTTAATTGTTGGTAGTCGTACAGTGAGCTGAGTGTTACAGAAACAGGGAAGAAAAGCAGCAGTGTTGTGGTCAGAATGGCTGGGAGGTTAATCACCTCTGGGCTCGCTGTGGCTTTGATCCTCACGCTGTGCAAAATCCACAGCTTTGAGCTCCCTCCTCTGACGCTTTCCCACCCGTCCGCCGCCTTCGAACACACACAGACACGCTTTCGCGCAGCTGTGCACGAGGAGCAACCGTGCACACGGGCGCCCCTCCCTCCGAACATGTTGAACCTCTCTCCTCCAGATGCACGAGCATCACACACAACACAGTAATAGACACCCACGTAGAGACATGAGAATATAGCTTTTTTTTTTTTTTTTTTTTTTTGGCGAGACGGGACGTCACGCCTGGTAAAAGTGGAAGGGGTTAGAGAGCGAGGGGGGGTGGGGGGAGAGGAGGCGACAAGGGAAGGAGGGAAGGATGAAAATGAGGGGAAGGGCTGAGACAGAGCAGGAGGAGGCGGGGACAGGGTGATACAGGGTGTTCAGGCAAGAGAAGAGAAAGAGCAATAGCTGGACATACTGCATGCTTACATAAGTGTCTGTGACTGTGTGTGTGTGTGTGTGTGTGTGATATAAGCAGGTGACACAGATTTATGAAGGGAGGGGGTCACAGCGCTGTTGATGATTGTTGGGGGTTGGGGGAACTGGGGGTGTTGGTGGAGCACCAGATAACGGAATCAATGCGATTGTCTGCGCGCGCACGCTCGTGTGTGTGTGTGTGTGTTTTGTACCTGCCTCATAGACATTGCCTGTTCGGACTCTAATCGCCTGGAGAATTAGTGATGTGACTTGGCAGAGGGAGACAGGCACAGAACAGAGCCAGGGACAGCGCCTGAGAGAGGGATAGAAGAAGAGAACAGACAAAAAGAGGAGAGTGAGAGATGGAGGGGAAGCGAGAGGGGGAAAAGCTTTTCCGTTCGCCGCCGCGTTCTGTGCTCAGAGAAAGAGAAGACTGTGAAGATGGGGCAGGATAGGTTGTATCAAATGCTATTTTCTTAACAAATGGATAAATTGTCTTTTTTTTCCCTGTCAGGAAGAAAATGGATTAATAACTCATCGTAAGAGTGTGTTGTGTGATTAGTGTGGGGGAGCGCGCGTACCTGTTCTATGTAAGGACATGAGTACAAATGTGTGTGTGTGTGTGTGTGTGTGTGTGCGCTTTTATGTAAGGAACAGCAGGCGAAGGCAAATGGTGAGTCCAGAATGACCTAAACGGGACACTTAACAAATTGAGACAAGCAGTTTGACCGACCAAATCCACCCGCCATCTTTGCTCATTTGAGTCTATCTTTATGTCCGATGTAGCTCGTTCTTTTTTCATTAATTAATTTATTTTTTGACATGAGAACATTTTTCTTATTCTCCCTCTCGCCTCTGGTTCGCATCCTCCTCTTTGTCTCCGGTGCTTGCGAGAGCAACAGAGGAACTCATAAAACTGGGGCAGAGGAAAATATCTCAGAGCGCAGAGACAAAGAGGAAGCAGGGAGGCTGGGGAAATTCAAAACAGACAGCGACCGACTTGGTGTTCCGCGTGTCTTTTGTGGAGTCGCATGTTTGTCTCCTGGACAGAGACGGATTGTGGGAGCTCGGGACGTGTTCTGGCTGATACAGCTGTCATCCAGACAGGCTGACGCAGACATCCGAGCATTTGCACCCCGACTTCACGCCTTTTAAGTCAGACTTGTCTAACATGTATGTTGTCTGGGGAAAGAGGAAATCAGTGCAACTCTTTCAAGGCTGAACATCTTTGTCATGGGGGAGTGATTGCATAATCCTGTGAGATCACAAGGCCTGTAGGAAATATAAGACGACAGTGATGTCTGCAGCTGTCGATGGTGGATGTATGTGCTCGCAGCGCAAGCGACGAGCACATCTAAAACTTACACTCACCCCAAGCTCAACTTACTTTTCTTACATCCTCGATTTCCAACTTAGACATTAAATTTTCAGATGCTCCCTCTTTGTATGGCCGTCTTTTTTTTCCCCCGAATGCTCGTCCACCTGTCTGCCGGCAGAGGGCACCTTTTTTTTGTGAATGTTTCACTGCGCTGATTTACAGGCGTTGTCTATGTGAGGAGCACGGACAATGAAATGGCCCTGAAAAAAAAAAAAAAAATAAGCATTTCAATAATAAAAACTGCCTAAAAACAACATTTAAACGCTGAAGTCTGAACTTTCACTGAATTCTCCTCTCTTCACAGGAGCGGGTCCAGGGTGGTGAAGCGGCGTCGAGACATTTCATGTCGGAGTGCGTCGTCGATCAAACGGTAAATTCCAAGGTCACGTACTAACTGTGTCTCATTTTGGAGATTATTTCTCTCATCCTGTGAGATGATACGGATTATGAAATATTTAAAATCCTATTATTAAGTGTGGTAAACTTACTGACTTTACTAAAACAAAGCAACAAGACATTTATTTAGAAATAATCCCGTATACTCCACACATTATGTAGGTTTTTATCTGTGGATGAAGCTGATTTGAACCTCTGGCTCTAAGACGCCCCGCCTCGGTGTGCTTCATTGTCCCTGAGACCCTTAACCTGTGATGATTTTAAAGGTCACAGGTGAGGTCCTTGGGAACAAAGTTTCATGCATTTGCTTCAGTCAGTGGAACACGTGACAATGCCGCAGCCTCTGTAGAGCACAAATTTAAAATTCTGATGTTCAAAGACTGTTCAAAGAAAGTGACTCGCATGTAGCGGTCTGTAGAGAAACATGTTTTAAAAGGCCAACAGCAGCGATGTTCTCTGGAGGGGACAGTGCCTTTTGGCTGGCCTTGTGCACCGAATTCATCCACGTTTCACTAAAAAGAAAGCCAAAGGTCGTGACCCCGATGTTATGGCTCACACTGGATTTTTACATCTGTTCAAAATGAGGCAACGTGACGTCACCGGATCCTGCCCAGCGGAGAATCCGTCGCAGATGTTTTAAAGCTTCCGTGCAACTGTGATGTTAAAATGTATGATACTTAATTATTCATCACTTTCAGTTCACTCATCCTGTTCTTAAATGACTTCATTTGATAAAATAGTAACAATCATTTTAAAAACCCACAGTCACAACTTTTGGAAGCTAAAAGAATGAGCTTCTTTCTTTAAACTTGGTACTTTGATTGAGAAAACAAGCCAAAAAAATGCTTTTAGACACCTCTAGATTTCCATGAATTTATGGAGGAATGATCCAGATCTGATTTAAGATGCTTATTTTATTATAAGAAATAATAAAATAAGCATCTTAAATCAGAAAAAAAAACAGCAGTAAAATTTAGCAGATTGTTAAAAAGTTTAATTTTTGAATTAACAAAGATTGTAATTAACATGTATTTGTATTAGTTGTCCTCTCTGGTGTCCTGCAGGACAGATTTGGAGCGCATTACATTTTTTTTTTTTTCTCCTCCTCTCTACGTCGTAAGACGAGATGAGTGTAGTTAAGATCAACGTGTAATATTTGGCTCCTGCAGAGAAGACGAATAAAAGTTCTCTGGCGAATTAAACGAACATAATAAGGCTTTCTGTCAGGCTCTCGCCCTGACACCCAGCCAGTGCGGCTCAGCGTTCCCTGGCTCTCAGCCCTGCGTGTATTTGTGCATCCCAGGACAGTTGACACTGATTGTTCAGGAGACAGACTGAGACACATTAGTACCCAGCTCGCTCCCGCTGCTGAAAAACACATTAACCGGCTGCATTGGGAGTCCTGTCTGGTAACCATGGCAAAGCACACAGGCAGGGAGGAGGAGGGCTGGGATGGGGCAGCGGGTTCAGCGCTCCGTCTCTCAGGGACTGTCTTTCTCAAATGCTCCTTCCTTTTCCTCCGGCCACGTCTGTCATTGTCTCTCAGCCTATCTTTTCGCCCGTCTAAACTGACAGCTTTTCCCCCCTCCGTCTCTCTCACACATGTAAACACATTTGCATATTTCTTTTTCTTCCTCCTTTCGATGCTGCTGATGACCTTACCTCGTACTCAGCCGCCTTATCTAAGTGCCCCGTGCAACATAATCTGCTTCACTTTCATTTGTCGTCTTTCTTCTGCGCTCTCCCCCCCCCCCCCCCCCCCCCCCCCCCNCAAATGCCTTTATTCTCATCAGGGTCTCTCCTGGTGGGGATGCGCAGTCAAGAGAAGATGAAAAAGATGTGAGACAAAGTGACAAACTAGAAGAAAGACTCGGATTATGGATCTTTCTGCTTCATTGATTGTTTTGCGTTTTTATTTAAAATAATTATGTATAAAAACTATTTTATTCTTTCCTTTTTTAAAGGAAATCTACAAACCCCTGCCACAAATTGCCAAAACTGTACTTGGACTCTTTGGCTTTATTAACATGTATTTAGTGTTTTCACTTCTAAAAAGACTTCTGATTTAAAATTATTTATGTAAAGTTATAATTTATGTGTGAAACATCCAGTCACTTTGTACAAATGTTACACTTTGGCCAGATTTAAGAGTAAGTGTTGTTATTAGAGGCGATTAAAAATAATCATAGAAAGTTTTAGTAAATTGATCACACTGATAAATAAAGTTTGGAGCAATGCAGAGAAACACGTAAGCCTTCATGTTCTTTTTTAATAAAGCAAAGATAAGAAGGAATGATCGTTTTCTTTGTTTAATAATAAGAATAAGAAGTCTGTTATGTGTACGTCATGTTTTAAAGCTTTGTAAATAAAATCTTTGCACTGAAACAAACCGTTCCGCTTGTTTTATTTTGAAACTCAAACTTGGAAGCAGCTGACATGAAAACAGCGACAAACCAAGCCTGCTTCTCCTCGACGCAAAGTATTAAAGTGTTCTGCACATCGGAGGAGCAGCAGAACTTTTGCTTCTCAGCTCATCGTGGAGTTTAATTAGCGTTCAGATCTATAAAGCAGTCTTTTTCCTTCTCTTCAGGAAAACTAATAAATCCGCCTGTTTTTCCAGGACATGTTGACACAACTGAACAGCTGTGCACTCAAAGATCTTTCACTTCTGATTAAATTCCTATTCACACATTAATTAAGTTCCTTATTACAAGTGTCTTGCTCTTTTACAGCAAATTAGTTTGTCAATTAAGCCTGCGCCTGCCAACAGGTCACGTTTTGCTTTAATATTATTATTATTATTGCAAGTATTTGATTAGATTAAGGAAGATTATTGTGCTCACTGGTATTCTTGTCAAACAGTCTTAGTTCAACTTTGCCTTTTGTCCTCACAGTTGCGGCTTGAAATGATGAAGGAGAGCAGGTATCAAAGAAAGCAGCGGGTTCTTTCCGTTCTCAGATTTACAACCAGGTGCTAAAAGTGAACACGGAGTCAGGTGAGCAAAAGAATAAACGACATTAGTCGACGTCGTTATTTATTCAAAATGCCAAAAAGTAGAAGTAGAAGGTGGTGAGTAACAGCCAGCAACTTGCCGGATGCACTTAACTGATCGTCGGTAGGTGTGAGCATCTTAAAGGACACGATTAAAGAGCGACTGCTTTGTTTGGAAGTGTTGCCAAGAGAACGTGTTTCCTCTCCAAAAGGAACATCAGAGTGCAGCTGAGTGCAGCGACGCATCCGAACAAACCAGAAGACTACAGGAGCTGTGTCTGGACAGATAAGACATCTATTCATATTGCAGGTAGCAGCGAAACATCCGATAATTACAGTAAAGCACGGGGGTGGAGGGCTGATGATTTGTCCCCGATTTGCAGCCCCAGAATCTGCACCTTAGGTCAAATATATGAAGAAGTATGGACACCGAAGTACTCCAGAGACAAATGAGGTTTATGTCAGCCAGATGAATCTTGGCCGTGCAGCAGGACAATAATCTTCAGCAGGACGTCTAAAACAAAATGGATAAAAATAAATAAAGCGTTGCAATGCCTCAGTTAAAGCATAAAAATCTCAACCAACCTGAAACACTGCAGCGAGGAAAAACATAATGTTTGCAAACGTCAATAAACTATAATGCAATGTAAGTGTGGGCAAAACTTCCTCTGCGAGAATTTAGGGGAATAACGACATACCTAACATGAATAATCTGAGACACAGAGCTAACTCAAGTGATTTTAAAAACTGCATTCTCAGCTTTTCATTTTATTTTAGTTTAGTGTTTGATAAACAATACAAGTACAAAGTGCTCTTATACACCACAATTAATATGGTATTTATATTACTGCCTATATAATCCCAAAAGAAAACAATTGTGGTTTAAAGTCTATTAAAAATGTGAATATTAAAATGTAAAAAAAACTTAAATGCAATAAGAAAGAGAGCTCAGTGGTTGTGGATAGTGGAACCAAAATGCCACTCTGTGGTTTCCTTCAGGGACAGTGGTGATGGGAACGGCAGTTCCTTTGAGTGTACTGAATCCCTAGAATCAGTTCATTAACATGATTCATTCAAAAGATTCGATCACCAGATCCTTCAGTTCACACAGTTTATTCGTGCAAGTCAAGTCAAATTTATTTATATAGTGCTTTTTCAGCAGCAAGGTGATTCAAGGTGCTTCAAGTACACGAATAAACAGGCCACTTTCAGCACAGCGCTACATGAACGAATCACTCCTCGGCGGCAGTTCATTGTGTCTGTGTGACTCAGCAGCGTGCTCCCTGAATGAACCCCTCCCCTGCTCTCTCTGACAGACTCCTCTCTCTGTGTAGTTGACGTTAGCGAGTGCTACAACACTGCAGCAGCAAGCAGCGCATTCACTAAATGTAAACGAGAGTCCTCCTTCTATTCTGCCTCGCTGCAAATTACACAAGGAGGAAACGGTTAGAATCCCTCAGGGCAGAGTCAGACTGGGTTTCGTCCACTGAGTTCGTCCATGGAGTTCATTTACAGGTCACAATCTCAGGTCACATTCGCTCAGGTGTCAACAACAGTTCCTCTCCGCCCGCACGGCGCTGTGTTGTTCAGATTTACGTCATGAGTCATGAGTCACAGAACGTGGAAGTTCCACTTCCCCTGAACTCAACTGGACTAATTTTTTTGTTATTATTATTGTTGTTGTTTGTTGTTGTTGTTGTTGTTTTCTCTCAACTGAACGAAGTATGGAACGAATCAGTGAAAAAAGTGAGTTGGTTCAGTTCGTTCACTCACTGAACCAAAATGTGTTCATTTGAACGAATCGTTCATGAACGACACAACATTAACAGACAGCCGGAAGTGGTCACAAATTTGAACAGCCATCGCAGCAACAATAAACACGCACTTTCACTTCACGGTAAGTCTGCGGAATAAAAGAAAAAATATATAAAAAATTAAACAAACACCTCACAGGGGATTATTTGAAGGTGAGATCAGCTCCCCGTTAGTTCCGGTGTTGAATCGTCTTTACGCCGCTGATTCTGTTTACCGTTTTTGAAGCTGACTAATACCTGGACAACAACGTGATCCGTAGTCACAGTAAATAATCGAGCACAAACCCCGTTTCTCTGTTAAATTTACCAATGCATGCTGTGTTATTTATCAAATACTCCTGCATCTGGAAAAGTTAAGGTAAAAAACAAAAAACAACTTGACATCCCAACTGAGTGGTTAAAATCTAGAAAATGATGAACACTGGAAGAGACTTTAGCCATGTTTTTTAAGAATAAAATATTTTCAATAAAGTGTTCATTATCTTAGATAAAAATTAGGATTTTAAGTGCATTAAAGGAACATAATTTTAAAGTTAAAAAAGCAAAGTTGTCTAAACATACTTGTTTCAATGAAATTATTGGTCAACTTGAAAATGACTGAACATCGCCCTCTACAGGACATATGACACTTTAAGGTGGAGTTTAAATAAATGAATAATGGACTGAAACAATGTTTAACTGCAAATTTAAAAAAATAAATCCATTATTAGCTTCCGACAAAATATTTAAAATTACACTAAATGTTTGATTAAAGCAGCGCTCAGTTACACAATAAACAGAATTGTAGAAGATATAAATATGATGGTTTGATGATTAAACATGACTTTGTTCACTCTCCAGGTAACGGACTGGACTGGAAAAGGATTTGAACTTTACCAACTAAATATAAGATAACCAATAAAGTAAAATAAGTATTGTTTAAGATTATTCACAGATTCTACCCATCCAAAATCTTTCTACAACGTTTTAACAAAGATATAGATATTATTTGCTTTTTCTGTGAAGGAAACCCAGAAGACGTGTTTTATTTATTTTGGTTTTGCCTCGATTCTGGAAAAATATTTGTGTTTTGATTTCTATTTTTATTGAACCAGATTTTCCTCTTTGCTTTAAACATGCATTGTTTGTCTTCATTTATTACCCAATAACTAAAAAGAAAAAAATACATTATTAATTCACTTATATACTAAGCCAAATGGCATATTCACAAATGTGATTAAAATTTTTTGAAAAATCACTTGTTTCTGTTTTTTAAAATGAGGTCAAACAATATATCAAGACTTTTAGAAATTCCACCAATACTAAATCTATTGAAACTTACACCTTAATGTATTTGTGTAATATGTTGTTGTAAAGTATCATCTGTATTTTTAATCCCTGGCGACTGTCTTTACTTTGCATTGCATCTTGTTGTATTGTTCTGTACTCTGTTTTTCAATAAAGTTTAATAAAAAACAAAGAAACTCGGCGGCAGTTTGTTCTTTCTGCGCATGCGCGACTCAGCAGCGTGTTCCCTGAATGAACTCCTCCCCTGCCCTCTCCGACAGACTCCTCTCTCTGCGTAGCCGATGTTAGCTAGTGCTACAACACTGCAGCAGCAAGCAGCGCATTCACTAAACGTAAACCAGGGTCCTCTTTCTTTATTTCTTATTATTGTTACAACCTAAAGACGCTCCACCCCCCACCTCCGCCCCTCTGGGAGTCTCACTCGCTCTTCTTCTGTCTCCTCTCCTCTCCTTTATGTGTCCCTGTCTGCTGAGATAATGGGGACGGGGCGTGCGTGCGTGCGTTTATTTCCATACATACAACATTAGCAGTTAATTTGGATAAATGTATGCAGCTGCCAAAAGCCTGAGAGCAAATCCCTGCAAGAAGGAAACAGTTAGAATCCCTCAGGGCAGAGTCAGTCCACTGAGTGATACATAGAGTTTGTTCGCTCAGGTGTCAACAACAGTTCCTCCCCGCCCGCACGGCGCTGTGTCCTTTAGATTTACGTCATGACTCACACTTCTGCTGATCTCAACTATTTTTTTTTCTACTTATTTTTCTCAACTGAACTCAGTAAGGAACGAACCAGTGAACAAAGTGAGTTGGTTCAGTCCATACACTCAAAAGATTCGTTCGTTTGAACGAATCGTTCATGAACGACATGACAACAGTAACATACAGCCGGAAGTGGTCACAAATTTGAACAGCCATCACAGCAACAATAAACTTTCACTTCACGGTAAGTCTGCGGAATAAAAGAAAACATATATATAAAAATTAAACAAACACCTCACAGGGGATTATTTGAAGGTGAGATCAGCTCCCCGTTAGTTCCGGTGTTGAATCGTCTTCACGCCGCTGATTCTGTTTACCGTTTTTGAAGCTGACTAATACCTGGACAACAACGTGATCCGTAATCACAGTAAATAATCGAGCACAAACCCCGTTTCTCTGTTAAATTTACCAATGCATGCTGTGTTATTTATCAAACGCTCCTGCATGTGGAAAAGCTAAGAAGAGCGCAGCATTCAGACGAAGCTGAAGTTGTTTTCTGGTTGCAGCTTCCGAGTCAGAAAATGGCTAAAGGCCGATTCCACCTCGTTTTTCACGACCTTCAGCAGCTTCAATCCACTCTAGTTAAAAAACTACAACACCTAGACTCTTCAAACCTGGACTGGAATATTCTCAACTCATAGCAGAATATTTAAAACCAGGTGTGGGATTTGTGAAACTTCAATAAAGTGAGGTTTTAGCAATTTTTAGCCAAAAAAAACAATTTGACATCCCAACTGAGTGGTAAAAATCTAGAAAATGATGAACACTGAAAGAGACTTTAAGGCTAAATTTATTATTAGTTTTGGACAAAATATTTAAAAGTCCACAATGTTTGATTAAAGCAGCGCTCAGTTCCACAATAAATAGATGTTTAGAAGATGTAAATATAATGTTTTGATGATTAAACATTACTTTGTTCACTCTCCAGGAAACGGACGGCTCCAAGTTAAAGGCAGCAGCATGGACAAGGAGAAAGCATCAGAACCAGAAGTTATTCTGAGCAACGAAGGCGAAACGAGCGATGATGTGTCCAACAACAATCCCGTTAACGGGAAACGAGGAAAGCCACAGAGCTCCAAGAAGCCCGGGGTCAAGAAGGCCGCTGCTGAAAACTTGCTGAACGGTGGTTCTGGAACATCTAAAAAGGGACGATCCAAAGGAACAACGAAGGGCAAGTTGGAACGTTTACCAAGCGGAGAGGAGGAAGAAGGCAGCCCTGTAAAACCTCGGAAAAGAGGCCAAACAAAAAAGTCTCCCGATGGGGAGCCGAGCCTGGAAAAGGAGGAGAGCAGTGAGAGGGACGGAGGTACTGATGGAAGCCAAAATTCAGCCAAAAGAGGACGACCAAGGAAAGTGGAGGATAGTAATACCACAGAGGCATCAAGTGAAGTTCCAAACACTCTTTCAAGTGGAAGAGGCAGGCCAAGAAAGTGCATGAAACCAAAAGAGCTGTTCACAAACGGCTCCCCGGCAGAGAGGAGGGGTAGAGGTCGACCTAAAGGCTCTTTAAACAAGAACAGGCTGCACAGTAAAGCAGGACAGCCTCAGAACGTACCTGACCTCAGTGTAAGAGGGAAGCAGCGCGGTCGACCACGACAGCAACCAGCCAAAAGAGGACGACCAAGGAAGTACCCTCCACCGTCAGCTGAGGAGGTGAAGAAGCCAAAAGTGTGGAAGCCCCTGGGAAGGCCGAGGAAATATCCCCGCGTCGAAACGCCAGCGGACGCTCCGCCGGCCCCTCGAAGGAGCCGCGGCCGGCCCTGCAAGTCCGAGTCCAAGAAAGGCGCTCACCTGCGCAAAAACGTGCGGCCTGCTTTGTCCGCGCCACACACCTGTGCCGAAGGGCTTCAGAGGAAAAGGGGCCGTCCCGCGAGTGCCACGAAAGGCGAAGGTGCCGTCCCGCAGAAACGAGGCCGCCCCAAAAGCTCAGCCAGCAAAAACGAAGCCCGGAGCGAGTCGCCTGCCGTCGCGGTGGGAGGTGAAGCCGAGGCGTAGTTGGACACAGAACTGATTCCGGTCTGACACGGGAACGATGAGGAACAAGCTGTCCTCGTTGAAAGTAGTGAGCAGGCGTGATAGGAGATCCAGTCTGGTGTAGTTATTGCTGTTGAAGCTTAGCATCCGTTCTTATCGATGAAAACTGTTTTTATCACTTTCATTACTCAGTTTGCTAGGCTCAATATGTAGCTTCTCTGTTTCTGACTAGCCTGCTCAGTTTATTTTTTATTGTGCATGTTTTAATGCTTCAATTCTCTCAGAATAATCTTTTAGCTGATCTGGGGTTTAACCTTTCGGCTTATTGGTTCTGAAACAGCTTTGTTAATCTAGGAAAGGATTAAAGTTTTCAGATTAATGTAAGTTGGCCTGGCTTCGTGAAGTCAAATCTTTTTAAGTTGTTGTTCGCATTTTTGTGTGTTTTTAAACAAGAGCCCAATAATGTGTGACAAAAGTTGGACCGAAAATAAAATGTTGCCATTTTAACCACTTTTTCTGTGTGATATTTTCTTTTCTGTTCTCGTTTATACTTTATTCTTATAATTATCCCTGATAAATGTTGACAATTAGTTCAGGCAGTAATGTCCTTGTTTATTTTTAATTTATTTTGTCTTAACTCTTAGTTAGCCTTCCAGTACCTTTAGTTTTGTTATCTTAGCTTTAATCATGTCTGATCAACTGAGGTTTTTTATTCCTAGTTCAGTTTATGTTAGCTTTCATTATATCTTAGTTTGGTTTTCCCCAGTTTATCTTTAGTATGATTTATTTTAGATAAGTTTCACTGTCTTTTTTTAGATAAACTTTAATTATGTGTGTTTTTTTAAGACTTCTGTTAGGCTGAGGTTTTTAAATCCTAGTTTAGTTTATGTTATATCATAGTTTGGTTCTCCTCAGCTAATCTTTGGTTTAACTTTAGTAGCCTATGACTTAGTCTTAGGCTCATATACTTAGTATTTTAGTGTTCACATGTTGTAAAACACTGCATCGCCTTGTTGCTGATAAGGGCTATATAAATAAATTTGACTTATTCTGTCTCTAAGCTCCACCCTCACCTGTCCTGTCCACCTGACTCACTCCGGAACGAAGGTTGTGTGTTCCGACAGATGACTCACTCCAACATGTTTAACTGAAAGGATTCAAATCTACAAGTTAAAAAGATTTCCAGAGCGCATTTGCACATTTATATAAAATATATAATATTGTATTAAAAATATTGGTTTTAGAACCATTTAGTGACAAATTTTCATGAGTCAGTGCGTTTTGTTTCGTCAGGGAAAGCAATAGTTTGATTAGTTCAAGATAATGTTTTTGTTAACTATTTATATTTCACATCAAAACAGTCTGAGAAGTGGATAAATATTTAATATAACCTCTAAAATGTTAATTATGCCTCTGCTGCTCGTATTTGTAATTTCAGAAGATTTAAAGTAGTCCGCTTTTTAGCAATATGGCGGCGGAGGAGCCTAAACGGTTGACGGTGGACTACAAAAACGTCATTACGTCAGATTTGACGGCGGGACGTAAAGCGGAGCGATACCTCTGCACTGACACTTGCGTCCTGGTGAAAGATTTGTTCACAGCAACTTTCTCTCACCTGACAGGTAACCTCAAGCTTCACTTCTGGGAGAAAAAAGCGACCCCGCCACACAAATCTGTGACATGTTTCCGGTGATGTGAGTCGAGTAAAAACCAGGTATGTTAAGCCGTTTAAGGCTCAATATTCTTATTTTTTGTTTGTCGGTTTTAGCTTTAAAGTCGGAGTTGTTGAACGAGTTTTAGCTTCACGACCAAACGACATTCCGTCTCACAAACAGGCCCAAGCACTTACACTGCAAATTGTAAAATAGTAATAATAATAATAACACACCCAAAAAAAGCCTTTTAAATTTAGTTCCTCACAGCAAATTGGTCACATAAAGAGCTTAAATCGAAAACTCGTCATTTTGGACCCAGTTTGTCAAAGTAGAAAGCCACAATTTCAGTGTTTGTTCAACAGGGAGTGTCTATATCCGATACTATTTATGCTTATGTAATAGTAAATGTCATTTTTTATACAAAACAAGTCATTTAAATAAAAACTGAAGCTTATGATTAACCTATTTTTAGTATTTTGACATTCTTAACCCTTAAGTATTAATTAGAGTTACTGATATTACTCTAAAATCCAGTATTTTTCCTCTGAGTACATGATTTAATGCTCTTCAGATGACTGAAATAAGCACTTTATGCCACATGTTGTTGATTCCTCATGAAACAAAATGCTGATATGTTCCCAAAGTTTGTAGCACAGTCCCTATTTTTGTTTTCTTCTTTATTAAAGTCTCAGATGTTGTTAAAAATGCATTTTTCTGTGGCTCAAATCAACGCTTCAGAAAGTTAAGCATGTTGTTCAAGCTGTGAGTTGGAGGACTCGTCCTGCAGGACAAACACACCCATGATAAACAGTGAACTTTGATGTTTTCCTTTTGGAGCTGAAATGGCGTGTCAGGTTCAGACGCGCTTGTAACATGTTTCTCCTCTCTGCAGGAAGAATAAAAGTTGTGTCCAAACATGACTTTCACCGGTTGGAGGGCAGGGTTTTCACAGTGAGGTGCTGGCTGGTGACTGAAAATAACAAACCTCAAGAATGTCGGGCCAAGGTGACTTACTCGTGGATTTGAAAGAGGAGGAGGCGCTTTTACCTGCTGGTCAAACTCCACGGCCACAAACGGCAGAAGGTACGAAGCCTGAGGACAGCAGCAGTGAGGGGGAGAGGAGGGAGAGTGAAGGTGAGGAGGAGGAGGAGGAGGAGGAGGAGGAGGAGGAGGAAGTGAAGAGCTTCGCTCACCTGGAGGCCAGCACTTTATCGTGGTCGGGAGACAAAGACAAGAAGGTCCTGTCAGATGAGGACGACAATGCTTCAGGGTCAGAGAGGGACACGGGGATCAGCAGGGGGAGTCAGGACATGTCCGAGGAGCAGAGTCAGGCGGAGGGAGACGGGAGGAGCAAATCCAAATGGAGGGAGAGCATGCCTGAAGTCGAGAGGTGGAGGGACCATGACATCCAGGTGGAGAAGAAGGACAAAGGAGATGGGTCCCTGGCAGATGACGAGGAGGAAGAGGATGAGGAGGAGGAGAAGGAGTGGATCTCAGAGAAACACTCTCTGGGTTTCACGCCACACGTGGAGATTTTGAAACCGTCGGGCAAAGATCCTCCTGAGGAGACCGGGTACTTCAGGGAGGAGGTGCAGAGGGAGGAGCTGATGGAGCACCACTTGGATGCTCAGTATTACCACGAATTGGAGGAAGAGGACGACAAGTACTGTGAGTTTCACCACGAAGTCGACTCGTATTTATGAAGATTATCAAGAATCAAATTCAGTCTGGCAGGAAAAGTAGAGATTAGATTTAGAAATTCCTCACATGTCTGTAAGTTTGCAAAAACACCTCATTCTGATTTCTAATTCACATGAAATCAACTACAACCATTTATAAAATATTAAGCAAAAATATATAGTATAAAATGTATCTAAATGATAATTAACCAAAAACCAAACAAAGATGCACTACAATTGAGTCAAATGTGTTTGGAGCTAACAGAAACCAAATCAAACATGCAATCCATTAAAAATGAATTATTTTTAAAGACAAAATTCATCTCATAAGTGACTTTAAAATAATGGAATAAACTGGTCTTTTGGTTGCATTTTCTAAATCCCCAAGCAGGGAATGATTGATTTAAAACCAGGAGACCCTCATAAATAATAAATATTTGAATAATTGTTGCCGTTCATTAGATTGCTTTAATTTTATGTAACTAAGAGAGTTTCTAACCACTTATTTGGATCATGATTGTTCTTTTTTCCACTTAGTTTTCCTCTTTAATGTGTTGTAATTTATTGACACGGACTGCTTATTCTCAGATTGGATGAACTCCAGGTCAATAAACCGATTTAATGTTTTCATGAAAAAGCCACGTTTTGGTTTTGAATCTCAGCAAATTTAAAAAAGTTTAGATTTTTTTTGTAAACAGTGAATATCAGCAATTCATGATCAGAGAAGACAATCAAATTATTAATTCCAGTTAATATTATGGCAAATATCAGCTAAAGAAACATGAAAGTGTCAGCTTTAGTGTGCTGCAGACTGCAGATTTCTATGAATCTTAATAAAAAGTTATATTTCTGCTCTTTCCTGAGACCTGATAAATGTTTGTTTCCCTCAGACCTGTGTGAAAACTTATGCAGCGAGAAACTTCGGCTGATTTTGGCGACGATGGCCGCGGTGCTCGTCTTCCCTCTCCTGGCGTGGGGGGGCTACGCCCTGCTTCCCTTTGAGCCGCCGCAGCTGGAGACCCCGCCCCTCAGGGTGCTGTACACACTCCGCTGCGCCTTCTTCGCCAGCGTCCCCGTCGTGCTCGGTGAGTTCCCCGTGCGCCCCTCCTCGCCTCCCGCCGGAAGGAGCCGCGTGACGAAGACGCTCCCTCTGTCTCCGCAGGTGTGTTGGTGCAGGGCGCCGCCCGGCTGCGTTTCGGCGCCGTCAGGCCTCTCTATCAGGGGCAGCTGGTGAACAAGGAAGTGATGATCCACTGGCACTTCGTCAACGAATCAGTGGTGCTCTTCCTCTTCTATTTCCTGCAGCTTGCTGTCATGGCAACCTACGTCAGCCAGGACCTGGTTAAACTGGTGCCGCTGCTCACCATCATATTCGTTTTTGGCAGGTATGTGAGGAATCCTCTTTTTTTTTAAGGTTTACGGTTTCAGTGGCAAAAGAATCATAGAAAAGATTACAGCTTAAATGTATTTGTATAATATTTATAGGTAAGTTTATTTTCGTATTAAGAGTGTTGGATGTTTATATTAAACAGAGCAAAAGAGGGCGGTGTTTATCCTAAAAGCATTAAAGAGGGGTTCTGTGTAATTGTTCTGAACAGTTAGTATCTTACCTGTTGTAGTAAGGTAAAATACTAGTGACACTGCCTCTGTCTCTGAGGTCTTTTTAAGCTCGTAGGTTTCTAAGTTTTGCAGGATCAGTCGTAAAGACGGCTGTGTTTTCTAACAGCCTCCAGCTGCTTCTCAGCGGAGCAGCAGAAGCAAAATGACTCCATTAAACCTCACCGACTTTTCCACATAAACAACTTCTGACCAATCACACGACACTTGGAGCAAACCCCTGAGAGAAAATGTTCGTCCCGGGCTTTGTGTCGAGAAGAGGCGGGCGAAGCTGCTGCGAGAACAAAAATGATGCAATTTTCATCACGTGACCACGTGAACGAGCGCCGACTTTGTGACTCCTCCTGGAGTATGGAGAGGTCCTAAAGGAAGCCATCTTTGTGAAGAGAACCCGTCCGTCTTTAAACGGGGACGGAGGCCTCCGTGTCCACCTGTCCTCCTCCTACAGTGCTGTTATTGCGAGTATCCCTCAGCCTCTGAAGAGCAAGCAGCCATCAGGGCCCTAACGATCGGTCGTCAGGCTGATGGGCATCTTTTGCATGTGAACAACTAGTTTTGGTGTCACAACCAACTGGTTGATTCACGATTCGAAGGTGCTGCTTATAAGGCTGACTCAACCTTTTTAGATTCGTCCATCTGGATTACCGACTGTGCATCAGGAGATATTGCAAGATGTTGTGGGTGACTCTCAGCTACTACCACATCAGAGTTTAGCTCAACATCTGTAAAAGTTGGAGGCATTTTTGTGTTAATGTCGATAAGCTGTGGTGGCCATGTTGAATTTGATTGACTCCAAATCCATCAGCTGTAGACGTACATCCAGTGATGACTGTCTGAAAGTTACATTAAAATTCCTCCAGTGGTTCATGAGATATTTTGCTAACAGACGGGTTTGGCGCTAACGTTTTTAACAAAGATCGTGTAACGAGCAGCACCCATCAGAGTTTAGCTCAGTATCTGTAAAACTGACCGAGTTTGAGCCATTTTTGTGTTTCGAAGATGAGTTGGCTGTGGCGACCATCTTGATTTGGGTTGGCTCCAAAAGTTAATCAGATGTAGATGAGCTTCTGGTGATTGTTTCCTGAAAGTTTCATCAAATTCTTGAGATATTTTGCTAACAGACTCACAAAAAACATGAATATATTGCAGCTTTTGTGACCAAAGGGGAGAGTCGCAACCTTCAAAAACCCAAATAATGGAAACTTCCACTCCTCAAAAGGCAAAATATATCAGACTAATGATGTAATAATCTCTGCTCGACAGTAAAAGCAGTCTAATCTGTCGTTGCACTTTGACTCTGACTCTGTAAAGGAAGTGGACACTGGTGTCTTTGTCTTCCTTCAGAGACAAGTCAATGTTACTCAAACCACTTTGTGTCTGGCAGGGAGCTGATGTGGCGTTTCAGACCAGTGAGTCATCACTTAAAAACCCTGAGCCTACGCACTCCCAACAAACACAGCTTCCCTCTGAAAATCCCAACTCTGAGACGTTTAGCTGCCAGTTATTAATTGTCAGTGAAAGTCTTTCGTCGTCTCTCAAACCAAACCTGAAATCTGCAGACGTGACCCGACATGAAGAGAGCAGTTCAGCCACATGTGATCCGTTTAATCCGAGCCACGGACGGTTCCACCCGTTACCAAATCTGAACGTACCGGTTGGTGATCTGTTGTTGTTCATCACGCAGAAACACAAAGAGGTTTCTTATATGAGACACGTCTGATCATTTGGGCCGTTGTGTTGCCACTTATGACTCACACGTCTTTTCTTTTACAGGTTTATACATGAAAAAAACTGCTCTGAGTTCACACTTCCTGTCTTACTTTAAAAAGAATAATGACTTCCACTTAAACTGCATCAAGGTGGAAAGACTTCGGCTGCGTCTTCTCTCGTTTTTTCAGAAGAATTTATTTATTTATTTTTGCCTTTTAACTCTGACCTTTTGAATCATTCAATTTAAATAAGATGTTTAGGCTCTTTGTTACCAACAGTCTGTCCAAAAAGCACAAAACGGTATTTTAGCATCAATAAGGTGATTCCAGAAGCGCTAACAGCTGAAACCTTAACATCCAGTAGATACTGTTTCTCTGTTTTTTTTTTTGTTTTTTTTTAAGGTTTGATTAACTTTGGCTGATTTTCCGTCCAGTCCTCGTGTCTGAGGAGGACAGAAATAGGATTGGAGAAAAGTGGACAGATGGAGGACAAAATAATAATAAAAAAAACTCCACTTAAGACCTTCAGAAAGCCTGAAGAACTACTGATCAAGACCACTTTAGTAAATTACAAGAACATCTGGCTGATTGGAAGCTAAATGTAAAGAAATGATTCTTTCTGAGCAGAACCGAAGCTGATCGCTCTGAAGTTTGTTCCTCTCTCAGGCTGAAGATGACGATGATGCTCAGAGGCTTTTTGGTTTGATGTAGTTAATTCTGTTTGTTTATTCAGATTGGTCACCTGAGGCCGGTTGAACCTCGTTAAACCAGATCACCTGAAGTGATCCTGGCTTTGTTTAACCGCCTCTCATCCAAACGGGAGTCTCGTGTGATGTTGTTTTCTTCTCCTCAGGCTCATCTACTGGCTCTGCCTCGCTCTGAACAGCACCGTCAGAGGCTTCGGCTTTGGCCTCTCCTTCTTCCCCATCGTCGCCATGCTGGGCGCCAACCTCTACTACGTGTGCTCGTCGGTCGGGCAGGAGTCAGTGTTCGACGTGGCGCCCCCCGCGACCAACCCCCCTCCACGGTTGCGCTGGTGGTTTTAGAGCCAGCTCACTCAGACACCGTTTGTTCACGTTGTACCTTTTTTTTTTTTCTTTTTTTAAACTGTAATCCTGAAGATTTCTGGCCTAATTAAAGATGGTTGCCGTGGGAACGGCACGCACGGTTCATGACGACCTGTTTCAGAGGGACGTTTATCTGTTTACATCGCTGCCAAACAAACTCAGGTTTTAGAGATTTCCATCTTTACTGAAACTAAATAATAATCCAGACAGTAAGATTATTTAGTTTGGATTTATTAAACTTTTTACTTTTTTAATCGAGTCCGTTGCTGCCAAGAAAACCTTCATACTTCTGTCTTATTTCCTCAAAATCTTAAGGATCAATGGACTTCATATTAATTCTGATACTGATCCTTGTTTACAAAGATTTCAACTATAAACCAGGTTTTGGGAAATGATGCTTGGATCTTTCAGGCTATGAAAGGAAAAGCAAGTTTTTGCATCTTGTTTAAAATAACTCCTAAATGCAAATAAAAGCTGCAGGGATGTTCTTTTAAGGGTGTTTATTCCCTTTGTGCCATCAAACTCTTTCAGAAAGCTATTTAATTGAGTTTAGTTTGGATCTAATGAGTTTGTAGGTTTGATGTGTGGAAATAAGGCAGAAAAATCTAATTTAAAAGAAAAAAAACAACCTTTCAGCACTTTAAGATAAACAGAAAGTCCGATCAAACATCTAATAATGAATGGATTAATTTGCTTGTCTTATGTTCATTTTGGAAAACTTAAATGTAGACAAATATATTACTGCCTGAAACTCAACTTCTTTTGTTAATATTAACATTAAACAACAAAATTTTAATCAGTTTCCATCTGATTTCTATATAGTGGACATTCAACATTACACCAAAGTTATTTTTTAATCTTTTTTTTGTTCAGTCTGGAAAAAAACCTAAACTAACTGAGCTGCATCGTCATGTTTCTACATATTTCACGGATTAAATATTAAAATCTGACGTATTTTTTCTATTTTTAAGGAAAAACACGAGGCATAATTTGTGTTTTTGTTCCTAAATTCAAAAGCAAACGAGATTTTCTTTTCATGATTGAGGAAAGAAAACAACAGCAGCGATATCTGAGGGAATTTTTGTATTTATGTAATTTTATTTTTCCTTTTTTGTTTTGATCTCACTGCTGTTGCAAGTGAAAAAAATCTCTGAACTTAGTTTATCTGAACTGTTAAATTTATATTTTTTATTGATTTGTTTACAGCTGCACAAACATTTGTTCTACTTCCTGCTGCAGGATTCCTGTAGCGATAAAGCAGATGTGATCGATGTTTGTGAGTTCAATAAAGCTTTACGAAACACGACGCTGAACGGCGTGCGGCGTTTAAATTCAACGAGGGGGCGGGGCGGGGGGGAGGTGAGCCGCCTCTTATTGATTTTTCTGTCCTGTTCAGACAGATTAGACGTAACAGGAAGTTAAAGAGATATTATGAACATGAGGTGAGTTTCAACAAGTTGAGAAAAATGCTGTCAGGCATGAGGAGATCCACTCAGGTAAGGAAGTAAACACCTGAAGGGGTTTGACAAAAAAAATGTTGCTCCTCAAAGATTTGACAGGTGTTATAAACCTTCTACCTCATGTTCGTTTTTGTCAGTAACTAAAAAAAGGATGACTTGAAGTTAATTGAAGTGATTAAACCATATTTACTTAAAGTGTATTTTAAACCATTCATCATTCCACCTTAAAACAAACACTTTAATGAACCATTTAAAACACAACGCTGCAGCAGCGTAACAATCAAAGCTAACTCATCACAAATCATCAGTTTAAGCTAAACTGATATTTCTGAGTCGAGTTATTGGGTAAAAATTCACCAAATCCATTTTGTACTGCTTAACTTATTTATAAAGCACTGTAATGAGTACATGCAGCCATTTAAAGTGTTAAATCCAACCAGATCTACAGCAGAACGGCTCAGATCAAAGCATGTGTGCGTGTGTTAGAACGGCCCAAACCTAAATCTAGATGCTCTCCATCCAGTCTGACTGAGGTTTTAGATCATTTACAAAGAAGAATGGGCCAAATTTTTTTTGCAGAGCCGTAACAATCACTGCTTCAGACCCAAAGAAGTCACGAGCGAGCAGCTAAATTTAGCAGTCTAGTTATCTCTGAAGCTGCGAACCGAAGCGCCGTCACACGTCGCCGCGACGATGAGCTGGAGACCGACTCCATCGCCGTGAGCAGAAAACAAAACCACAGATCCTGTTCAGTTTCACTCAGTTTGTCTATTTAATATATAAAATACGGTAAAACATACGCAAAAAGGATAAGGTTTCAAGGGACTTGGATACTTTGGTACAACAAACACTTTTTTGTAAAAGCGGTATAGAATTTTAATAACATCAGTGCATACTTTGTATATGAAAATATACACAAATTGTATATCATTCTCAAAACAAACCAAAAAAAACAAAAAAACAACAAAAAGAAATATTTTCTTTACAATAAAACCCAAAGCAGACCAGCTCGACACAATATATTAGCTATAAATTTCATCTTTAGTATTTCATATGCTACATTATTCTGAGCGGTTTCAGACTCACTTGTGATGCATGTCCTTACCATTACTGTACGTAACATAAGCTTAGTTGTTACCTGTGTCCCATGCATTGACTTTTTTTTTGCTTTTTAAATTTCACGATTTACTAATTTCCATTGTTTCCCATTTTTTTTTATAAATATATTCTATGACTTAATTAAAATTGCAGCATTTAACTGGTATTTCCTTCATTGCATTTGCTAATACCACAACAACTGATCGTGCAATTTTCAGCAAGTTGTCTCAAAAAAAAAAAAGGAAACCAGTACTATATGTTTATGATAAGGAAGATAAAAAAGAAGAGAAATTAAAAACAGTTGGCCATACTACACGAAAATAGCAACAAAATAAAAGCTCCAGAGTAATAATATCATCATAATAACAGACGTCGGAAACTGTCACCAGCACAAATTAATCCAAAAATAGTGAGATCCTAAAAAACATCGTCTACAACGAGTAACAGGGGTTCAGGTTTTCTCGTGTTGCTCATATAGATTGTCTCGTGACTACACTGCAAGATTGGACAGAGAACCTTTTTGTACATTGACCAAAGCCAAAAATCGGTGTGGTGTCACATTTCAGCCCAACCATCAGCGCCCACAAAAGAGATGCCATGAAAATGAAGAAGAAAAGAATAAAATGATTATCATGGTCTGTACTGATCCTTCAGTTAGCCGAGCACAGCTCCAGCCTCACAACCAGCACCTCTGAAGCTACTTCGCCTCGCCTCGACTCGACAGCCGTTTAACGCTGATCAAGGGGATTAGGTGTTTCGTTTCTCATGGTTAATGCTTGTAAAACGGTCATCTGTAGGGGTTAACGCCGTCAGAGTAGCTCACCCTTTGCACACGTTTGGGACTCACTGGTGTAAAAAGAAATCTTGAGAAGATGCTGCCGTTTCTCTGGTAAGTCACACGGACCAAACGGAGGCGAATCGATGCCGCAGTGTGTGGTTACACCCACAGACTCGTGGATTAGAGCAGCTAAATGTGCTCCTGATAATCATTTCGAAAGTTAATTAATTTGTTCTCAGGGCCTCACGCTTTATGTTCGGTGACCCCAAGCAGGATCCAGATTTGGGAACCGCTGGGTTAGAGTTCTGAGCTGCATGCTCTACGTCAGGGGTGGGCAACCCTGGTCCTGGAGGGCCTCATCCTGCAGGTTTTACTTGTTTCTCTGCTCCAACACACCTGATTTGAACCAATGGGTGATTAACAGGCTTCTGCAGAACATGAAGAGGTGATTTAACCACTGAATCAGGTGTGTTGGAGCAGAGAAATAAGTAACACATGCAGCATGGTGGCCCTCCAGGACGACGGTTGGAGACCCTGCTCTACGTTCTCCTTCAGATATAAACATTAACTCGGCTCTGTGACTGATCAGCCGAGTTTGACCTCCACCTTAAACCCAAACTCTGCCCGGGCTGTTTTCAGACTCATGAAAATGATGCAGAAGAAGAGGGACGCATCACTCGATGCTTCAGAGGCGTTGAGTCCAAAAACACAACCTGAACGTAGAACACATGTTAACTCTTGGGTTTAAACCATTTGTTTCTGGCGATCTGTCCAGGGTGTAACCCCCGCTTGCATGGAAAAGCAGGAAGAAGATGGATGATTAAAACCATCCTCAGGGGGAAAAAGGTGACAAACTAAGCCAAGTTATAAAAGAAGTGAGCTTAGTGATGGGACGTTGCCCCGGAGCCATTAGATACTAGAAAAACAAAAGACGTCTTCAGTCAGAGGCTTCAGAAGCTTCACTGGATTAAAGACCAATAGTCTGATTTTAAATTTGTGATGAGGGTTTTTCCTTCGTCTGAACTGGTATTCTTCCTCTGCTACATTTCTAAAAGTCAGGTTAGCTTCACAGGTGCTGGTATGCTGGAGGTGTCATCTCTGGACAGATCAGAATGAGCGATCTTCTGCAAATGTATCCAGTTGATGTCTGAAGATTCACAAACACAAGTTAAACACCACCCACACCTAACTCTGGACCAGAGAGTCAATATATTTTTTCCAACACAAGTTTAGTTGTTAACCATAGCTGACTCAACGAAGCTGGTTCTTATCTGATCTTAGATTTTTATCAGAGTGCGTTTAAATGTGTCACTCAGCTCGAGGTCGTTTCCGGACACTCGCCACAAACTCACATCGTCTGCAGCTGAGTGCACCAAAACACATCTATTTATCAAGGAGCGCACCAAATGCACAGACTCAGTAAGGTAGGATTTGCTAAGCTGGATAATCATCGTCATCATCTCAAATAAAAAAAATAAGCAATCGAGAGAAACCTTTCTATTAGGTAACCTGGGTTCAAACTTTCAGACGAAAACAAAACTGAAACCAATCTACCAACATTTGTGTCTGCTTAATGTGGAAAAGATTTTTACATGATACACTCAATTTAAAGTGTGTTATAGCTCTATTACTACACTATAAGTGAATGGCAGTGTCCTAATAATAATCATAATAATTATAACATTAATAATGAGTTCACATCACCGTGTACAATTTACCTTCAATTGTGGGATTTTTAAAAAAATGTGTGGCAAGAGAATATGATGACACCACGACCAAGCAGGCCTCTGTGAGTGAAACAAAGTGCGCACACCATCAACACTAGAATAAAATAGGATTACTGAAACTAGTCCGATCCACCGGCATTACAGAGTGTGGCGGTAAGCCCTGCACCGTAGCTCGAAACATTATCAAAGTTACACTCATATATGCAAACAGATCCACTGAGAATCAACACATTGCTTGTTTTTTTTTTGTTTTGTTTTTTAGGGATACCTAGCAAAGTCTATGCAAATATATTCATATGTACATACACGTCGTTGAAGCCGAAAAGCTAGTTTAACTTTGTCGCCAACTTGAAGCGGTAGAAATATAGAAAATGTCTTTTCCTTTCACTTTTCGAAACACAGCAAAGAGCTAAGGAGAGATATAGAGAGCTAAAGAGGACATCAAAGCTTTTGTATAAGGAGTGATTTTTATACAAAGTCAGATTTCTCTACTTGTGGACGACTAACGGACCTTCAAAACAGATTTTTAAAATACCAATAGATAAGGAACACTCAGGCTGAAAGAACCAAACACTTCCCTAATGAATTTAACAAAAAAAAAAGGAAAAAATAAAAAAAGAGGAGGCTCATAAATGTTCCTATGCATCTAAGTGGATGGGATCTACTCCTGGTGATAAACTGAGGGGCAGGATGAGAAGAAGAAGAGGAAGAGGAGGAGGAGCACATAGTCTGTGAAGAAAATGTTTTTTTAAATAAATTCTAGTTCTGAAGGTTTCCATCGTGTGTCAGTGTCCCTGCACTGCGAGCGAGAGGCATTTGGCATTTTTATTTCATCTTGAAAAGAAGCTGATGTTGGCACTCCGGCAGGGTGCTCGGCTCTGCCTCGATGCGTGGAGTCTGTGACTGCGGCAGCGCCGTTCTTACCAAAACCAAAACAAACAAACAAAAAAAAGATGCTGTTTGAGTCTGTTAAGTGCCAAGTAGATGCTCAGTTCCCAAACTTGTCCTGGTGACTTTATTTCCAGTGGTGAGGCTCGGAACAATGGGCAGCGCACGATGAAAACGGCGTTTAAAGAGAGCAGAAAGCGGCGAGACATGCGGTAATGTCAAGGAGCCAACCGGCCACGTTGTAAACGATGTGAAAGCTCCGTGTAAATCCAAGAAGGGGGAGCGAAAACCGTATGAAAAATGTTTCTGTGGTTTCGTCAAATTGCAAAAAAAAAAAAGAAAAAAATTATAATAATCACCAGAAAAAACAAACAAACGAACAAAAGAAAAAAAAAAAAATCACAATACAAGAGTCCATTCAAGCAAGAAGGCTTTAAAATCTGCCGTCCTTCCATCTGAAGGACAAAACGGGACGTAAATCCAGCCGAGCTCTAAGCTACACTCCCTCCGCTCAGATACCCAAATTAATTTGACTTCTTTTTGTTGGGAAAGCCCTGTAAGTCTGGGTGACATGGAGAGTGAAGGGGGACAGATTCGATGATAGTGTCACATGGCAGTGGGGTCGGGACAGTGGGGGGCTAATAATGAGGGGGTGTTTAAGTGTTTAAAAGTCACCAAAACCTGCACTTTATGTGACCCAGGCATCCAACCTCATGCGCTTTATGTTCCCTCCGTCCTGCTCCGGATCGTTCGACACCCTGAGGAGGTCGGCGCTGGTGCTGCCGGCCGCGCCGCCACCGCCGCCGCCGCCCACAGTGCCGGCGTCATCCCGATCGCTGCCCTCGAAGGAGCTGGCATTGCTGCTCACGCTGTCTGCAGGAGAGCGGCCGGTTGGAGGCTCCAGGCACAGCAGGGAGCCGGGATACTGCGGCTGGGGGGACAGGATGGCTCCGCCCGCTGTGGAGGACGGCGTGGTGGAGGAAGGAGGGAGAGGAGGAGGACAGGGGGTGCTGCGGTCCCGGCCGGGCGAGACGGGCTCCGACTTGATGCTGACGCTGGAGTTCGTGTTGACCGTCAGCATGGCGCCTTGAGGTATGTTGGTCACCGGCCTGAGAACAGGATCACAGAGACGGTAAGGAGCGGAAAAACACAAGTCCCGAGTTTTTAAACAAATTAACTTGAACTCCAAGACAAAACCCAACATTACAGAGCACAGCACCGACAGAGAGAAGCCACACTTGATTCTTCAAAAACAGTCTTTCCTGAGCCTTTTAAAAGCAGAAGTAACGACCCCAACTGCTCCCAAAGGATCAACAGATCAGCCGAAGAAGCGTGAAATGATTGGTGTGTGACAGGGTGGATCGCAGTGAGGCAGCTTTGACGTGAAGAAACTTCAAATGAAAACAAACAAACAAAAACAGAAACTGAAAACAATCTTAGGTTAGAGAAAGAAAAAAAAAAAAACATGGCGGAAACCGGAAGTACGTCGCTTTCCTGTTTTGGCAGAGGTCATGCTCAGAGGGAGGCAGCCAAAAAGCGCAGACACACAGGAAAAAGGAAGTATGATACAGTACCGGCCCAACCACTCATCTCTACCCAAGAGCAGGTTGGACGGAGAGCCAACACTGTGGGGAGAAAACAAAACGTTGGAGCCCAAAACCAAAGGGAACAGGTGGATTAGAAGGCATGTGAGGAGAAAAGTGTGAAACATTATTGCATTATTTTATTTTTTACCCCCCCTTAGAAACAACAGCAATAATGTTCTTTGCATCAGAAAGACAAGTTCTGCTTGCAGCACACGGACAAAAACAAATAAAATCAAACAGAATTTGCATTTATTGGAGTGTTAATCGGGACTGAGAGGCCCTAAAGAACAAAAATCTGAAGTAAAGGCAACAAAAACCCAAGCAAAACATCCATAAAAATATGATCTACTTTGTGTTCGTCTGAACTTCATTTTATGACCCATGCATGGTCCTTAGCAGTCCCTGTTTTTGTATATTTATCACTTTAACTGCACAAAACAAGAGCAAAGAAATGAGGAAATTCTGCCGTTTGGTTACTTGAAGCATTTACGTTTGAAACAAACAAAAATATGTAAATACATCTACAGATAACAGGTAACCTGAACTCAGCAAAGCCCCTTTCAGACATGAGACGTGTAGTTTTAATGACTGTTTTGTTGTTTTTAAAGCGCTCGTGTTCAGTCACTGATAACTTTATTGTTCCTCATGTTTGGCTCCTCGCAGAGGGAGCTTCAGTTTAGTCTGTTTATTTTTTTTAAATGATCATCTCGTACTGCCCTAACACATTATAATAGGAAAGTCAGGGCACATACTGACAGTGAATGGAAGAAGATCTTTTTGTTTTTAAATGTTCACATTTATTTAACAATCACTGTTTGATTCTCGAGGATCGATTCTAGAAAAACATGATTTTTCATTTCACCTGAAAGAAAAGAGTCCACTGGCTGCAAAACGTTCGTTCATCAATAAACTATCAATGTAACGGTGCAGAGCTGTAATAAACAAAGCAGCGGGGGACGTGTTGATTTTGTTCTTTCGGCTGTTCTGTTCCTCAGGGGTCGCCACAGCGAGCAAACTTGGCATTTGTTTTACGCCGGATGCCAGATTTTCCTGGGCTCGAACCTACAGCCTCAGGATTACAAGACGGCGGCACTGACCACCGAAACCACAGCCCCGTATAAATACATTCACACACGGAGGAGGAATATTCGAACGGCGCTGCTATCCATTTATTTATTATCATGATCGACTTTCTTCTTATGAACAGCTGATCAGATATTAAGTCATCCCGCTGAGCTGAAACTGATGTGAACGAGTTGCTGAAATCGATCCCAGCCTGATCGCTGGGGGGGGGATCCAGGCGTGACTAACATTTTCAATATGTATCAGATTAATACAAATTAGTGCATGTCTGAAGGGGCAGAAATGGTTTAGCTGCGAGGAAAAATACATCTTTATTTAAAGTTTAGCCTGCGTGGATGCTAATATACTGGTGCAGTTTTTGTGCAGGTGGATTATTAAATAATTAGCATCAAAAGCCAAATTTGTAAATTGAATTTAAATAAAAACCCTGTAAGAATAAAAAGTAGATATTAAGGCTAGGTTTTACCACTCAGGTATGAAAGCTGGAAAAGTCAGGAAAACTCCAGCTCTTTTTAAACTTGATTTGTGAATCTGATTAAACGTTTTAAAAGCCCTTGGTGCTCTGTTCCAGCCTCCTGCCCTGACGGAAGACATGCTGCTGCGTTCGAGGCTGGACTCCTTCAAATGTAAAGCAGACAAAAAAAAAAGCCCCACTTCCACTCGCAGACAAGGTCACGACATCTCACACACACTGTCAGTGGCCGTTCACCTCAGATTGGCTGCCAGACTGGACACTTGGCTAGACAGCTCGCTGCTCTGTTTGTCCACGCCCCACATGCTGCGGACGAGAGGAGAGAATAAACTTCAAGGAGCTTGGCTCGAACCCTCTGAGCCATTTAGTCACACCGATATTCAAAAAGAAAAAAAAACAAAAAACGAAGCCACAAATCTAATACTTGTCAGTGTTCTTTATTAAACCCTGGTAAGGCGGAAGGGAAAAGTGGAAACATCTGCTCTGGTTTAATAAGAACTTTCTCGCTGCGTTCTCCTCTGCAGAAAGTCGCCACACACAGTTTAAATTACATTTAAATTAGGGGAAGTTATTGTGCAAAGCTGGCAGGGACTTTCATTCAAAGGGAAAGTTAATTTGGACTAAATTAATCCCAACTGTCTTTGAAGAATTGGACACAGGTGTGAACGTCTTAAACACCATAATGTCACACGGACTGAAACTTAAAACTTCACCTTTGAACCAAGAGCGACAAAACTTTGCAACAAGTCAGTTCCGCGTTTCAACTCTGTGTTTATTCCCGTTTTAACAGGATAAAAGGAACCATTTTTAAATTAAGGCTGGTCTTTAGAGCTTTCAGTGGAATCGTAAACACAGCTCTAGTTCAACTTTAGATATTAGATTTACGTTTTTTTTTTAGATCAGATGTTTCTTTTGTCCACTTTCCTCATAGCTGAGCACAAAATGCTACCATGAGGCACCAGGATGGAATAGAAAATGAGATAAAAAAGCAGCTGAAGTCTAAAGAAAAACGACTGATTAAGGCCACTTTAAAAGATTACAGGAAAATCTGGCAAAGAACTGAAAGATATTTTAAACTTGTTGCAAAGCACTTTAATTCTCTTCTGGCTTTCACTTTTAACATTTAAACTGAGAAATTAAGGGAAAGTAATCATGGCCAGCACTGAGGCAACTAACCTCGCTGTCTGAAGAATAAAGAGTGGTCAAATTAAACCTTTAACTTTTACGTTTATATGGCTTTATAGTCTTGTGACGCATTATAAAGACTGATAGCATTTACCTGTGCTGATTAGGACCCTCGGGAAGTTTGCAACAGCACTTTAAATATGCAGGTGCAAAATAATGTGACTTTTTCTACAGCTCTGTATGAGCAATAAGGAAATAAATATCTAAAGATCTTCTCTAAAACTGGCTGTTTTTGTGGTAACAGAAAGTATTTGTTGTCACTAACAGAAGCAGGACTTCCACAGCAGAACCACGAGTTGTTTTTAGGTAAAAGATAAAAACTTGATTCGGTTTTATAATGCTGTTTAGTTGACAGGGAGGGCTGCGAGCGACAGAACATATTTTCATTCCTGCAGTCATTATGTTGCGTTTCAGAGCCACTGCTTTCCTTCCAGCAAACGTTTCTGCGAACTGAATCAACGGGAGGAAAACAGTTCAGGTAGATGTAATGAGAAGGCTGAGATGGGGAGATGCTGGTGAGCGACCAGTTCACTAAAGAGGATGCAAACTACTTGCATTCGAGGTCATGGTATGTAAATCATGCAAGCGACTGGGAAGGTCAGTATGTCAGCTTTAGGGGTGTTATTTGAAGTCTGGGAGCTGATAGATGAGGCCGTTCCATCCTCTCACTGTACGACAGGGCAGCTCTGAAAAGGGGAAATCAGAAAAAGACTTACACCAAGTTGCTGAGTGACGCCAGATTGAGATGCTGCTGCTGTTGCGTCTGCTGCTGCTGCTGCTGTTGCGGCTGCGGTTGCTGGGAAATGGCCTGCTGCTGTTGCCACGTCGACACGCTGGTGGGCAACAAGCCGCCAGGTGACGCCAGGGCGTGTAGAGCGGTGATGTCCGCGCTGGTCAGCTGGTAATCTGAGGGGAGCACGGATCACGCCAAAGTCACAACATAAACCCGAACATTTATGTGTTTAATCGCAACAAAGGCGGGCGAAAATGTGTTAAACTGTCAGTCATGTTAGCAAAATATCTCATGAACCACTGGACGAATTTTATTAAACTCTCAGAAAGTGATCACTCCGTGTACGTCTTCAGCTGATGAACATCTGGAGGCAGCTGGTTGACCTTAGCCTACACAAAAATGGCTCCAACTCAGCCAACTTCACAGATACTGAGCTAAAATTTGACACATACTCCAAGATATCACAGTATTACTTGACCCAAACAGCTAATACGCCATCATTTCTTAACATAAGATCTTAGTTTAAACCTCTTATATGAAAGTTGGCGGGCGATATGTTCCTTTGAGGAATGCTCAGCTTTTAATTGGTTAAAGGTTTTTAATTGTGACCCATTGAGCTGTAATAAGCACAGACGACAGTGCAGGAAAAGTGAAAATGTTAATTTTTGAGAAAAAGAAACATCCATAAAGACACCATGTAAGTAAAACAGCACTTATTCTTCCTGATCTTTATAAATCGAAGCTTTCCAACAAGTATGCCTTCAGAAATAAGCCTTTTAATTCTAATCCAATTAGAATTATTTAAAATTGACCATTTTTATCTGCCCACTGCCGAAGGCTGGGAAATTGCTTCGAAGATTGTGTGACCTCATTGTGAAGCTCCGGGATTCCCCTTTTTGAAATGTGGGGGCTGAATTCCTGACCACATCCCTCCAGACCAATAAAAATCCTGTTTTCAAACCAGTACTCTTGCTGATGAATCACCAAACTTCAACACACTATGTATCGTTTTGGAGCTTTTGAGATTGAGAATTTGAAAATAACAACTAATAATAATGAAGTAAATCCCTCGTTTCTACTCATTTTGCCAGAACGGATCATAATTTGTTAGCGACTCCCCCCTCCACCCGGAGTTCTTGCCTCACCTGTGTTGTACGCTGTAGGTATGGCGGAGAATGGCAGCCCCTGTGCCAGGAGACTCGGCGTGGCTACAGAAACCACCGGCGTGGTGAGGCTCTGCGCCACCTGGGCTCCAGCTGCCAGCCGCTGGGCGTTCTGCCAGAGAGGAACACAACATGTTAATGCAAACCAGAAACCGGCGTCCACGAGGCTCGGTTCAGTTCGCTCCATCTCGACATGCTGGGAATGACGACGTGAAAATGGCTGGGTTCGTAATGGTGTCGCACATCAAGTAAATCTCAGGATGTTCTTGATGGCATGCTTCAAAAGCTGCTTTTGTGTTCTGATCGAGGCATGTAGGAGAATTACATCAAAGGCAATTTATTCAACACTCGCTTAGGAACGGCGTTAAAATGGGGCGGAAAAAAGGCGGCATTTATTCATCAATTACCAGCAAATCTGTGTAACGAAAAAGGAAAAAACAAGACTCGTTTTATGAAGAGAACAAACAGGTTTAAAACAAAACCTTTTTACAACTTACGGCAGAATTTTAATAATTGTAGGAAAATCAACACTAGCATTTTGATTGACTAAGAGTCTTTGTTATTTAATTTATTTATTTTTATTGCCCAAAAACTGGTGGAGCATATGGATTTAAAAACTCAGAGTTTGATAGGGATTCTTGTTTAACCACAAATGATTCTAAAATATCTTCTTTACAGATGTTACACAAAAATAAACTCTCCCATATATTACTACAGTTTTAGCTTTTTAAATAAAATCATTCGTGCTGGTCAGTCTTGTTTTACTTCATTTAATGATCATTTCATCACATGAACTGCCACTGCATGTAAAAAAAGCATTCTTTAAATATGTTACATTCTTAAAAAAAGGCTGAATATCTGCATATCAACTAAACTATTTGCAAGGTTAAATATTTTGTTTCTCTAACAGACGTGCTGCCAAATTTGTCAAACTGAACATAAGTTGAACTGAAGCACAGATGAAAAAAGCAAACTGGGATCCTTTTTAAGAGGACAAAATATATCTATATACAAAACACATTTAGTATAAAAGGCCAAAGATTAAATAATTCTGTGCTGGAATCACTTTCATGTGAGAAAAGAAACATTCATCAAGAATTGTGAATAACACTAATTGTACAAAGGGAGAAGCGATGGAGCAGAGAGGAGCGAGATTCAATTATCTGCGTCTGCGAAGAAAAAGAAGTGAGGCGGGGCGGCGGGGTGAGGGTGATGAAAATTAATCACCATCCTCCGGAAAATGAGAATCCTGCCTGTCAACTTCCAGACAAATTGTGCAAAAAAAGGGGAAACAACCAGCAGCGGCAGAGAGCTGCAGCCATTAGCTTTCTTTAAAAAAAAAAAAACCTTCATCTTAAATTTTAATTATGAATTCTTTCACAGAATAACAAGTCTCCTTCATTCATTTAATTTGTAATCTGTACTGTAAAAAGAATGTATTACTGGAAAAAATAATCACTTTTTTCAAGCGGCACGACGGCTATCTTTTCTGATTTTGTTCCTCAGATTAAAGATTTTGACGTTTTAAATTTTATTATATTTATCATTAATGAAAGCCAACACACACAGTTAAGACTCAAAGAACAAAAAAAGGCCTTGGATGTGCGTCGTTTTAAACTTTCAGGCTTTCTTTGAAGTTTAGGGCTTTTATAGACGTAAAATAAATGTTTCCAAAAAAACAACCATAGTCAAGTGTGTCTCTAAAATACCTGGAAAAACACTTTAACTTATTCTTGTTAAGGATTTTATCTGCCTGTTTTACAACGCTTGTTTCAGGTATTTTGAATCCTTCTGATTTCTTTATTATTTCTATTTTTGTTTGTATATTAACTGCTGTTATATTTTTTTTTTACATTTGCCAATTTTGTTTTTTATTACTATTCTCAAACCAGTGTTTTATGTCTTTGTTTCTCTGTTTTCTAGGTCTCTGTATTGCTCTGTTCCAGCTGTGTTTAAAGAAGTGTTATATAAATAAAAGCTGAGTTTAGAGTTTTTCTCCTATTAATGTCAAAATGATCTTAAGATCTGACAAAATCATGTTAACTTATTAAAAAAGGGGGACAAAATAGGTCTCCTTTAAAATATTTGTTTAAAGCATAATCTTTGGGAATGAACCCAATTTATTTTATTATCTAGACATCATAATATTCTGGATAACTGTTAGTTTTATCTAGTAAGTCCAAAAACCTCAGATAGATGATAACAATAAGAGTCTAAACTAAATTATTTGGCAGAGCATACTTTAATTAAACAAATCTTTCAAGCTCTCATTTCACTTATTGTGCAATTTTATCGATGATGCAAATTCATTTAAAGGTAAGTTAAAAGAGGAACTGAGAAAAAAGAAGAAGTTTGAGTTAAATGCCTTTAATGTAATTCCAGGAAGTTTTTAAAAAACTCTCAAACTTTTGGGTGAATGGTGAAAATGGGTGTCAGTGAACGAGAAACATGCTCTGTGGTATTGTTGCACCACAATGCAATGTGAGAAAACACCCATGCTTTAGGCAGCATCGATACAGAAGGATGATGTGGGCCTGGTTCAAACCCGAAGGGGCTCACAGACGGTTCTGAAAACGCAACGTGGACGGATCAATGTTCAGGGCCCGGTTATCGCTAAAACGCCCATGATCGTTAAGGCTGAAGAAATGCTGGAACGACACATTCATGAGTACTGAACCGCATGCAGTCAAGTGGGGAGCACAAACTCAAAAAACCACCCCAAGAAATGTCAGTGAGGCAAGACCGAAACAATAAGAAACTCCTGCAGAGCTCTGCATCCATGCGAATAATGTGTGGACCGGCATCGACTCATGCGAGTGACTGAAGTGGGAGAAAAATCACCTCGTTTACCAATTCCAGCTCATCCTCTGTCTGCAAAGGGTGGTAACAGAGAGGGTTATAACTCTGGAGTAATTGTCCCAAACCCAATTCTATACCTGAGTCACTTTAACTACAGATGCATCAGGTGGTTAAGAGCTTCTCCTTAAATTAAACTATTTTACTATTAAAAAAATGATTGTAATCTTTATGAGGAAGGCTGTGATGTGATGGAAAGCTTCAGAATACCCCACTCCTTTTACTGTCAGTCTGAACAAAAACTTTAGGATGAAGAAATCGGTGGCTTGGACGAACTTGTTTTTCGATTTTTATTTATGATTGCCATTAGCTTGCCAGTAAGAATTGGCTGATTCACCGCAGGTTTAACCTTCTTTGCCAGAATAAATAATCAAATTACAGTCAAGTGTTGGGGGGAATAGAAGAAAATATATGCTTAAAGATCCCTGAAACATAAATCCCTCCAACAGGATTGTTTATATTGAGTGTAACTCAAAGTTTATTCAGTTTTTTAATGTTGGGAGAAAACTGAACATGGCACAAAAAGTAGAGAAATTTGAGTTTGGTTCTTTTTTGTAACAATGCTTCTTGGCAGTAAATCTTATAAGGTTGGAAAGTCTTTGGTTCCCCTTAAATGGAGCCACATTTGTAAAGAAAATGCATTTGTAGGTTGGGCAGCAGAGTTACGTTTGTGGGTTGCGCTCATGAATAATCTTGCCACATCTTCTCTGCCAAACAGCTTATTCTGCTACTGCCTTTTATCTTGAGCCTGTGGTACTCCAGGTGTTGACGATCAGGTGCTTAATTGCACCTGTGAGCAACCAGCAGCAAACTGATATCTCTACAGTCTGGAGCCAAACTCTATCCTCCAAGAAGACAACACTCGCCCCCACAGAGTGGAGTTTATCAGAGAGGATAGTGGAGAGGATGGACTGGCCTGTCTGATCACCTGTGGGGTCATCTTGGGCGTGATGTTTGTTCCAGAGTGACCAACACAACCACACCAGCTGACTTAACAAATGCTGGTGTGTGACCGAGCTGGTGAGCAGCACGAGGAGGAGGTGCCAGGCTGTTGTGGCTGTGTGTGGTTCTTCCACATGCTACTAAAGTCCCTGGTTGTTACATGAATAAATTCCTAAATTGCCAATATGTCTTGTTTCTTCAGACTGCAATCAACCAATTCAATAAACACCAAAGAAGAGTCAACAGCAGAATAAGTTTATAAGATTTGGCTCCATTTAACGGGGAAGAAAGAGGCTTTCCCACTGTACAAGATTTATTGCCAAGAAGCTTTGTTACAACAAAGAAATAATCAACCAAACACAGACTTTCTTACTATTTGTGCTTTCCAGGGATTTATTGTTTCATCTGTGTCACCGTTTTGTTGTGCTTATTCTCTTTTATCTCAGGCAACTAAGCTTTCTTTTCATAATTAGAAGAAGTCATTTGTATCAAGTACCACGCTTTGAATAGTGAAAATGTTAAGTAAATGCACCCAGACAGCCCAAGTTGGGTTTAGCTGGTCTCACCATCTGCATGAGGCTCTTTCCGCCCTGTGAGGTGATGACTCGGAGGTCTGGCTTACGGCTGTTGATCTGCGGGCTGGGAGGCGGGGGTGGAGACTTGGCCGGAACTACTTTCCCCAGACTGTTGCTGTTGGAGACGGTGAGCAGACCTGGGGAGGCCCTGGCGCTGGTGTATCCATTAGCTACGGGGGAGACGGAGGTGCGAATAGACGGAGATCGATAGCAAAAAAATCAAACAGGTGAATTCACACAGCGGGGTGCAGACAGTGAGCAGGTTGTGTTGCATAATCCTCCAAAGGTTTCGCTTTCAAGCTGCTGTTCTACTCTGAGGAAGAATAACTTGTGTCAATATCAAAAAAATAAAAAGCTGCTTATATAAATGTGGTGAGAAGAAATAATAAGTAAGGCCTGGCACAATGCAAGTTTATTCCCTCAGTTAAACCGTGCCTTTGGTCCTGTTCAGACCTTGGACCAACATCCCTTCTGGTTGATTCAGCCACAAATTAACAGTTTTAAGTCCGACCGTTCACACCTGGCATTAAAATGTGTCTGGAGCAATCAGGTACCCGCTCTAACATGTAATTAAACAGGTAACCAGGTCACTCACTTTCATTACTACGAATGCATTCAAACGAATAAAACAAGGAAAAAAAGATGTCCCGTAATGTCAAATGTGCTGAGAATCACATTCGTTGTTTTGTTACAACAAACATCTCCAAACCGAACAGCGCAAAGGAAAAATAAATCACCCAGTACAGATCAGATCATAAATATCTAGCTTAAAACAGTGGATATGACTAAACAAATCAAACTTAAATTATAAAAAAATATATTTAAAACTACTCACGGACTGGACTTGGACATCCTCCGTTTGAATTATCCAGGTCGCCTCCAAGAAGAGCACCTGTTGATAAAGTGCAAAGACAAGTTGAGACTTTTTGATCGGTCATCCCGATAAACCCAAATCTGTTAATCAAAATTACAGGTTTAGTTTTTTATTTTGAATTAAAATACTTAAACAAAGCCTTAACTCTATATTGTTGCTTCATCGACTGCATTTAAATGCAAATGAGTAGGTCAAATTTGAGCAAATCCAGGTTTTGATCATATTTTGTGTTTATACTGTACCTAAATAAACTAAATTTATAAAAAATTATAAATGGGTCATTTAGTCACACAGGTTTCTGATCATGTGTTCCTGTGAAGTGATTACATGTCAGAGTATCCTGAAGTCCTTCAAGTGTTGAAAACAAACCAGAACACATTCACGGTGTCCTTTAATTTAGGTAATTAAAGATCAATTAATTAAAGATAATTTTTTTCTCTCCCACTTAGCTTGCAGCCCACTTTCAATTCTGATTTTGCATCTATAAGCTCAACAAAAAGAGTGAGCCCGGTCTGACAAAGTATGAGCCGTGTTACACAGAAGAAGGAAATCCAACGTTTAATTTGTAAATCTGGAGGTTCTAAAACACAGAAGGCTCTGTTTTAGTGGTTCTGCAGGAAGAAAGTCACTCAGAAAATCCACATACGGTTCTGAAATCTTAAAACTGCCAGTGCAATCGACGCATTTATATGAGTGGAGACACATTTGGTTAACATGACTCTCCGTTGTCAGCGTGAGTGAAGTTGTTTTCACTTCACGTGTTTCTCCTCTCTTCTGCTGCCCACGTGTTTGTCTGTTTCACCGCAACTCGCCCACACAGAAACAAACAGGGGATCGAAACAGGCTGACAACAACAACAAAACGACGACACCGAGCTGAAACACACCGAGCTTCAGCTCCGTCAGGTTAGCTTCGCTCTGTGTGACGATGGGATCGGCCTCTTAGCTTTATTGTGGATTAAAAACGGAGAAAATCTAAAACAACACCAAATCCTTTCAATACACAACAAGTTTTTCTTATTACTTCTGTTCGTTTTTATTCTATTCTACACAATTCTGTTTGTGACAGCCTTAAAGTTATTTCACTACTCAAGCTGTAAGAGTGCACAAAAATTACAGCCTTGTACTGATTAGAGGCGGCAACTCATCATTCGATTACAATTCTAAGGGTTACAAAACAATTATTTTCTTGAAACCTAAATTACTATGGCTTATTTTTTAGTTTCATCCCAATAAAGAGTTCACAGGATCATAAAAAAACACAATCACAAATTGCTGAGTAACAATTAGCGTTGATGCTAACTTAACATTATGCATTAAGGTGACATACCACCTCGCAGTCCATATGAGCTATAATGACGGATATAAATCTAATTATAATTATAAAAACAAACATTTGCAATAAAGTAGGAACATTTTTGCACTTTCTGTTGACTGAAGTCACTAGCTCACCTGCACTGGCGGGTCGCTGTGGCAACCCAGGAGACACTGTATTTCTCTGAAGAGTCGATTGCTGTGGCGATAGGAGGTGGGTGTCTGTGAGCGGCGACGACGTGACGTAGGAGGTAGTTACCAGTGCATTGCTAGGGTTGGTAAATTGCAGCGTGCCCTGATTGGTCGCCTGGACCGTGACTGGCATGGAGAATGTCTGGGGCGGAGCAGCAGTCTGCTACAGGATCACAAAAAATAAAAATAAATTCAATTAGATTCTTAGTTTGCAATTCAATACCAGCTGGAACAATTACAACCAAAACACACTTCTCCATATATATAAACTTTACAATATTAGTGTTTAAACACAAAGAATGCATCACTAAGTTAATGGTTTCACCAAACAGTAATGACTAAGTTGAGCGTTAAATTACTAAAAGTATAAATTATTTGTTGACACCTAAATTTCTCATTTCGTTGCTCTTTGTCCTTAGAGAAATAAAAGTTAAATTTCACAAGATACCATTTAAAGTGAACACATTCGTCGTGACAGATCAATAAACCAATCCCAGACGTTTTTGCACTAAAAGGCTGCACCACAGGTAGTAGCCAAGTGTTATGGATTCGTACGTCCGTGTACGAGAAACTGGGGGAAAAGAAAAATAACAACAGCTGCTAACATCTGCTTAGTTAATTACAATGTAATAAAAAAGATGGCCATGTAGGGATATGTAAACTGAGCTATGCACATGTAATCAAAACATATTTAAATGCAATTACTAGCACTGACAAAGACAGTGACACTGATCAGACAAATAAAAAATAAACTTTAAATTCATGTTGTCCAGGTTAATAACACAATATATATTGTTTTCTATAGTTACTGTAGTAGAACAAGTCTTTGAATATTGTAAATAACTATGAAAATGGGTGAATTTTATCAGCTAGTAATTGTAAAAGTAAACTGAAGCTAGTGCTTAAAACCAAACCGGTAAATAAAAAAAAGGTGTAACAAAACGTGTCATGTGTCAGAAAAACTAAACAAAACCCAAATGGTTACTGAATCTGCAACAAAACAGACTAATGTGTCGAAGGTTTTAGTCCATCACCGTGAATAATCTGAAGGCAGCGAGTAGGTAAGTTTTAAGTTAAAAAGTTAAAGCAGTCTTTAAACGCCTAAAGATTTGAAGTTAGACTCAACAATCTTTGATTAAGAGACACCAGATTAAACAACACAAAGTACTACTGGTGGCATTTCTGCTGTTTTTCTTTAAAAATTCAAGTAAAAAAAAAAACGGAGGAGAAATTTCGGATTTTTTGTCATTTCTTGTGGGCAGTTTAGGACAAAACGGAGCAATAACAGACTAATGTTTGACCAGTAATTCACAGAGAAAAGCACTCAGAGCGATAAGAAACTCTTACTCCGTAGCGTTTGAAGAGAACATCCAGGTCCTCTGTGGTCTTACGAAACTTGTCGTCATTAAGAGGACTTTGATCGATCGAGTCTTCGCCGTCTGGCTCTGGACTGTCACATCCGTTGAAACCTTTCTTTCTTAAAGTCTAGAAAAAACAAATCACACACGGGGGAGAAAAGTCGATGAGACTGTGTCGTTTTAGATCAATATATTGTTAGTAAATGTTTTCCTTTGTGAACTCTTGGATCCCACTGAGGCTTAATTAGGAGCTGCTTTATGTTTCAGTTTTCTACGTTTGGAAATTTTAATTTAAAATCAGAAAGAGAGAAATAACAGCACGACACAATAATTAATTACAGCTGCTTTAGTTAGAGAAATAAACTCAATATTTGAATTAGCTACTACTCTGTAAGCCTGATAGAAAAACAAAGTGGCTCAGAAATCCACTATAATAAATAAACAAAAGAGGAAAAAAATGATTTCTGTGAAAATACATAGGTTTTTTAACTTTCTTTTAGGGTACACTCCCCTTAAAGTAACAAGTCTGACAAAAATAAAAAATCTAAGCAGTATTGGACTTAAGTTAAATACAGCCAGCTTTGTTTGTGTTAGCTGGTTAAACAAAACCTAAAACTCTGCTGAGAGATAACAGATCCTTTAGAGGTGATTACGATCTTTCATCAATAACTCAGGCTTTAATGTTCAAGGGATCACACAAGAGATGCTTTACATTTCATTTCTTGTTACTTATGTCCTGAAATACAATAATCACCATCTGTGAAGAACGTGTTTTTAAACATGTTGCTTCAGTAAAATCAAGATAAATGATCCAAGACTGTTAGTTATGTCATAAAGCTTTTACAATTTTAACTTCAGAATCAAAAACAAGCATTTAGATCTGAACTGTCCCAGACCTAAAGAGCAAGTTCAAGTAATTTAACAAATAATACATAAAATTATAATTGACAGAATACTCTGTTGGCCGTCGATAAAAGACTCTTATCGGTAATTTCCTACAAAACACTTTTTAAAAACATATATCCTATAGTTCATTCTGTGTCAGAAACAAAACACACAGTTACTGTGGCAAAGTGTAAGGATTAAAAGTTAGGACTTTTAAATTAACAACTCAAATAATTCTCAGATGAATACATTAAAACCTTCTGCTCAATATGAATCTTTAATAAAAGGTCAAAGTTAAATGATGTGTAAATGATTCAGCTGTGTAATGAAGTTAAATCTCACAATATGTCTAATATGACTCAGTTTTTTAAATCAATCTACTGATTATTTACTATCAACGAAGTCCTTCTAAACTGGTTAATAATGTCAAGATAAGTTTTCAGCACTTCTGCTTGGTACATAAACTTTTACAAAGGATGTTATTTATTAGTGCAGTGATTTTACCTGGTTAAAAAAAAAAAAGAAGAGCCAAGTTTGTGACAAATCTGACTTTAAGCTCAACATATTTGGCTAAACCAGCGTCGAGGTCTCTGCCCGTTTACTGGTAGAGAAACCCGTCAGGCGTGGCGAACTCACCTCGATGATGTCTGCGTTGGTCCGGCTCTCGTGCGGCTCGTTGTACTCGGTGTATTTGAGGAGGACCTTGTCCATGTCGGTGCTGGCGTACTGGAACAGCTTGTTGGCGTGGTTGAAGATGATCAGGGCGATCTCGCAGTCACACAACACACTCAGCTCGTAGGCTTTCTTCATCAAGCCAAACTTTCTCTTTGTGAACGTCACCTGAGAGGAGGAGAGGAAACGGGTTAAAGCAGAAACAAAACTGTGATTTCTGGAGGACTGATTGAAGCTGGCCTGGCAGTGGAGTGATGACTTTATCGTTTTAAACTCAATTTTTAACAGATTATACAGGATCTTTGATCAAACACAGAACTCCACATGTATAAAATGGACACAAACATGTAACAGACTGACAGATTAGATAATAAAGGCAAAAAAACCTGTTTTTATTTTGTCCTCTTCGATAATGAACAGCAGAACTGAGTCAGTTTTTAGTATAAATGCCAACATCCTGTGTTTTGTGATCATCTGGGAGTTATAATTATTACAGTAATGAAACAAACTTTAAACTCTTTGTTTTTTTAATCAGTAAGCAATTCTAACTTTTTTTCTTCAATATTTAACACATAATTTACTCAATTTAACTGGTGATATTTTAGCTTAGATTCTCTAAATTTTAATTTTAAGCTGAACACCTTAAATAAAATCTCCATACAATCATTATTGTTCTGCACAAATATATGAAATTTATACATGAAGTTTGTACAGCAGAAGATTTACACTTTGCCATAACAATTTCTTTTGGAGTTAGGAGATTTTATGCAGGACTTTAGCAACACAAATATTTTATTTAAAAGTTTATCATCTATTAAAGGAACAATAATTGATTTGTATATTATTGTAATAACAGAAGTCAAAATCTCTCAGGTTTATATTAGGCAGAAACTGCAAAACATCTACAGTAAGTTATTGGTTTCCCATGAACCAAGTTAAATTTTTTGTTAATATTTACAGTTTTACAGATTTTTGTATTTACAAACATGGTACGCATTTATTAAATAAATAATTTGTCAGAAATAATACGCGTGAGAAAATTAACAATCTTACTGATATAATAAATACTGATATAAATAAATATAATAATTATTCCTGCTCTCGAGTTCTTTTAAATGCTTGGTGTCTAAATAAATCTATTAGATTTGCTCATTTCTCTGCACTTTTGGGAGCGTGAAGAAGTGGAAAAAGAGCTAAAACAAGAGCAAAAAGAAAGCCTTTAACTTCTCATCTAACTATCTGAGAAAACAAACCTGAGCAGAGACACTAAATCTATACGAGAACAGCAATCAGCGCAGCGTTTTACGTGATTAGGCTGTCTGCAAAATGAGTAACGACGAGTCAGGTGTGGAAACAAACAAAGAAAAGGACTGAGAGGATGTGGTGAGCGTTTTCAATGATTTCTTTTCAGCGGTGCTTTAAAAACACAGACTTCAGCCTCATCTCTCATTCTCGCAGTTAATATGAAGCAAGGGGGTATCCTCATCACATGAGAAGAAAAAGGAAACAGAAAACTGGGCTGAAAAGGCAAATTTTCTATCTTTCACTACAGAAATAATGTAGATTTAACATAAAGTCAATGCAGAGTGATGATCTGACTCTTGTGCAAAATCTGCAAAATGCACACAACGAGCCAACTAAATTATATTCTTTCTGCACGCCGGCTGTTTTGTTGTGTGCGTTTTATATATAACAAACCTGTTTTTAGTGACCATGCAAACTGAGGCTGTGCGATGTGTTTAGGTTGTTAAAACATTGGTGTTTTAACAACTGCTTTTGCAGAAATAATACTTTCAGCAAAACATTTAAACAATTTAAGTAGGACCTCCTAACACTTGATGTAGAACAAGCAGAAAGGGAAGGAAAGGATAAAAAGGGATGAAATTCAAACGGGCCACAGCTTGATTGTTTAGGAAATAAATGTAGAGTGCTTTTAAAAGAGACTGAAGTAAAGCGTTTGTTCGAAATCCAGATCCAAATTTGTGTGACTCATGAAACAGTGTGACAAGACTCTTTTAAGCAGATTAATTAAACAAATAAACAGCACAGCATTTTTGTTACATAACACTGACTCACCTGCTTGTTCCTTTCATCGGTGATCCTTTGGATCTGAATCTTTTTCCTACCCATGATGCTTTGCAGTCGTGAAGACAAATGTTGGAGTCGGTCAAGTGGAAAAGTGCCTCTCTGAAGATGAGAATGAAAGTGCAGCCGAAAACCACTCAAACACGGTCATGCATCCGATAACACGCGTGCAGACGCATTTCTCTGTCCAGGCGAGGCGAGGTGACACGGTTGACTTTTGCGCTTGAAGAGCGGCGAGAGTGAAGAGCAGGTGCTGCAGAGATATGCGACGTGGAGCAGAGGAAGAGCTCTTCAGTTCATATTTTATTCAACAGGGACTGAAGTGTGCAGCTGCTGTGGGAAAGACGGACGTCACTTCTCTCCTGTGTGACAGAAAGAAACAAAAACTTTACTCAAAAAACGCAAGATGAACAATGTAATTACAATGGACTATGAGGACAAGCATTTGTTGTGTCGCTGTGTGAGAAAATGCAAATACGACAAAGAGCTAATGTTCTGTGGATACAGATAAAAGTGCTGCCTGATCACGAGGGCAGGGGTTACCTGTAAATAAGCCCTGCAGCTCAGAGAAGGACCACCCACTCAACTTATGTCTGCTCCTTAAACAGCTTACTTTCTGTTTATTCCATTTATACACGGATTGTAATTTATTTTTATTTCCTCGTCTGGTGTCTTGAAGAGACGAGCATTCAGCGAACCGTCTTCGTTCGTCTGAGTTAACCCAACAGCTGTGAACGCAATATCGAAACTCTGAGTTCAGCTTTTGGGTTTTCTAACCTCTTATTTTAATGTAACACGGCGGAGCTAAATGTGGTGCATCTAAAGGAAAGGGGACGTGTTGCACATTAAACACAACATGTAAATTTATTTTAAAAAGGTAGTCGTTGCAAACTGTGAAACCAAACATAAAAAGAATATCCTGAACTATAATAAATGGTGGAGTTTGAAAAAGTTTATATACTGATATTCAGCTCTAAAATGTGGGTCCACACTCAATGTAAACAAAGCACTGGGCTAAATCTGCTGGAAACGTTTCTGCAAACTTTACTCAACAAATCTGAATGCAAATATGGACCAACGCATCAAAACTGTCAGACTTCTCCATCCCAAACGGCTCTTCTGTGAACGTCGCCCATTTTTGGCCTAATTTTAGTCACTTCGGCTGTTTCTGTAGGTAAACAAACGCACGTGGTAGCTGGCAGCTGTTAATTTTAAGGACACATTAACCATCGATATGAGAAAAAGAATTGTGCAGATTAAATTTTTGACTGGTCTCCATGACTCTGCAATGAGTAAATACAGCTATGAAGATTTGAAACAAATACAAATCATGCATAAAACCTTTTTATTCACTAAAGTTGCAGCAACCTCAGATGAATAGTGTCCTGTGTTGTCTCTAACAGAACATCATGGATGTAGGCTACATGTTCATTTGCATACATATTAAGAGATATTAAGTTTCGAGTATATTCCTGTTAAATCTAGGAGCTGCAAACAGTATATAAATGTTAAAGATTCAACTAAGATGTTTACATGTGAATAATCAAGAGTCTTGAGTGATCTGATCGTAATTAGACTTTGTTACCGATATATGATGGCATCTCAACGTGCATTGTGAGTGAACACCTGTCAGCTGGACATGCAAATAAACTCACAGTTTACAACACAAACAGCGAGTTGCTGAGGGCAACATTTAGTACCAATCTGTCTGCAAAACCCCAGGACTACATTTCACAATCAAAAAGCTATCATGATGTGAAAAAATAAAGAGGCTCAGACCTGCGTAAATCACATTAATAGCTGTAATTTTCAGAGTTCAGTATCAGCAATCATTTCAGGTCTTTATTAGAGACCAATATGCAATTTAATACCTGATGTCAGCAGGTTTTCTATTCGATCTCTGGGGTTTGATCTCATTCCACCCACCAGGTTTTAGAAAAACCCCGAACAGGTCAGGGGACGAGCATTTATTTAACCATATTTGATTTGATTTAGAAAACAGTCTCTTTGTGAAGGTATTTAAGAAGCTCTTGACTGAGGAGCAATTTGTGTCCAATCAATGGTTTTCCAACAATTCAATGACAATTTGTAGATTTAAATTATTATTACAAACAGAAATACTATGAATGACGAAAAAGTTAAGTATTTAAAAACAAAGATTAAAGAAACACTAATCTGACAATAAGCTGAAGTCAATAATAATTTTAATTTCTTTTTCCTGTATGTTCATAATTACTCCATAAAGGCTGCCTAGTATTTAAAACAAACTAAATAATTGATGTATAGAGAACTATAATTATGTCTTTTTGTCAATATTTTCAACTAATTTAAAGTTTTAGATATTAATACAAATATAAAACCAACTATTAAGCCTCCTTTGCAGGAGAAATAAGATGTTTCTGCTGTTTAAAACGACGGCTCTAATTTAGGGTGTCTTCAAACAACAAGACAATTTCTGTTTCTTTTAATTAAATCTTTTCATTTCCTCCAAAAAGGAAATAAGCAAATTAACAAACAAAATAGGCAATTTAAAAGTCTAAATGTTAAATATCACAGCTCAGGACACATCAGGATGCAAGTCAAGGCTGTTTACAAAGCTTTAAAGACAACATCTTTGTCTGAATATTTAAATAATTAATAACAGATATACAGGTTTTAATCTACTATAGCAGCATTACTGGGAATTTAAAACATCCTTTCTAATGTGTAGGGAGGCCCATCATCTTTATGTGAGACACCGTAAGGTAATTAATTTAAATTTATCTTCACTATTTGTATTAACGCCTGGGAGCTGCAAATAATTTTATGGCAATAATAAAGACTCATCTGAAAACTGTACTTTTAGCAGATCTTCTACAAAAAAAAAATCTGACAAAATAAAGAATGCGTATCACCCCACCGCCTTTTATACCAAAGTTTTAAATATTTAGGCAACCTGTCTGCGCTCAGATTATGTTTGGGATGACTCTCAATGACTACCAAATCAAACTTTAATTCAACATCTGTAAAAACCAACAGAGTTGAAGCTATTTTTGCACTTGCTGAAGTCGATAAGCTGTGGTGGCGAGTCAAAAAGTTATTGAGTTACAGACATTCATCCAATAATTAACTCCTTTATTAGAGTTTCATTAAAATCTATCAAGTGGTTATTGAGATATTTTGCTAACAGACAGACAAACAAACACTCAGGCACAGGCAATTACATGATAGTCCAACTTTCAAGATATCGGGCAATAAAATTGTCCCCGAAAAGATCTAAGTTCTATTCTAGTTCATCAACTGTTGCCCTGAAAAACATATAGAAAGTAATTTACAGAAGCTGGAACAGCAGCTTGCTTAGTCGTGTCGAGTGTGAAAACATGATGCTGAGGAGTAAGAATTTATTCACAGTAATACTCTGTTTACTGCTGCACTTATCCCTCCTGCAGCGAGGGATTTTAATCCATCTACAACTGTGATTTACCTTCACAGTCAGACTGCATAATCAATCATATGTTAATCACAACTTCAGCATAAACATTGTGTTAAACTCAGTCAGGTGCGAGGGTGGCACGTTGCATTTAGGATGGCTGTTTTGATTAATTTAATCAAGCTCTGCCTACAGCTGAGAGGAGCAGTTGTTTTACTTCTGATTAATTAGTGACAGAAAATCACACACATTTCAGAGTTTATTTTAGGCTCTTTGGCTTCGGCGCTGATATTGATGAAACAAAGAATACATTTTCCGTAAACCCTGTATTTAAAAAGATGTTAAATAATTCAAGAAAAATATTTGTCGGACTAAAAACAATTGATTAGCTGCAGCATATATTTGCATAAGAACCAATCTTTGCCAATCATGGCTTCCACTTAGTTCACTTTAGGTATTGATTAAGCATTTTTCATGTTTTTTGTCTTTAATATACCTAGAGGTAAATAGATCTCTCAAAATAAGAATGAGATGATGATTGCAAAGCTAATTTTTTTCCCCCAGTATCATTACTGGATGAATAAATAAACCCAAGATTTCATTAATGAATTCATTCACTTCTGAACAATTTCAGCGTCTTTGCAGGAACCTTGTGCAACAAACGATTGAAGACGTAATGTGGAACAAGTGTAAATAAATCACAAAGCAAGCACTGCATTTACCACATGCACCTAAGCACAGCTCCTGCAGCTGACCACCGAAAACAACTTCAGCAACTAACGTGCGCAAATAAGACAACCTGAAAATTACAGCAGCACCTGCAACCAAACGCAAACTAACACAGAAACCAAACCAACCACAGAAACTAAAGCAACATTTCCAACTAGACAACTACTGCAACTAAAGAGATGAGTGATGGATGCACCTACAACTTGACAATTAGTTACCTGAACTCAACTTTATCTGCAGGTTGTAAAAAAAAAAAAAAGACGCTGAGCTTTTTACTCCGTTTTTAGAACCCTGTGATAAATGTGCTGCAGATTAGAGATACCTCCCACTTGACCTGTTGGGGGGACAGTTTACTAAAATTTAAATATTTACAATTTTAATATTTGGATTTTCTTTCAGAGAACTGCAATCTGCGATGGAATATTTAAACATAAAAGGACTTTTTTTTAGGGCTGCATCTTCATTTTCTTGTCCCCCAACATCTTGTTGGCAAAGTCAGTATTTATTAGTCAACTTGTTTGTTTAGTTTATAATACTACCGTTTACTGTTTTACTAAAATCACCATTCAAAAATGCACATCTTGATTTATCAGGAATTTGTTTTTAAAAGGTCACACATTTCCTTAAAGAAACAAAGTAACTTCTTTTTGTAACCATGGAAGTTTTATCTGCTGGCTATTGTATAAAACAAAAGATTAAAGCACTCACTTTCTTTTTTTTCCAATCCAACAAAGTGTCCAAATATTAAAGCCCCTAAAATTATAAGAGCAATCCACTAAGATTAAATGTTTGATATATACTGAATACATAACATTAAAATATGATCTGAAATAGTTTAAGGGCTGCTATGAATAAAGAAAGCATTACTGATTTAAAAGTTTATTACCAAATCAACAGGAAAATACTTACATTTAAGAATAGAAGTCTGTTTAAAAAAGCAGCAGCAGAACCATTTTCTCATTCTTTTAACACCAAATCAGTCTTCTTCTAAAATTCAGCAAAAACTCAGCAAAAATCCATTTGTCCAGATGGTATCGGCGGCCTATATGTGTTGTGTTTTCCCTCCAGTCTTAACCCTCTGTGTCCCTGCTGTCCTGTGGGATCGTCGTTAGGCCAGACGGAAAAAATGAAAGCTCAACTGGAGTGCACATGTGGCCTCGACAGCCCACGTTTCAACACATGTCCAGCTTGAGAATTAATCAGAAAGAAACCCAACACATTAGGTTCGCCTCCAGTGGTGGCTTGGATGCCCACACGAGTGAAATAATACAAAAAAATATATAGCTCTCTGAAAGGTTAGGCTGATTTTTATTATTTCTAATTGTATGTCTGAGTTTTTCTAATTTAACTGCAGCATTCTGCTTCCCTACATTGTGTTTTTTTTTGTATCTGCATCAACAATAATTGCTTTACAAAGATCAGGTTTAAAGTGCATTTTCACTTTTCCCACCATATGGTGTGTTTACACTGTCACATAGTTTTATTCGGTGACAGGAGGCTGTTTTCCAAACCATAACCCTCCCAGGACTCGTTATGACTCAGAAACTTTGTGGTTACGAGTGTGTCAGTGTTATGAATTTACTTCATCCTTACAAGGAATAAACCTGCAGACGACTAAAACAGGAAGTAGTGGAACTGGACGATTCCACAGGCTGTGGTGGAATTCTATTTCTATTAAATCAAACTTATTTGAAATAATATACAAATTATAGAAGTCAGCAGCTGGACTCTAATCCTTCAGCCACTGGTAAAAAAAAAGATCCAGTTTGTCTATTTTCACCCCCTAATGGGCGTTCCTTTCAGTTTCAGAGGCTCCATGAAAGGCACTTCAACATATTTTGGTGTGTTTTTAAAATTAATTTAACTCTTGCAGCTTTGCAGAATGTTAAGAGTAAAGATTTTGGCAACTGGGTCTAATTGTTGGGTAAGTAATAAAAGCTGTCATGGGAAACATGATGTGATTTTTGAGATTTGGAGCTGTAACAAAAAAAAAAATAAAAAAAAAAATCACAGTATTCACTTTTTTGGAAGCTGAAATGTAAGAATTTGCTGCTTTTCTTCATGATGATTAACTTCATGGTCTGGATTTTTGTTTTTCATATAATTAAGGCATCTGCAAAGGTTACTTTGATTACCAATAATACCAATCTGTTAGCACTCAGCATGTGTCAGGGATGACTCTCAGCTACTTCCACACCACACTTTAGCTCAGTGTCTGTAAAAATGACTGAGTCAGTCATTTTTGTGTTGGCTAAGGTGGCCATCTTGCATTGTGTTTGCTCCAAAGGTCAGTTGTACATGTACATCCAGTGGTTACTTTCTTATAGTTTCATTAAACTCTGTCCTGTGGTTCATGAGAAAATATTGCAAACAGCCAGACAAACACGGGACATTACAATGTCCCGCCTCTCATGGTAGCAGGTGATAGCAATTTTAATGGATTCTGCAACAAATAAAACTGGCTAATCTCGCTTTTATGAAACCCAACGTGACACCTTCAAACATCCGGTTTTTGTCTGAACATCAGCCCAAATCCAAAAGGTTTTCAAATGTCCACTTTTACCAAACTGATACCACTTTATTCCTAAATGAATAACTTGCAACCTAATTGGAAATCACAATTAACTGGCTATTTCAGAGCAATAAAATAGGTGTTATCTGCTGTCGACAAGTACAATCTAGATCAAAGTTCACTCAGTTGGAAATCTGTTTTAAGAAGAGTGCACCTCTGCTTAAGACAAAATGATACAGAAGATTTGCAGCCATTGTTCGCTCACACAACCATTAAATAGGCAATCCAAATAAATGATCAAATCAAATAACCTTTAACCTTGCAAAAAAAAAAAACTGTAAAAACAGTTCTGCTTGGTTTCTGTGGTTTTATCTGTGCTGAGCTGCAGTGTTTCATATGTGTGCATCATAACACATCATTCACTGACTCATGGTAGCATTCGACATCTAAACAGTTTCCACAAGTCAGCATGTAGATATATCTCACTGCTAGATGCTAAAAAAAATAATTATGGCCAACAGTTATTGCTAAAGTTTTAAGCAAACACCTTGTGAACTGAGAAGTATGTTTTGTGAATAACTCTCAGCTAAAACTACAACAAATTTGACATAAATATATGTAAAACTGACCGAGTTATAGCCATTTTGTGTTTTCTAAGGTCGGTCGACTGTGGTGGCCATCTTGAAATGTGTTGACTCCAACAGTTAATCAGCTGTAGATGTACAGCCAATGATTATTTTCTGCAGGTTTCATTAAAATCGGTTTCTTGGTTCATGAGATATTGTGGTAACAAGCTCAGGAACACACAGACAAGGACGAAAAACATTATCACTTACTTTGGCTTTTCAGCAGTGGGCAATATTAATTTAATAATAATAATAATCCCTACTGACTCTACTAACTTTGCTACAGTCAGGCAATAATATTATCTTTGATTAGTTGTCAACTGACTAGACCGGGGCAACACTAGAAGGCCTCTGCCTGGCCTCCCTCCGCATGGCTGGTCCCTCATTACTGTAATTGACACGTTCATCCCTCCTCTTCCCCCTTAAGGCACTGATGACTCAATTAAGAACTGGCCGGAGGACCGATTGGACACCAACATAATGAGGTCGCAGCTCAGTTAACACAGAGCCACGCATCAAATAAAATTTACATGGTAACAAAAATCCAAGAGGCAGAAAAAAAACAAAAAAAACTTGATCTGCACATTGGTCATAAACAGTACAGCACCATCAAACTAATGTGTTTTGATCGAACCAACTATTTCCTTATTCTTTAAGGAGGAGCGTTTAGCCTCTTTCCTAACAAATGAGCCACAAATATGCTTGAATCATCACTCAGATTATGCAATCCCTAAATGTTCTTCTGATGAGAAAGAGTGCAACGAAGCTCAGAGTAGGCATCTGTCTGTTTTGGAACAGTCCAATTAGTGGCAGTGACCTTTAGCAGATTATGCACTAGCCTATGAAATGTACCCCAGCCTTGAGATAAATGGTCTACGTCTCAAACACGGATTTCAGTGAGGTTTGCAGCTCTCAGATTAGTGTTTAAGACAGCCATAATGTCGACCTTCACCAAAAGACACCTTTGAATCAAGCTGATAATAAAAAATGTTTACTCTATGATTACATATTAATTTGATTCAAACATAAAATATCAAAGTGACACTTTTTTGACAGAATTTTCTATAAGACAACTAACACACAAGTCCAAGAAAATGAGCAAATCCTTATATTTGGAGAGCTAAATTCTTGCTTTAAAATACCTGTTTCGAAAATTACATGGTTACACAATTCTCCCATTTTAATGTGATGTAACTCATATCAAAGGATAATCAAGTAACAGCGTATATAAAAAGCGTTCAACAGTAATTAAGAACATCTCTAATTATTTTGCATTTGGATGATCAGTCATCATTCAATACAACTTCTTAGCTGCTTTCATCTTTGATGAAAATATATGAATTGCTGAAACCTAATGAGATAAATTCAGCTAAATAAAAGGACAAAAAAAACTTAAAATGAAAAGGGCTCCCATCTCAATTCATCTATACCTTTCTGCACACAAAGACGCTTTGATTATGTTATCATTTGTTATGTTTTGGTCATATAAATCTGTGCCAAACATCAAATTTGATTACCTTATCTGACGTTTTAGACAAAAACTGATTTCCAAGAGCCCAAATGATCAAGCATTGCTAAAATTCCTACCAAAGACAGGGCAGGGTGTCAAGAGTGCTGTTTTTTAGCACAGTAATTTATAAACAACAATAGCTTTCTTGTAGGAATTAGAGCCAGACAGCGCTTATCTTATTGAGACCAGCGGAGATACAGGAGTTAGTGCAGTCCAAGCCATAAAAGTGACATTTTAAATCAAGAAAAACTGGCAGTAAAGCCAAAGCTCCTGGTCACAAGCTACAGATGTTGTGGATCACCTTGTCAAACTGGCCTACTTCTTGCCTAGCAGCTTCTTACCCACCCTGGGGAAGCAGGGAAAAATCATGCCTGAACTGAATCCATCAAACTGGCTTCTGTCAAACCAAACTGAGTGGTTTTTTTTAAGTGTCTGAATGTCTAGTTTGACCTATAAGGCCGTGCAGATATCAAATAGCAGCACTGATCCTTTCGTGTCTAAACCCCTCTGCGTCTTATTTTTGTTTTAAGAATCCAGCCTGCTTCAATATGTGCCCTTTCAAATATATGCTAAGCCGAGCCAGGCAGGAAAATATATGATTAGTTTTTTTTTCCCTGGGGCTTTTCTTTAAGAGTTAGCCTCCGAAACGCAGCTAGCTAAACAGCTCCGAACAATAGCTCTCTTTTAAAGGCGCCCGTGAGTCCATTTTCTCCTTAATGTCAGCGAGCTGATAACGATCCGTGTTAGTCCCCATGAGCTTTAAATAAAAAAACAACAACACAATAAAACCCGCACATTTTCTTTAAAGAAAGTTGTCTGTTTTAGCTGTATCCTACAGCCGGGGGTGACAGATTGAGCAGGCCAACTGACGGCAGACAGGTAGTCCTTTCGTGATTTAATCCCGACACGTTGAACGCCGAGGCTGGCGTCGTTTCGCGTGTATACTGATTTCCACGAATTAAACACTCCTCTTTGAACCAACTCGACTGGGGTTTGATTAACAAATCAGTGGACGAGCCAACGTTACTGTACGCGGGCCATTTTTCACAATTTTCTAGTTGCCAGCCCGACCGACAGCCATTACCTTCCTGACTCTCTCCGTGTAACTCGGTAAGACGAGCTGGAGCACGCACTACTTTTGATCAAATTATGTTCATAAAACCTTCAAATTCAGACCGCGTACCTACGTCCTATTTGTTCATAAGAATAATGCTTATTACTTTGTTACATACGAATCATAAAACGGGGTTTTCTGTTATTTTTTTTAACCCGTGAAAGGGGAAAAAAAGACGCAGGAAGGAAATGTATCACTCCACTTACCATGAAATATTGCTGGTAAAAAGCGAAATTAGGCCTGCCACCACCTGCTCCGAGAATGACCCGTGTTAATTAAGAAGCGGTAACTAGAACCAGTGAAGCGGCGTCTCTATTTACATAAAAACGCGGCATTTTATTCCACTTTATGTTGATGTAACTACACTGTCCACCCAGGCGACACAGCGTACCCAGTGTACGATCGACGTCATTGACATTAGTCCGTGAGCGACCCGTTCGTGAGCCAATGGGAGGCTGTCGTGCGAAAGCTGCGTCCAATCACAGAGCGGAGAGGCCTGAGGGGGCGGTCCGTGAGAGAGGACATGACGGAGGTGACGGCCATGTTCTGCAATAGTGTTTGTATCCCTCCGCCTGAGTATTTACCTTTTGCATGATTTTGCATGTGGGGAAAATGCCACTGTAGCCCCGCTGTTCACTGTCTGCTTTCCGTAAGACAACCCGCTAGGCCATTTGTTTTTCTCGTCTGTTTTTTTAACCACAGGCCTGAAAAGCCCTAAATAAACACTTCTGAAGACGTTTTCTGAGGCTACAAAACAGAGAAAGGCTGAAAATTAAACCGGGTTTGTGTCCAAAATATGCTCTTAGACCCCTATGGCACAGCAGTCTGGTTAAATATCGATACTTTTTTATTTTTTTTATTTCAGATGTGGCTTTGTGTAAATTTGCATAGGTAAATGACACATACAAATAAATACCCAAATAAGAAAATTAATAATTTAAAAAAAAGTATTATCAGACCAATTTCTTATATGTAATAGATTACATCTTTTTGTGTATTGTGTAAGTTTATACAAAATACACTACTGTGCAAAAGTCTTGAATCAACTCTAATTTCTTTATTCTTCGTTTCCAAGCAGCCAGACTTTCTTGTAATCTTTTAAAGTGGTCTTAATCAGTAGTTTTTGAGGCTTTCTGATTGGACTTTGGCTGCTTTTTTCACTAATTCTCAGTTTAGTATGCTACTAATCGCTTTAAAGGGGTGTTTTGTTTGTTTGCCTCTTAACTGTGATTTATGCATCATCCAGGCACAAAAAAAGCTCCTAAATTTAAGAGACGATTGAGTGTTGTGTCGATACATAGACGACAGCAACAAAAAGTGCAATAATATTGGATCTTTAAGCAGTTTTACCAGCAGCCTGCCACACAGGAACAATCTATTCCCATTTCTACAGTCAATTCAATACCCAATACCAAAGATAACACAATTTAAGAGACACAAAACAGTATTTTAGCTCCAACAAGGTGATTTCCAAAGAGTTATTAGCTGAAAACTTGTCATGATCCGCTGAAGGATGCACCTCTCAGGTCCTGTTTCAGGTCTTTGCTGTAATTTTCCGTTTTCAAAGACATGACTTTCAGATACTGTTCATCTGCTGTAGACAGTTGTTTTCACTTGTTTACTTTGCCGTTTTTAAGCACATACTGCACATGCTATCATGGTCAAGGACTGGACTGAAAAAGAGTGAAAAAGCAGCCAAAGTTCAAAGGAAAACCTTGAAAGACTGGACTCTTGTGAGCAAATTAAATAGAAATTAAAATTAGATGAAAACTTTTACACAGTATTCTTTATTATTTTTGTCTCTCAGTCTCTGAAAGCATAAACAGACCCCTGAGCACTGATATATTATTTAAAAACTTCTTGATTTAGGAAAAGCAAAGCCAGAAATGTGCACTGTTTTTATCAGTTTAATCAATTTTGTTGTCCTGCTTTGTAAAAGTTAAACCAGCACACATCCACCAGCCTGATTTACATCCCCCCTTTAGCAATGAATGGATGCAGACACTCCCTTCATCGTTCATTTGCTTATAAAAATAAAGTTTGTTCCACAAAGTTACAGGCTGTGGCAACGGAAACAGCAGCGAAAAACGAAGCACGGTTTTACAAAACGGGAAGCTGAAGCACTTGGCAGGATGAGGAAAAGAATTCAGTTCCTATCTCTGGGGTTAGATTTGGAGCAAATCCTTAAATATTAAATAAAGTCACAACTAAATAAATACTGAGCTGTGATTAGGCTGTTGTGCACGGCTGCAGCCATTCTGTGCAAAGAAAAATAAGAAGCAACTCTGATCCTACGCCGTAACAGCTAATCTTAGAGCTGAACTTTATAGGAAACATTTAAAAAAGACACAGAGACTTTAAATGAAATAAATGATTTTTAATATTTTTTATATGGAGCATGCATCTTCACTTTATTTTCTACCCTTTGATGATTTAGCATATTTCTTAACTTTGTGCATCTTTGATTGTTTGAAATAATTCTGCAGTTGTTTTGACTTGAAGCACTTTTTGTTCCTTGTTTTTATTTTTCGTTTCTTTATGATGTTACCTGTTACTCCTAACTTGAGGTCTGGACTTGAAGTTTCCTGATCCCCTGTTAGGCTCTAACGCAGGCTTAATTAAAGTCCTGGAACTTCTTGAAGGAATGCATATCACCCGCTGCCTTTCATGCCAGAGTTTTAGACTGAGATAATTTTCTTTTATGTTGAGAAATGACAGAGTTGTACCTGTTTTGGTCAAACATCTCATGCAATATTGTGAGATTTCACCCTCAGAGTATGTGTTTTGAATGACTCTCAGTGACTACCACATTACATTTTAGCTCAATGTCTGCTGACTGCATTACAGCCATTTTTTTGTGTTTTCTAAAGTGAGTTGGCTGTGGCGGCCATCTTGAATTGGGTTGGCTCCAAAAGTTAATCACTTGTAGATGCAGATTCGCCAATTGTTTCCTGAAAGTTTCATTAAAATGTGTGAAATGGTTCATGAGATATTTTGCTAACAGACAGACAGATTGCACTCCAAATAGTCCTAACCTGTTAGAGTTCATAATATGTGCTGGGGTTCAGTCTCAGCTACTACCACACCAAATTTTAGAACTTGGCCTAGATGTTAGCCCGCGTTCATGACCTTTCCCCTGGATCGTGCTTTAAAAAAACCCTGAACTATCCCTTTAACACTTAGTTTTAACTGGAGACCTCTTAATGCTCCCTTAATGTTTTAGTCCAGAGAGCAGCGTGCTTCCAAATTAAATGTCAAGTAATCAAATTAACACACAGTAATTGCCAGGCGGTGTAATACTTTCGACCCCCTGCAGTGCAGTTTTGCCTGGTTGGTCATCAAAGCTAGAATAATTATAACTGCGCTGAACGGATAATAAAACATCAGGCCTTTAGACGTTAATTTGTTCAAGTCCCTCTTGTTTTTTACTGAGGATGGAGACGCCGTGACTAAAAGAGACAAAAGGCGACAAACGAAGCAGATGCAGTCTGTGCAAAGTTGATTTTCCAGATGATTTTTGCACATTTCGTTAACACTTTGCAGTCAGTTTGTGACTTTATGTTTCCTCTTTGTTCACACTGAAGATGCTTCACATCATATTGTTGCTGCTTTGCACTCCAGGTTTATTTGCTTTGTGCGACAGCTCAGTTATTGTCTCATTTTTGCCATATTTTACTTCCCCTTTGTGTCACATTTGGGACATTTTGTTTCTGATTTTGGTCTCACATCTCTTTTTTTATTCTTCTCCAATTATGAGTCACCTTTTGGCCATTTTGAGTCAATGTTTGCTGTCATTTCACATGTAAACACGTCCTCTAATTGTGTAGTTCAGCTCGTAGTGAATTATTAGGCTGAGAAAAAAATCATTTGTCAGCTAAAATAAGATATATCACTAAATTTAATTTCAGTGGATTTAATAGGAAGAAAGGAATACATTTATGGAAAACTAATGCTTTAAACATGGTTAAAACTTTACAGTCAGGATCTAAAACTAGAAAACAAATAAGTTTACAGTGTGCTCACTTGGTTAGGATTAAGAGGTCAAAGGTGACAGATGATGCTGCAGCTGAAAGTTTAAAAACCTGACTTTAAAGGATGTTTTACCCCCAATAACACGATGCTCCCATCTTTCATTTTTCTGTTTCTAGGCACATCCGTCCTCGTTTAGGAGCTGCAGCAGAGCCAGTGCTGAGGGCCGCAGGGAGGGAAGAGGCTCGCAAAAATAAAGCACACGACATCTCGGCAAAGAAGTAGCGTCACGAGGGACCTCTCGGATCGGAAACAAGATATCAAAGCCTGGCTTGATCTTTATTTTTCAAACACGTGAACTCCAAAAAGACGCGGAGATGAGTCACAGCGAGATATCATTAAAGTCTGGACGGAGACAGCAGGGACGCCGGAGAATTACGCAGCCGAGGATGAAAAGCTCGTGTTTTCACATGAAGGGAAGAAGCCTCCAGAAACACCTCAACATACTGAGGATTTTGTCTTAATTCCAGCATAAAAGTTGGGTCAAATATTACTGTATAGAACTGAAATGCAGGGTAAAAAGAAACTAAAAACTGTCTTTTAATAAAAGTCCCACAGCAGTTACGACTGGACTTCTTATTGCAGTTTAATATAATATTTTTAAGCCAACATTCATATATTCAGTAAACTTTAGAGTATGATAACACTCAGTGTGACTAATTTACCTGTTTACCATGTGCTAGCAGAACAAAGAGGTTCATGGTGAGACGGTTTATTGTTTGACCATCCATACGACTGTGTAAACCTGGTCATCAGAGGTCGTCTGCGTGCTTCACTTTCTTGTAGACGATAACAAAAACAAGCCAAAGTGCACTCCACGCAGGTCTGTCCCACTCTGCTGCCCACACACACTCCACACACACTCCACTCTGCCGTCACGCGACTCTTCTATGCTCTCGGAGCTGTTTCTGCCTCTAAGAGCTCACTGAGGGCCTTTCTGGCTTTGGATGCATTTTCATGTTGAATTTATGCAACAATAAACAGGATAAACTCTTGGTTTTAAATGTAAACAAAGCAGGATCCGGCCACGCTAGGAGCTGATGTTTGCATGCTTTGGATTCCTTAAATCAATTTTGAGAACAGATAATAATCTGGAATAAAATGGACTAAAAGAAATGATCGTATTACACAAATTCTTGCTGCTGTTCACTCCCAGTGAGTTTTAGAAAAATTAAATTTAGATTTTAATGTCAAAAAGTCTTAAACTATCCTTCATTTCTATATATTTTTTGTCTTTTGGTCTTCAGTAGTCTTTTTTCAGGCTTTTTGAACCTCTTTAAATGTTTTTCTTTGGGCTTTGGATGCTTTTTCATTCATTTTTAATCCAGTACCTGGATGTATTTAAATGGAATGTTTTTGTTACTTTTTTGTAAATGGCATAAAATCGCTCCTAAACTCAAGGGATGAGCCGGTTTTGAATCAAAGCATAACAGGCAGCTAGAAAAGTTAGATTTTTTGTTTCTGTATCTTTAGTCAAAGTCATGAAAAATCTAAAAATGAACATCTTGACAGATAAAAATTTAGCACCAACAACATGATTCTCAAAGAGCAGAGGGCTAAAAACTTGTCAGACATGATCAACTTTGCTGAACATTTTCTGTTTCTTACAAACACAACTTTTCTACAGTAGAAAGCTGTTTTTTTTAACCCTGACACTTTTTCCTTTCATCCTCCACTTTTCTTATTTTTATGCACCTGTACAGCGTGTTATCACAGTCGGATATAAGGACTGAAAATGAGTGAAGCAGCAGCTGAAGTCTGTAGGAAAGCTTTGAAAGACCTTCAGAAAGCCTGAAGAACAGCTGATGGAGACCACTTCTTAAAATGAGAAGATAGTCTGGCTTCTTGGAAGCAAAATATAAAGAAAACAGGGAAGTTTAGGAGAATATTTAGATTTACAAAATGTAAAAGAACAAGATCTATAAAGTGATTCAGAACGTCCTGAAGCAACTGTTGATCTTTGTTCCAAATTCTCCCTAAATGTTATGTGAAGTTTATTTTTTAATATATATATTTTAACTGTATGTTCACATCCTGCAGAGAACTCTGCTGAAGTTTGCTTTTAGCCTCACCAAAGGGAGAAAACTGCTGTAAATCAGCAGTACAGATTCATAAATTCACAAAACTCTCCAGTTCAATCAGTGAAAGATTAGTTTCTCTTCATAAAGTATTCACGTTTGAACGCATTTCATTAAGAGTCTGAACATGGTTGCTTCTTTTATTTCCATCTTTCGCAGTCTCAACATAAGAAAGCTAGAAACGAGCTCAAAGCAGAAGTTTCACACACTGCATGTCAGCGTTTTTTTTTTTAATTCACACTCACTTTCTGGAAGCTGAGAGTCTTTCACTTCCTCTTTTGAGGATTTTCAGCCATTTTTCTTCCTGCAAAATTTTCTTCATTTCTTCATCCGACTTTGTGTGCTGCTCATTTAAGGGTGTTTTTTAATGACTCCAAGGCTGGAGGGCCATACAGTGTGACAGTTACAGATGATGCATTCAGGGTCCTGTTATCCAAACCTTCTTCTGCTTGCTTTCAGTCTTTTCACCCGATGATGTGATGCTGGCTCGTGCTTCACAGCTTCTTCCCATGAAACATTTTCCTCTTTCTCTCCCTCCCCCCGACACGTCTTTAATTGGAGCTAATTCTATTTTAAGGTTCACAGGATTCGTTTCCAGCATCAGATGTGTTCACATGCTCATTTGCGAGAACTTGAAGTGAGGATTATGGTTTTTCTTCTTCTGATGGAGGTCAGGAGTAAAGCACACAGCTTCTCCAGAAATGTCCAAACCTTCCTGAACATATTTAACTCGGTTTCGCTTCCCAGCTTGTCTTGTTTCCTGAAACTCTCTGACAGCTCAGATCTGAAACAGAATTAATCTTGTGTAAAAATGTTGCCAAAAATTGATTTTTTAAAGATCGTCTTTCCTAAGTATTCACAGAAAAGAAGCATTTTGAGCACGGAGGCCCAAAGTTTTGAATTTCACAGCTGCTATTTTATTCATTTATAAAAACTGGTTTAGTAAGTGTTTGGAGTAACATGAGCACAGAGGCTGACATCAGAAAACAAACACAGAGAAAATAAGAGCCCAGAAACCAGTTTTACAGGAATGTTTTCTCAGAGAAGAAGGCAGCAGAAACACGATGCAGATTTCAGAGGTTTCAGATGTTTCAGATGTTTAAGTAACTCTGTCCTTTTTTTTCAAATAAAGCAGTCATATTTGGACTCAACAAATATCTGAATATGAACACAATAAATAAACAAGAATGAGCAAAGATTCTCAACAAAACCACTTCACTGTGTCTCCTTTAACGCTTCCAAACTCAGATCATTCAGGTTTGTACAAGTAAAAGATTGACAGCGGCACAGATTAACTTTCTTGGAGTCAAACCTTTAAATCTACTGGACTTTTAAACCATCTAAACAACTATGAGGCTCAATAAAACACAACTAAAAAGGTTTTTTTTACTCCAGTAGAGCCTAATAGTTTGTCCTGAAGGGGCAGCAGGGCATCAGCCTGGGTGTAATACACAAAATGTCCACAAGATGGCAGCAACAGAAAAGAAAACCCACCAGATGGTTTCTTTTCTGCTCGAGTTAGTCGCAAACCTGTTCATTAATTAAAGAAACAAAGACAAAAATAAAGCACCAATATTTCTCACTTTTCACCTACTAAAAGCTTATTTTTTCTAGCAGGTAATCTATAAACTCCTCTCTGTGATGAAGAGTTGAAGTATTATTAAAGACCTGACTGATCGACCTATAATCTAAATTTTAAATACAAACTTTGTGAGCTTTAAGCAGCTTAAAATTACGAATAACTATAACCCAGGTTGCATTAATTAATATAATTTGTGCAGCTGATGTTGATTTTACATGCAAATATATAAAAAATGCAAAGTGCTATATTCACAGAAAACACAAATAGTTTTGATTTATGATCTTTTAATAAATGAATTCAGATGATTCAAATATAAAAAAACGCTCAGAGCTCTTTGAAGTGTTTCCCAAATGCAGATTTAAATGAATTTCAGGAAAAAAGAAAAAAAAAATTGGAGCAATTTTATTTATCTAAATGATTCTCAGTTTCAGTGAAATAAAACCAGAACTCCCCTGGATGACCTCTGCAGAACATCACCACAGCTGTTTTAAATAATGATGCTAAAGTAATGTCATGAAAAAATCAACATCATACAGAAAAGCTGTGCAGTTTGTGCAGCTTTTCCTCTCCTAAAGAAAAAAAAGTCTTTATAGGAAATAAACCTGAAATATAACCTAAATAATAACCTAAACTCTGCTTTTGTTCAGAGTTTGTCGGAATCTTAATGTTGTGCAAAATAAGTAAAAAAAAAAAAAAAATTCTGTGGCAGAAGGTTTAAAAATCCCTTCTCTTTTTTCTTCAGTCGAACATTTGAGCTTCCTCTCGTCAGGAAATAAAAAAACCTGCTGAGCTTCATCCCGACTGGAAAATTTCCAACTTAATCTCATTTTTCCGACTTTCTGTTTCCATAAAAAATATATTTAAATTGAGCTCATGTCTCTGAGAAAAGCACTAACATATCAGATTTTATTTAAATCTTTTAAAAATATCTATATTATCCCCCAAATAATAAACAAACCATTTAAAAACGACTCAAAATGTGAAACTTTATGCTACAAAATGATTTCCTTATTAAATTTATTTGTCTTTTTTATTTTTTGCTTCACTTTATGTAATCAAATGTCAAAGAAGACAAAAGATTTTTTTTATTAATTTTTTATTAATTTATTACAAATTTAACAGAAAAATAGATTTTTTTATCTGATCAAGACAAAATGTTTCACATTGTTTTTTAAGTGAGAATAAAACAGAAACATCCTCATTTTCAGTGTAAGGCTTAATGAGATTTGAAGAATTTATTTGATGCATCTACAACATCTCTTCATCTAGTATAAAAAATAAAATAGAAAATATATCTGAATGACAACTAAACAAGAAGCATAAAGGTATTAAAGGTATTAAAGGCAATGCAACCTGTTTCTCCTGGTTTTAATCAGCTGTTGATAGGAATAAAAACACAAAAAATCAGGAGCTTCAAATTGAATCATCTGTTATTTTTAAACATGAAACAACAGCTGATAAATCCTCCAACCTTAAAGTCTGACCTCTTCTTGTCTGCAGTGCTTCAGAAACTCTCCCAGAATCAAAATACTGACTTAAATTAAACTGTTTGATAGTTTGGTTTGATATATGAATGCAACTTGTGATTTTTTGTAAAGATTTAATGCATTAAGAGCAGTAACTATTATTGTCTATTATATTTTTGAATAAACTCATTACCACAAAGAGATAACTTCATCATTTAGATGCCAAGACTGAAGTGTCTTCAGGTGGCTGTTGGATCAATTCTCAGGAGAATAAATGTTTTAATGAACAAAATGTGAGTGAAACAGAGAACCCCCCCCCTGAGTTATTCACCTCATAACGTCTAATTATTAGAGTACATAAATATTTTGGTTAAAACACAGGCCTTAAATAACGCATCCTCGTGTCTGTGTTGTCAGATTTTCTCTTTACAGAAAGTGTAATAAACATGAATATTCTCAGCCGCAGCTCAGAGGATGATGGAGAGCTCAGCTGCTTCCACATGAGCTGCAGAACTTCATTTTCACGTGTGAGCTGCGCATTTAATCCTACCGAGGTACCAGCTGATCTGACGCGCTGTGGGCTTCGAAATGTGTTTCCTGACATGTTTCTGCAGCGTGACGTGATGTTCTCCACTTTCGCTCCCCATTCAAACCCTGATTTGAATATTGGCGCGACGCAGGGTGAAAAGGTGCCATGTACGCACACACACACACACACACACACACACACACACACACACACACACACATTACTGCCTGTTTCAGGCTGCAGTAAAACAATGGAGCGATACTGAGGGAGGTTTACTGCTGTCACCAGTTCTGACGCACAATAAGGAGGCTGAAACCCTGTCTGCTTCTCACGCCTCGGAGTCCATTTATACTTATTATGACTCTGAAAATAAACTTGGAGAATTTATATTTCTACAAGACGATTTACAGCTAAATGTATTTTAAAGTTGCTTCTTTTCATCAGGAAGCAGAACTACGGGATAAGTCCAAATATTTTACTGGACTTTGCTTTTATGCGCACCTGTGAGGCCTACAGGTAGCCATAAATCCAACCTAAAACACGCCTGATTATAAAGCAGACAGTCCAAATAAGGGACCTTCTGTCTCTTCTGGAGACAGCGTGTCTGCTTGATTATTCCACTGTGGTTCGTGTCAGAAGGAGCTTTTAAATCTTGGCCACTTGGTTAAAAGTCTCGCAGGTCTGTCAGTGTCTCTAGTCGTCATCTGCAGATCCGGTCTGAGGTTTAATGGATTATATGGATTATAATCTATAACACAGATTGAGGGTTTTAATGGACTGATGTGATGCTTTCTGGGTGCGTTTCTTGCCACATAGCGAGAATAAAACCCAACCTGGCTTGGACCGTCCCTTTTAAAGGTTACACTTCTCATTTAGCTCTGAAATAAAGCAAAAAAAGCAAGTTTCATAAATTAATGAAAGGCCCAGAATCCATTGAAGGAATGCATATCGCCCATCGCCTTTTAAACTTAAATCTTGAAAATAATGTTAAGCTTTGCGCAATCCCATATCATAGCGTGATCTATCACCGCTCAGAGTATGTGTTGAAGACGACTCTCAGCTACGACCACACCAGATTCTAGGTCAATATCTGCAAAACTGATTGAGATGTACCCGTTTTTGTGCTTTCTAAGATCAGCCAGCTGTGGCGGCCATCTTGAATTGGCTTGACTCCAAAAGTCAATCAGTAGGAGACGTGCATCCGAAGATCACTGCCGGAAATTTTCATTTCGATCCGCCCGGTGGTTCGCGAGATATTTTGCTAACACGCAGACAAAAGCGTTTTGTCGGTGGTCGAAAAGCGCAGCACAGCTTCCAGCGGTATCCTAGCAACGGGGCGCGCGCAGGTGTCCCAGTGTGCGCGCCTCGAGGAACCTGTTGGTGGACCGATGATGATGATGATGATAAACCCCGAATTATCAGCGCGCGCAGCAGAAAGGAGGACAGATAGTTAACCGAACATCTCCGAGCCCGTCGAGTGAGGAGAAAAATCTGCACCGAGGAGATGAACTTTAACTTTAACTTCTGCGCGCGCAAATTACCGCCAACACTGTTCAAGATCTTCCTGTGTGCGTTTAGATGAAGTTGCACACGAAAAAATGCTGGATTTTACCTTTAAAATGAGCCTTAAAGTGTGAGGTTCTCATCATTTATTAATGGTTTTCACTGACTACAGGTCTGCAGACCCTCTTCCAATGAGGGGATTCTGGGATTATAATGATAAAAAATAAAATCTGGGATGATGATAACTGTAGATCAGAGCACCTATAGTCCACAGGAACCGTATAGGCCGACCCCAAAACGCGCAATTTTTCATGTTTAACTTTGGAAAGTGTAATTGCCTCGTGCTCTGCTGTCCGCTTCATAGATAAATGCTCTTGTGTTGGCCTAGAATTAGCTGTAACCTGTAGACTTTATGTGAGTCGAATTATTCTGGGGGAAGAACAACAAACATCTGGATTCCTGTGAGCACTGTCGTGATTGTACAGGCTGTGCTCCCAGTGGTGATCCAGTGGATCCACAGCTCTCCGCTGGTGAAGGAGCAATCTGCACGGGTCATGTTGGATGAGGAGGATGATGGGTGACGGGGGTGACGGTGCTGCACTTCTACACGCGCCTGTTGGAGGGCGTGAGAGGCGCCGCTATAGGTCCGTCTCATAATTGCATCTTTCCTCTTGCATAATATCAAAAATCTCGAAAGGGAGGGGACAATCTGATTCACGAGGGGGGAGGGCCTTGGACCAAGTATATGAGATGTGGAGCCGCTTGAAGACACGGCATGCTGGAGATGTAGCCGTCCGGGCGGGCAGCCTCCCTCCCACCCCCCCACCTCCCACCCCGACCCGTCCTCTCTCTGCTGCGGGGAGGACCGGGGCTGCGGGAGACTACGCGCCAGGAGACATTAAGAGGACCCGCACCCCTCCCCTGGATGGATAAATGGACGGGGCCGGCGGGGGACGTCACAATGCGCCGTCGCCACAAAGCTCCGCTCATGAACGCGCTCATTTGGCTCCCAGCATGCCGCCAGTCCGGAGGGACCACCGCCTAAACCCGGCGGAGCCCACCCCGCTGCCCCCGCGGAGGAGAAAGTAAGAACCCTGTCTTGTATTGTTATATATACATATTTTAAATTATTTGCGTTCTGAAGGGTTTTAGCGACAGAGAGACGGTTCAGCCTGGCGAGCGCAGCCAGACCTCATTGTGAATGTGAGCTGAGGGTTTTGCAGGCTTATTTTCTACATGTCCATGAAATGAAGCTTGTTTTTGATTTTGTCTTGATGAGTTTTGGATGCATGCACGGTGCGCAGCAGCAGCATCTTCTGAGATAAAGGCTCAGCTCTCATGTGACGGCAGCAGCTTGCAGCACTTGTGGCTGCAAACACTTTTGTTTGCTGATCATCTATTTATTTGCAGCTGAACTCTTGAATTCACATTAGACAATAGTTGTTTTTTTGCTCTATTGATACTGATGGGAGCAACAATGCAGCGCCACTCAAACCTCATCCTTCAGTTTATTCAGTCCAAATTTAACTAAATTAACTCCCAGAAAGAAAATTTACTTCAGATATCGTCTCTACAACGTGTGGTAAAACATTCAAATGTTGATTTGGTTGATCTCCAGTCAGTGGTGCTGACCCTAGATCAGCCATATGCTCCCCTATTTCTGTCCCAAGTATTATATAAGTCCATGATGCACCATTTTCCCCAGCTGAAGAGACACACGCGCCCTGCCTCTTCTTCCTATAGCAGATTTTATTTGATTTTGTTATAATTTGTGGTCCTGATGATGACCTGTGTCTGTTCTGGCCCTTGGCCTGTTTGCCACCATCACATACACGCAGGAAGGGTTAAACAAAGGAGGAGAAATGGGGTAAAATTTGACACAGGTGACCATGCCCTGAATCCAGCAGGACTTTACGCAGCCTGAGATTATAAAGCACTCTTACATAAGGCCTGCTTAATCTGTGTGAGAGGTGACCAGCCTCCCACTTAAGCACATGTGGAGTTATTTTATATATTTATCACAAATGAGGTCCAAACTTACCCCCATTTCTGGAGCTTTTTAGGATAAAAGCTGCACTAAACGCAGCATTTTACGCATGCGTATTTCAGAGGACCCGTGCAACTTAAGGGCTGTGTCAGACGCGCTCAGACCCGCAGCAGGTCACATCCAGGTGGAGAGCCCTTCAGGCTTTTTTTCCTGCTTTGCATCTCTGACTGCGCTGAGATGCACAGCAGGTCTGAGAGCTGAAGGCCGCCGCTGCAGAGTCAGAGAAGCTGCGTCTGAGCAGCACGAACTGGGCCGCGTTGGGTCAGAGAGGAGCAGAGATTTCCCGCCTGCTGCATGAGGGAGAGCTTTCCAGATGGAGATATTCGTGTGAATGAACCTGCCTTGATGGGTTTCTAATCACAGTTTTATCCCCATTCTTATAGTTTGTTGTTTGTTTGTTTTGTCTTATAGCCGCAGAAATGAAGATCAAGGCATCCTCCAGGCTCCAGGTGAATATAGATGGCTGCACTCACACGATGACTCTGCAGTTTTGATTCACTCTTCACACAGAGCATGCACTCAATCTGGAGGGGATTAAACACCCGGACATCATTGTTTCAAAACCATTTCGGCGGGAAGCTTGTCGACGCTTGAACTTCAATATCCAGCAGTTTATTTCTGGAAGCAGAAAATCCCATCTGTTACCTCGAACAGAAACTTGAGAGGAATATTTACGCAGAGGTCAAAATATTACTTTTATTTATTTTTATAACTCAGTTTTACTGGCCTAAAAACAGTAAATACTTATAATATATAAATAAAATATAATATATCAATATATATATATATATATATATATATATATATATATATATATATATAAAGTCACCTATAACAGCTGGTACTTTTAAAATTACCACCTGACAGAGAAATCTGAGTTACTCTAAGAACGAGCTGTGGTAAAATTGGATAATTTATGTTTAAAAATCAGAAAGAAACCGTAACAGGCAGGGTAATAATGTAATATGAGATCTGCAGTCATTTATTTCTCAATTTTAAATATTTTTAAAAATTAAAGAAAACTAAATTAAAGTGAACTAAAATCTCACAAAAGTAAAAGAGTACGATAATAATAAAATAATAATAATAAAACTTGCAGCCTCTGTGATTTTGGGAATATTATCTTGACAGCAAGGAGAGCAACTTATAGCAAACAGAATGAAAAAAATAAAATAAAAATGACAGGTTTTAAGTTAAATAGCTCCATATGCCTAATTATTTGTATTTTAAAGAGGAAAACTGCGGCGTGTGCGGGAGTTCAGGAAAGAATAAAACGCGTGGAAATGCGTCTCGTGGCCTGAAGACGCATAAAGGAGCAAAGTGATCCCTGCTGGAGTCTGAATCTGAACTCGGAGTGCAGCTCCTCGGTTAGCAGGAAAATAAAACGTGTCTGAAACGAGCAGGGGGTCTTTAGTTTTAATTCATTTAGTTTTTTAAGGTTTTCTGCGCGCATGCGTCCTGCAGCAGCTGAGTTTGACGTGGGGACGGGAGCAGTGGCCTATTTTCACCATGTTGTGAAGAAAAAAAACACATCTCCTCCGTAATGACATGTTGGAGTGTGTGTGTGTGTGTTAATTAGGCATCACACCTCGCTGCTAACACACACACACCGCCCGTGACGTCATTCCCCTCTGCTACTAAAAGCCAATTAAAACCACCAACAAGGAGAGCGTTTTAAATACACAAATATGCCTTTATTTTATTTACACAAAGCCGAATCACAGCTTTTGCTTTTAGCTCGTTTTGAGATTTTATTTTCCCACCTAAACAAATAAAAATGGCTGAATTCAGATTTTTCACGTCTCACCTGTTTAACATATTAAAAAAATAAACAAATAAAAAAAAAACATTTCAGCTGCTTAAAGTTTCACATATCTTCAGCTTGTTTTTGTGCTACTGTTCTTGAAGATATTTATGTGACAGGTGCATATTTTGTTATCTGAATAAAATAAAATACAACTGTCCATCTTTATCTACATTAAAGATTCAGCTGCATTACTTATAAAGACTGTAAAATATCCCAGGCTAACCTTTAAAAGTATGTGTTTACAATAGAATAAAATAGAATAAACCTCTTTTTCGTCCCTCTGTAGGAAAATTCACTTTGCTGCAACAGCAGATATTGATCAAGATAAGGGAAGAAAGAAATTATTAAGAAACAAAGGGACTTAATTAAAAAACAACACAACATAAGAAAAAAAAACTGACTAAAACAAACTATGAAACCTCTAAAATTGTAGAGAGACAGTAAAGTGAAAACAGGTAAAATAAACAATGTCTATCATTTATTGCACTTGTAGAAAGACATTGTATTAAAATATAAATAGATTTGTTGCTCTTGGAACAACATCAATTGCAGAAGAAATACTGACAGGCTGCATTCATTTGCTGTAAAATTAGTGCACGTGTTCACACTTTTGGCACTCTCCTATAACATTTCCTTGATGAAGTAAGTTTTTCCCTTCAGTGCTGCTAATTTATCCAGCTTCTGAAACGCCTCATTAGGATTTTTTTTCAAATATATTTTTTTCCTCTCTAGTTTTACCAAATGGTAAGTTGTATTATATATATATATATATATATATATATATATATATAATAAAGCATTTAATTGGTCGAAAGATTCATTTTCCCTGCAGGCTCCCTCCTGTGAATTTTCAGTCTCACTTGTTTTTTATACGATTCCACTGACTTGCTTTCATGTGATCAGTCATCTGTGGTAATTCTCCACATATACTGTGTCTTAATTTACACCTATGACTCTTGTTTAGCACATATTCCAGAGTAAATTAGCTTCGTTTTCGGTGAATTGAGCCCTGATGTCTTTTCCCCTCGTCACTGTTTTGTCCTCGCAGGTGCATCGGGGTGGGGTGGTGGTGGTGGGGGGGTTTCTGCAGACGAGCAGAGTGTTCGCAGGCCAGAGGGGTTGTCTGTTATCTTTGGTTATCTAGCTGTATGAGTGACGTACATTCTTCATAAAGCTAGATAACCGAAAGTAACAAGAATCCCATTACATGCCTGCACTGGAAGCTGAAAACAACAACAAAAAAAGAGAGAAGCTGCACACTTGACTGAAGGTGGATGATGCTGCTAACTAATAACATGAAGGTATGATGCTGCGTTACATAAGGGCTGATTTTACTGAGAGGGGGAGGGTCTGTGTGCACTGTGGGGCAAAAATAACAGGTAAATTCACAATCGTTCTCACGCTTCTGGCTGTATGTCATCATGTTAGGTTCAAATTAAACTGCAATTTGAGGATGATCTCAAACATCAAGTTTCTGTAGAAAAATACGACCAATTTTGAGCCAAATAAACCTCTACACATTTTCTATAATATACATCTAAAATTTGCAATTTGCCTCCTGGAAATTGCACATCTCTCTGCACAACTAGTGCTAATCATTCTCACAGTCTTTTTAAATATATTGACTCTGTGTTGAAAGTTGACATCTCAAAATCAAAGCATTTTTTTAGATCAAAACAACCAGATTTATCAGCACTCGCCTCCAACAGAAGCTGCAGCTACCCTCGACAAAGCCTCATTTCAGAGTCGGTTCTCAGGGCTTGTTTTAACCTTTTCAGATAAATTAGTTATTTCATACAGACATTCTAGAAGATGTGTGAAAAGGGTAGAAAAGTGTGTCTGAAATGTGTCACCATAGTTTCACAAAAAAAAAAAAAAAAAAGCTCTGCCATATTCTGCACCTGGAAGAAAAGGTTTAATGAATTCTGTCTCAAAGAATATCTTAATTACAGTGTGTATATGTTCCTTTGTTCCACAAACTCTGCAGACTTTTTGTTCTTCCTTGATTTTTTTGTTCTTGTTCTTGTCGTACAGATTATTTAGACACCTGCCTCACTGCAGACGTCTGTCAACTGAGACAGATTCATGCATTTCCTCCCACAATGGCCAATTTCTATATTTATACGTGGATTTTTCTTCTTCTTCTCTTTACATGAATATTAATTCACACTCATCAGCATTTGGCTTCTCTTATGATACCTTTCATAAAGGCTTGTAATGAGATTGCAGCTCTTCTTGGGTTTCAGAGAGCACGTCCTGCAGAGGCAGAGGTGGAGACAAAACAAAGACCAGCTCGAGAGGCAATTAGCAGCACTTTGCCTCCTTTGGAGCATCTCCACTCCAGTTGAAGCTATTCTGCAGTTGATTTTCTGCTGCTCATCCTAAAGCAGCATTCAACCATTCAACCTGACAGCGTGGCATCACGGCAGGCAGAGGCAGAGAGGAAAACTAGCACGTGTGTATGTCATGCATCGCACTTTAGGCGTGCAGTCTAAGACTTTTAATAATTACCCTTTAAAAGTCTCGTCTGAAAATTTAATTTGAGGTTGTGGCTCGGAGAAGAGATCACACGACACTTCAGGCACACTTTGCTCTGAGTTTCTACCCATTTTAGGCTTTTAAAACATTCAGATAAAGTGTTAAATTGTAAGAGACCAAGGCAGGGTGTGACGTGTCATAGCATGCATACTGAGTTAGCATGCTATTTTGGAGCTTTTATATGAAATCAGGGTGCAGGGGCTTCATGTTTCAAAGATGTTGCTTGAAAAGTTTATAGAAATTTAAGAGTTTTATCCTGTTTGAGTATTAATATCTATTTATTCTCTACAAGGTAACAGAAAGTGAATAATTTAGATTTATCCTGCCCTTTTAGCTAAACAAAGTACTGTATGTCCGTGTCCTAATGAACAGGTTATAATCTATTTTCTGTTGACCACACGCCTCAAAGCAACACTGTACTTTGTCCACCTCTCTTTGAAGCCCCCCCTCTCACCCCCTCATTCATTTAATTTCTTTCTTTCTGTTTTTTTCCCAGCTCAGATTCTCAGATGGTTGGTTCTGATTTGTATGCATTTGCATAATGAATGTCATTTGCATGCTCAGGGGCAGACCATACCATGAGAACGGCTGTGTTTGTGGGTCTGATGTGTGTGTGTGTGTGTGTGTGTGTGTGTGTGTGCTCAAGCATGGGCACATGTGTGAGCGGTGTTTTAAGCACATGTTAATTTACACATTTGTTGTCGTTGTTGGTTTTTTTTAAACGAACAGACTGACACCAGGAGTTGTGTATTCCATCCAGGAGTTTGTTGTTTCTCTGTGATGAGTGTGTTTGCATGTGTGTGTGTGTGGGAGAATTCCTGAGTGTGTACACAGCATGTAGGGCAGCGATGTGACGATCGCGCCTTTTGCTCCCTCTCCTCTTTTTCCTGTCGTGGTAACCGTAATGCACCAACTAGAAGAATGAAAATAAGAGACTCCTTCCTCAATCCCATAATCCTCCTCTTCACCTACCCCTCCCTTGTCAGTTTGTCCTCCTCTCCCGCATGGCAAGTCACAGTCCTGCCACCATCTTAGGTGTTAAGACTGGCACAAAATGGCAGCTGAACGGGGGGAACGTGGACAGCCACAGCTGCACCTTCCCCCCACTTCACGTTTGCCCCCAATCCTTTCCGCGCCATTGGTTGCCTCAAGACAGTGTTAATTACTGCCAGTGTGTTAATTGCAGAGATCGCCCCAAGAGACATGCAGGAGGCGACGAGATAGGAGAAAAAACGTGGAGCCAGCGGCTTTTTAGCATTGACGAGGTGGCATTTTTAAGGGCAACTGCGTCGCATTTCGCAGTGCCCATCGTCACGGTGCAGAGGATGGGGAATTTAGGAGCGATGCTCAGAAAAAAAACTCTCCGCTTAATTAGATCATTTCAGTGGTTTTAATTGCAAAGAATTACAATTTGCACGTCTGGCGGCGTTTCTGCTCGTGGAGCGTCAGCGAGGTTTTTATTCCACATGCAGGCAGCTTGATTTGATGAAGTGAAAAACAAAAAAAAAAAACCCAACAACCCACTCACTCCCACACATACACAACGAGCCGTAATTAGCAACACAGCAGCGTTCATAAATCTCCACTTGTTATCACACTTATTGGTGTTCTCACATGAGCGGAGCGTTTCCTGTGTGGCTCAAACATCTTTCTGCTTGGTTTTTGAATCGCATCCAGACTCCAGGAAGTAAAAACATCAGGTCAGACAGTCTACGACATCTATTTGAAAACTCATTTGGTTCTGGCTAGATCTGAGAAATGTCTTGGTCTGCAGAGAAACATTTGTTGCTTCTGGTCTACCAGAATGTGGATGGTTTGACCCCATTGCAGTGATGTGAATCTCCTGATCTGTACGTAGAAACACACAGGTTTTTAATACTTTATACCTTTTTTCATGTCTAAATTAACTCACCTAATGAGTTCTTTGAGGCTAATTTTTACATTTATTATACAAGCACGCATTCCTTTAGGCGCTGATTAGGAGATTAGATCTGGGCTAATTGTCGAGCTAGCGGCTAGCCTAAACTAAAGCGGATTGCTGGCGTCTAAAAACAACTCCAGTCTCAGTTTAAGTGAACGTTGTTTTATAAACTTTTATATTGTCCTCATTTTTGCATTGCTAGTTATTTATATAGAATTTTATTGTAGCAGCAGTTGCTAACTGTGGGACTTTTTACTGAAATATTCTAATAATACAACAATGATAATTAATGGAAGAGTAAAGATTTAAAAGTCTTAATTCTTGTTTTTAGTCCCTTACTTACTTTAGGGAAATTCTAATCTTTTTAAACCAAACGGGATAAAACAAACAAACAAACAAACAAACAAAAAACGAACCTAAGGCTTGAGAAACTCTGGTGAGCGACTGAAGGAGGAAGGATGGAGGAGGCAGAAAGGGAGGAGGAGGACGGGAGGCAGACAGACAAGAAGGAGGCTGCGACAGTGAGATCTCAATAGTGTGAGGCCTTCTTTGTGTTTCTCTGTGAGGTTTATTTTGGGAGGGAGCAGGGGGCAGTAGGAAAAGAGGGGAAAAGGAGAGGGTGGGGATCCCATCGTGGACCCTCAGACAAGCGGCACATTGTCCTCCCCAATGTGTGGCGGCACTTGTGGCGTAACGCCATTATTTAGGCCAGCGGAGGGAACTGGGGTCTGGAGAGCAGCTTAACCAAAACGCCAATTAGAGCCGGATCGTCCTGATTAATGGACGAGGGAGATTGGTAAACAATACCGTCCATTGTTAACTTAACCCCCCCTTTCACACACATACACACATGTATAAATTTATATAGAAAACCCCTAAAAGCATATTGTTCATCTCATTTATTATAGGTCTGTCATGTTCTCAGAGGACTTATATATAAAGCTTTTTTAATGACTATATGTACTAATATTAGTCTTACTATATGTTTAATTCACTGGAATAAATAAATACATAAAAACACAAAGTTTCAGCTAGAGCAAATAAAAAATTCTGCCTTTTTTATGTAAATACAATAGCATTTTTTTATACATCTCCAATCTTATACAAAATGTAATTTAAGTCACTAAAATTTCACGTACATGAAGCAGTCGTTCTTCTTCAGAGAAGGATTTTGGGTTGTATGTTAATCCCACACCACGCCATGCTTGCCTCTGCATTTAAATACGTCCCACTTTATTGTTTTTTTTTTTTTTTTAAGCATATGCACTGAATAATTAGCCACCGCATTCTCCAATCAGGGGCACACCAATGTGGGGTTTCCATGGCGACCCCATCACTTCCCTACAACCGCCTCCTCCTCCTCCTCCTCCTAGGCTGCAAACAGGACAGAGAAAAATATAGCGTGGGAAAAAAACACTTTGGGGGCTCAGACAATGATGGTGGGATGAGAGGGGGGAGGAAGAAAGGAGGTGGGATGATTTGAGGAGCAGCTTGTGTCTAGACTGACTGCTGTGGAGTTTGGTGTTCTGGGGGTTTCGGGGCATATTTCACCTTGTGTGTCTGGCTTGATTGTGTGCATTCAGTAGGCAGTACACTGAACAGTAACACAGGCTTTGGGATAAATCAAGTCCAGATCAAGCACTTTTTTTTTCAACAAAGATATCATGCAGGACGAGCTTTTTTATGTAAAGTATACATATGTTTTCTTAGAAATCTGTTCCCTTGGTTTAGCAAAATGCATTGTTTTTAAAAGGAAGCACAACACCAGGTGTAAAAAGAGGCTGCAGAGATCAAATAATAAATGCAACATTCAGCTATAATTTTCAGCAACATCAATAAAATTAAAAAGAAAGAATCTTATTGACGTTTTTTTTGTCTCCTGTTAGTTTAACTCTAACAGTTAAAGTAGAAATGTGTAGGTTTGTGTAATTTTGGAGAGTTTTTAACTTCCGTAGACAGTTTCTCAACACTTATTTAGATTAAAATCAGGCTGTAATGTTTCGTGTGTGTTTTGGCTGTTGGACAGTAGTGAAGTTTGCAGTTTTACTAGATTTAGCCAAGCCTGAAATGATCTACTTCTTGTCTAATAGAACGATGGAAGGTTTGTGTTTACAGTTTCCTTGACTGAGGGAACAGATTTCCACGACCTCTGTTTTTATTTTGACGCCTCGCACTCACTGAGCTCCGTAGTTTGTAGTTTTTATTCAAGTTTAGTTCAAAAATGAATTTCATGAACAGACGTCTTCTTTAGAAAATAAACTTGTTCTGATGCCGCATTTGCAATATTATTGAAAATGGGAAAATTAAATACCTAATCGCTTTGGTCTTTGCAGTAAAATGTACACAAATGTGTTTTACCCAAACCTTATTGGTGGACTCTTTTTAATCTCTTTAACCTTCTTTTTTTCAGGTTGAATGAAGTTGTGGGTCGTGATATCTGCAGGACTGTACCAAAATCAGAGCTTCACCAACCATCACTATTAACCCGCTCAAACACAGTGGCAGCTTCTTTCACGACTCAACCCGATGGAGGACAGTTCAGACAGTCAGGTTGAACAGTTGGACACTGAAGTTTCTGTCTGTGAGCGTCTCCCCTCGAAGGACAGCAGACAATGCAGGAACCGTATATCCGACCGTCACGAGGCTGAAAAGCAGAGCGAAGGATAAAACGTTGGATTCTCCATGTGCATGTTCTGGAGCGCTGTTCTGCACAGCTGTTCAGGAAACATCTGCTCTAGATTTTTAATGTAGGTCAGAACTGAGATCGTCTTTCTCTCTCTTTCTCACGAACACTCAGCCCAGTCGTCACTGAGATTCGTGCACATTTATGCAAATAAACCCCCAAAACGCCGGGGAAAAAAATCAGTGTTATTTCAGAAATCACAAATTAGTTTTTCTATTATTGATTTTTTCAATCTTGTGTATCTTATTAGTTTTTTTTTAAATATTTTACCTAAATAGATTAAATCTGTCTCGTGTAAACTGAACTCTTTATTCTTTAAATGTTTAAATTTGCATTATTCTACAATGGACATTGCTTGAATCACTTTTTTGGATTTTGTTTTCCTTTTTATGTCTCAGGATGATGTTTTTTAATGAAAAAAATATGTCCAAGTTGTTTGGATATCTTGCACTAGTTGATGCAATTCTTGAAAAAGGTTCTTTTAAACAAAAATTTTTTTAATATTTTGTTTATTTGTACCAGTATCATAAGACTGGAGCAACCTCAGCAGTCTTTTACAATCTGAATATTGCACACTTTCATCGCAGGGAATCTTTAGTGCAATGGTATTTGAATTTATCTATGCAAAAGAAATTTAAAGTGTTGTTTTTTACAAGTTTGCACTGAAGGACTGTTAAGTTTGCACATTAGTAGATTAATGTACGGGTTCAGTGTTACTAACGTGCACTATAAAGCATTATATGTGAGCACAGTACAATGTTTTCAGCTCATGTGAGCAGAACCAATTATTTCCCTCATTAAAGGATGATTATTGGCATTCATTTGATTTAATCACTATTTGCGCTGTCAATCTTAAAAACCTGAATTTATAATAGTTTTGTATTTTCACAGTTACACCTGATAACAGGATGCAACTGTTTTTTTGTGTGAATGTGTTAATGAGAATATGTGCAATGGATAAGAGAGAATAATGTTGTTACTGTGAATTATGACTCAGGAGTGTCAAAAGTTTGTTTTGCACATAATCTAATTTCTGCTATGCAACTGTTTCTAATAGAAGTTTGTGATGCTCACGAGGCGATAACTTCCTCTGTGTGAAGTTTGTTTATTTTTCTTTGTGTGGTAAAAGTGGAATAAATTGAATCTGACTGAATTTGAATGTCTGTGTGAATGCTGTACATTAAAGCTGTCAAATAGCTGTCAAAATACGTAGTTTTTCAGTGTTTTTGAATAGAATTCTTCTGCATATTTGTATTATCTATGATAAAAATTACTACTAAATGCGCATCCTTTGCTACCAAAAGTCTATGGCATAATTTTTGAAAAATGAGCAAAATCAGCAGAATTGTGTTTTGTTGCCAACAATTATAAGTCATTTGTTTACATTAGATTGTTGGCGAGTTCACTTCAGTCTCGGCAGATATGGAGTCAAATAATCGTATGTAGACAGAGTCAGAGGAAGAACGATGTAATCACAAATGCCAGGTCGAAAAAGAAAAGATATTCTCTTCTTCTGAAAAGAAATGAGGACTGAAAGCTGTGAGGATAAGAGGAGACAGAAGTGGAGTCATTCAGGGGAGGAAATCGAGCGATGGGGAGCGTTAAAGAAAATGATGGAGTTAAGATCAGATGAGATATTCTGAACTCTGGCGGGAGAATTTACGTAACGCCTTGTTTAGTTGTAAACAAAGGTGAGGAAGATTTGCAGTTTTCTAATGCTGTTTTTACAAAAAACAATAAGTTTGAGTTACATAAACCCCCAAAATAAGAAAACAAGATAACAAAATAAGAAATTGTTAGAAGCATAAAAATTCAAAAACATTGAAAAATCATAATATTTTGACAGGTGTTATGGCTTTAAGTAATTGTTTTTTTAAAATGGTTCAATGATTGTACAACAATGCAAGGAGTTCTGTTATGTTTATTTAATTTCAGACACACACACACACAATTTTTTTTACAAAAAGCCAACTTATTGTCACAAAACTTGAACTGTGTAATGAAACACAAACTGTCATCTTTTGTTTTTATGGCCAGAAAAACTTTCAAACTCCTAACTTTCTTGTTATAGGTTTCATGTTTGTTTGTAAATGAGGATGAACTGGTTAAAATGAAGACAAGTGTCTTTAATTGTAAATAAGGAAAGGTGGCAGATTGTGCGATTTTTAAAAAAAATTCAAACCAAGACAATAACTCTAAATAAGTAAATTCTAATTTCTGAACCTAACAATCAGCAAAAAAGGATAAAAAGCTCCATTCATCCATTCATTTTCTTTACATGTAGTCTCTGTGTGAGAGGCGGGCTACACCCTGGACAGGTCAGATCTCAGCGCACATAGAGACAAGGATAAAAAGTAAAGCATTAAAATTAAATTACAATAAAAAGTAATAATCCTGGCTGAGAGATGTAGCAGAATAAAAGTTGTCTTATTCCACCAACACCCCTCCAACCTCCAAAATCGGACTGGAGCTGAAAATACATCTTTTTAAAAAAATGTAATGTGTTTATTTACATAGAAAAACAGAAAAGTAATCTCAAAAGACACAAACAAATTATATTTTAAGAGAATTTTACAAACATTGTGAAAATTCCCAGCTGCTAAATGTTTAAATAAAACTTTTTTTTCAAAGATAATGCATCATGATTGCAAATGAACGCACAAATGCTCTTAAATTTTGCAGTAAACAGTCTAATATTACAATTGCATGAACCAATATTACATAAAAAATAATACAAAATGAAAAGCTATTTTAAAAAAACGTCTGGAGAAGGAATCAGCCCAGCTGGAAATACATACTGTGTTCTCCTGAGTGCAAAACACAACCACTAATGAGTGTTTACAGTGAATAATGTGGAAAATCTGACAGTCCTGTGTGGGTAAAATGTGTTCGCAGCAGTGAGATACAGCTGCTGTGAAAGAAACATCTGGAAATTCTCTGTTCACAAACGCTCTGAGGGTAAAGGTCACACTGAGTATCACAAACAAAAAGAACAAAATATACACGGTGTTAGACGATTATTGAATGCAAAGCACACTGATTCAGAGCATATTTTCACCGCACCCTACAGGACAGAACAAGTGTCTTTAATATAAATCTGAAAGGTAGAAAGGCTCATAAAGCAAAAAGGTTGAGTGTTTTAATCATTTTAAATGTCTCATTGTTGAAACAATCTGTCGGCAAAGTGTATTTCTTAAATAAAATGATAAAAGAAAGTACATTTAACCTCTTTTTTGAATTTTTTTTTAACAAAAACATAAATCAGTAGCATCTGTATTTTTTAATGCTTGTTATTTTTTTTGGTCACAACAAAGACACACAAGAAATGTGTTTAAATTGAGCTCAGAATAGTAATCTGTCCGATCTGTTTTTAAAATAAGGGGTAAATATCATAAAACTTTTATTTATATTCACTCAAAAGACACTTCAAACATGAGGAAAAACTGGTTATTTGGGAATTTTTGTTAAATAAACGACTGATCCTTACAAGAAATACATAATGTACACGATTAGAAATTATAAGAGGTGTAAAAAAATAAATTAAAAAAGGCTTTGTCTTTCAATCATTGCCACCACATGTGCTTAACTGGCTGACCTTTCACGTCCACCTGCCTTTAGTAGGTTTTGATTCTATACCTTAATTAATGGGTGCATTTAAATTAAAAGGCACTAAAACGCTGAGCAGTCGTCAGAGGTGGCAAATGTCAGCTTAATTATTTCTCTCAAGAACAGTGTACAACCTGATTTTGAAGAGACTTTAGCAACAGTTTTACTGTATATAACTAATGTGGAAGAAAGCAGCTAAATTAATGTGAAAATGGTTCAGTGACAGATGCTTTAGGATTGATCGGAGATCAGATCTTGTTGATTTTATCAAAGTGATAGTTCAGATAATTTGAAGCAGGTTTCTGTGGAAAGGTTATGAACAATAAATATCTTACCTGTAGGAGATTTCAGACCCAGGCTGTGTTTAAAATGTCACAACGTTGTGGTCCCTATAAGGTATAAGGGACAGACAAAGAGTTTTGCATTTCAAACACGACAGCAGTACTTCAGAAATGTGTGCCTAGTTTTCAGTCAGTTGTTGCAATTTTAGTTCAAAGAAATGTAATGAACATCATGCCTTGATAACACAAACATAACATTTATTTACACACATCTGTGATTATCTGCACTAACCCTAGAAAATAATTTTGTATATTTTGAAGTTGTTGTGTGTGCAAATATTCTAACATCTGAAATGCAGCTTGCTTTAGGTTGCGATTAACAACATACTACTCTTTTTCATGTTTAAACGTACAAATAAACATTTTAAATATAGTTTCACGTCACATTTTTCAGAAGAGGAGATGAGACACTTTCATTTAGAAACGTTTAGATAATTAAAGGCATTTTAAATGAGTCTGAAAGTCATAATAATGACCTGCAGGCTTTAGCGTTAGCCTCAAATAGCTTGCTGCGTGGTGGGCAAAATCCATGCAGTCATTAGTTTCTGACAAGTAGATGAAAGGTGGCAATTAAGATTTTGAACACCACTGCAAAATGACAAACAAGTGGACATTAAACACAACCACAGGGTCTAATTCTGACCAGACTGAGGAGCTAATGTCTTTTTTTGGATTCCAGCATGGATTTTTGCAGTGTCAAAACAACTCCACTCTCAAAGGTTTCAAAAAGATTCATGCAAATGCTGTTGATTAAACCTTTACACTGCTGTCACTTTGATAAAACAAGTTTTTTTTGCTTAGAAATTTGGTGCTTTTTGTCAAAAACAAACAGCAGCAGCTAGGTGTAGCACGTCTGGTGCCATCTGTGACACCTCCACCAGAAACATAACATTCCTGCTCATCAAAGTAAAACTGACAGCAGTGTTAATGCTTATAAAATAGCACGCATGGATTTTTTTAGACTGGAGCAACAATTCACTTCGCTCTTAGCCTCGCTAGTGGCAGCCATTATTACTCAAGTTTGGTCATAATGAAACTAATGAAACTTTATTTCTCCAAACTGAGATCATTCAAGCAGGTGTCTGCAGCAAGTAGGATATTAATGTTTATAATCTTTACTCAGAACCACACTTCAGAAGATTTGAACTGAAATATAGTAACATCTTGGCATCCAACTTACCCAGATCTTCTCGGCAAAAATACAGAATGCAAAAACATCAATCAGACTTCCTGATAAACACAATTCAATGGCTCAGCTCCAATTTCATAATGTGTAATTACAGCGTGATTAGGATCAAGGCCATGTCTAGCTCTATTTTAATCATTTTCTGTAAGACAGGCAGAGAATTTACATTCTTTATGGTTCAGGCCTGAATTAAAACATTCAAAATGGCTAAGGACGCTGAGCATGTAAGTTCCACTACAGCTGCAGTAAATAATTACTTCACGTAGTGCAGACACTGACTTTGAAGTCAGGTATAAATTGTGAATGAATGCACCATGTGAACAGTCAGAGATCCGGCTCCAGACAGGAGGAAAGTTGCGGGATCTGTCTGATTACGATGGAATCAATAACAAAACAAAAGCCCATGTCTGGGAGGAAAATCGTGGGAAGTGCCGCCGAGGGCCTGATTAGCATTCTGCATTGCACACCATAGAAGTAAAAGAATGGCTGCAAAAGGGGAGGGGGGCGTGGAGAGATGGAAGAGAGGCTGCAGAGAGCCAGACGGGGGATGCAGAAAGTCAAGGAAGACAGCTTCACAAAGACGGGCATGGTGTGGAGGGGAGATCAGGGCTGGAACCGTGAAATCAGGCAGCATGAGGGGACTGGGTTCAAGTTCAACTGCAAATCCTCATCTGCATGTTGAGCTGATGAAGACAAAACGTCTCCGGAGGAATCCTGTCTGACTTGGCACGGAACAAAACCTGAGAGAAAATTTATGCACGGTCAGACAAGGGAGGAAAGGGAATGTTGTCAGATGTAATTTGTCTTTTTTAACGTAAAGCCTGACGCTGGAGTTATTTCAAAACTGCAGAAGAGGCGCTAGATTTAGAGTCACAGCACCAGCTTCCCTGTTCATTTTTATCTAATTAGTTCATCTTTTTGTGTTCTCTTAAGTAAAAACAAAGTTGGAGGAAAGATGTCTTAATTCTGAAAAGCGTTTCAACAAGAGTGAAAATGTTATAAGCTTTAACTGATTTTATTTGTAGTATATCAAATAATTGGCTACATCTTTGTTTAATCTTTAAAGTTATTTACTCCTGCACATTATTATTATTATTATTATTATTATTTTTTAAGATGAGCATTTATCCTGTTTAGTTCAATTTAAGAAATCCTGACATTTTTGTCAAAGTTAAATCAAAACAATGGAGATAAACTTCTCGGTCATTAAAATTGGACTTCTTTAGGTTTTTTAGTTTCTGCTTAAACTAACTCACCATTCAGCTTCAAATTTTAAATCTGGTTTTAGTTTTTTTGCACATTACAAATAGAATAAATAATAAATTCATCTTACTTTTTGGAAAATTCAGTGATCTAATATAAAACGTTTTATTTGCTGTTATGATTCCTTGATTAATTGTCTTTTTTTTTTTGCTGAAGTGCTCTTTTTATTTATTTATCTTTTTCTCAGAGGTTTTCCTTAAACAAAGACTACAGCTTTGGGGTAAATAAAGACAACAGCAGAAGAAAAAAAGGAACCATGTGACCAGGAGGGTTTGATTACTGGCAGTGTAATCTCTTTTAGTCTCTTTATTTTAGTTTTGTGATGTTAGATCAGTAAGGAAGTCAGAATAAAAAATGTTTAATTGCTTGTGAAACAAAGAAACAAAGTGTTTGTTTCAAAAATAGATCATATATGGTTTTATGTTGCATTGATTTGTTTATTTATTGTTTAAAAATTTGATTGCAATTTCATTTACGCAGAAATTATTATATAAAGACAAGCCTCAAGAGGAAGGAAAGAGTTTTTAATTCATCCTTATCTTATCCTTGGCTGCTTACTTGAACTTAAGCGTTTATTTCCTTTCTTTATGTTTAAAATGATAAATGAAGACTAATTTTACTTTTTTTTAAACTTTCAAATCAGCAATAAAAATAATAAACAGTTCTGAACTGTTCAAACACTTCAAGTCAGATGTTTCGATTTCTTTTCAAATGCCGCAAATCCGAAAAAGTTCCTATATTTTCAATGTTTTCTTCATAGATTATCTTTGAGTGATTAAAATACAAACCTTTTAAAAAGTCAGGAAAATGAATGTATTTATTGTGAACGTATTTGCTGTTGACCTGAACATTTCTGTCTCACTGAAGAAGAAAAACAAGTTTTGGAGCAATATCTTTTAAAGATTAATATAATATTATTATATACAGAAGTAAAGAAATAAGCTCTACTGAAATAAACTATAAATGTGTAATTTTTTACCTTTTTCTTGCCAAAAGACATGTTGCTCAAAGTCTGGTCTTAAGAAAAAAATGTTTCTTTTATTATAGATCACCTTTATTATTATTAATTGTATAATAATCCAGATATTAATAACCCATACATCACTGTAACATCTGCTTTGCATCAGGAAACACTTTAGTTTGCATTCTGGGAAACAAACACCATGTAATGTGGATTTAATGACGACCCTCAGCCTGTTCGGGGTCAGGACTAAGAGACGTGACCCCGGGTCAGCAGGACAATGGTCAGCTCTCCGTCATGACCTCCCCCCACAGAACGAAACGTGTAAAACATGTCGGAGAGCCACGGGAGGAGGTTTCTCTGCGCGACCCTGGTTGCTGGTCTTTTAAATCCACGAGTTGTTTGACCTTTGAACCCTTTGATTGTCGCTGTGCTTCCTGCAGGCCGCTGGGATTTCGCATAAAGACACCTGCGCCGACACTCCCTCCTGATTTAACACGGACGATTCTGGAGTGTGCAACGAGAGGTGACGTTAAAGCACCGAGGATGAGAAAATCCTGCAGTCAAGCTCATTTTTAGGGAAGGAGACATAATCAGCTTCATGTTTGAAATGTAGGAAAACCAACAAAGTAAATCATTCATTTCAAACTGCTAACAAATTATATGAAATGCAGCAGAACTGCATAACATTTATGTTAAGCTACAAGACAAATAACACCTGGGCGCTTCTATTATTAAAGAAAGTAAATAATTTTATTTTTCAAAAACTAAAATATAACCTCTAAAACCTGCAGCAAGGCCCAGCATTCCTTGAATGAATGCATACCAAACGCTGCCTTTCATGCTGGAGTTTTAGACTAAAATCATCTTACGTTGAGAAATAACTAAATGGATGAAACCCTTTTCAAATAAAAAGAGATCCCAAAAGAAATACAAGAGGTACAAATCACTGATCAAAACACTGAAAAAAGTCACAGGTTTTATTTCATCAGGAGCTCTTCGAGCATCTAAGCAAGTATGTAGAAAAAAGGATGCTTAAAATACATATTTATGTTTCTTTGAATCTACAAGATGTCAGAAAGAAGGTGGAGAAGTCAGGGACGGATAAAGAGGTTGTTGACCCGCTGCTGTGCTGAGTTTAACCTCCTGACCTTGTTTTTGATGAGAGCTTGGAGGTCAGGGCTCAGTGAGGAGGGGATGAAGACCTCCACGGACCGCCAGACAGAAGAAGGAAGTGTGCCGCAGTCCCCAGCGGGCCGTGGAGATCTGCCGTAACGTGTGTGCTAACCAAATACACACAAATGTTGCAGCTAATTCAGTGAATGCTGATTCAGCGTTTGCACTGTTGTTTCACTGTTTTTTTCTTTTTTCATATGTTACCTACTGCTGCATATTTTGTGCTGTTGCATCCACTCATATACCAAAGTGTTCAGCTCATTCAGGAGATGGGTGCTTTTCAAAATGTTTAACTTTATCTCTGAATATTTTCCCCATTTAAATACACTCAGATCTCCTCAGTTCCTTCAAAATCATTGTTTTCTTTGATATCTGCTTCAGCATAACTTGATCTATTTTTGTCTTCTTTTGTTACTTTTAGCTTTTAACTGGCCTTTTGATAATTTAGTCTAAAGCTAGCTTTTTGCTGCTTTTAGCTACTATTCTGCTTCTTTTAGCTTATAGCTAGCCTTTTGCCACTTTTGGCTACCAATCATCCTACTACTTTGAGCTTTTAGTTGCTGTTCTGCTACCTTTAGCTTCTAGCTACCATTTTTCCTATTTTTGGCTTTTAGCTACAATTCTGCTACTTTTAGTTTGACCTGACGTTTTTCTAATTTTACCTTTTAGCCAGCCCTTTGATGTTTTTAGCTTTTAGCTAGTCTTCTGCTACTTTTAGCCAGCAATTGCTTTCTTTTGGCTTTTAACTTGTTTTTCTCCTTTTAGCTAGTGTTCTGTTTCTATTAGCTTTAATAACTCAGTTTTAGCTTCTTTAGTAGTCATTCAGCTGTCAGATTTTTGCAGAAAATGCAATTTTTGTAATTTAATTAATTTTCCAAAAATTGTTGTGCAAACAAAGCAGAGTGGCCTCACCAGCTTTAAACAGATCATCTCTGTTTTTTCTTTTCGCCTCATTAATGCACATTATGTGTGAGAATGCTCGCCTGAATCTCCCGCCAAAAATGAACATTGTCTGAAGGGTTTAAAAGTCGCTGCCTTCCCACAAAAACCCGTCTAGTGGGTGCTGTTGAACGTTTTAGTGAAATATTCCTCTGACAGAGGGGCGGCGAGCTCGACGTGGAGAAAACAATGTGTCATAGATTAAAACAGATCCATCCAGACGAGGACACAGGCACAAAACGTGGCGAGAAATCAGCCGTGAGTGTGTCACGGCGCGGTGGAGGGTCTGACTACTTAATTAGACGTATAAAGAGGCTGGGTCAGACGGAGCAGACAGCCAAAGAAAGGCAGGCGAGATGAGGCCCTTCAAATCGTCTGCGTCACACTGCTGGGTGTGTGAGTGTGTCTGGGCAGAGCTGTGAGAAAGTGTGTGTCGTGTCGTTTGCATGTCTGAGTCCTGGCTGTGCAGGTCTGTGTGCAGGAATGTGTCTGAGTTTTTGAGCGACGGGGTGTTTCTATGTGAGGTGAATTATCGATCGGGCGTGTTTCAGAGGTTTCTTCGTGAGAAATAAGTTTCCTTATCAACATCCAGAGTCTGAAAACATCTTAAGAAAACGTAACAAACTCTGTAAAACATACAATTAAAGGCTTAGCGTTTAAGGAAGGAATACAGACACCTTCTGTGCCACTTTCAGTCAGACCTTGTAAATGACATTATGTGTGATAATGTCATTGTAGCAAAAAGTTTGAGATCTGTTGTATGTGTTGAGGATGACGCTACTACCACACCAAGTTTTAGCTCATATGGGACTTTTGTTTGTTGTGGACTCCTACTTTCTTGTACTTCTTGTGTTTTCTGTTTCTTAGCCTTCAGTGTTTGTTCTGATAGCCATTCAGAGAGTTTTAGGTTTTCATGTTTGTTCTGTGGCCATAGTTATTCACACACACACACACACACACACACACACACACACACACACACCTGTGTCTCATCTGTCATCAGCACACCTGTTCTCACTCACTAATCACCCCTCCTAGCTGATATAAGCTCCTTGTTTTCTCTCCCATCATACATAATGCCTCTTTTTAGATTTGGGTTTTTTGGCACTTTGTTATTTTTCTTTTTTGTGATTTGGTTTCCTATGGTCTGCTTGTCAGATTATTTGTGTACCAAACATCCAAATAAGTTTCTTCCCTTTTTTTGTGCTGCATGTCTTTTAGTCACACATGAGTCCGGATGGCCCAGTTGTGTTTCTTCACGGAATCAAATGTAAATAACACCAGGTCCATCATTTATTTTGAAGGCTTATTAGGATAAACACTATCAACAAGCGTGTGCGGACTTTGAAAGTAGCTGAGAAAATTATCTGTAAAATATCAAGCTGAATTACCAAATAAAATTAAAATAAACTTTCAGATTGTCACTCCTCAGTTTTATGAGGCGCTATTTAATGAAGTAATCATTGGATGTACATCTACAACGGATTAAATTTTTGGAGTTAACCCAATTTAAGATGGTCGTTGCAACCAAAACTCAACCAGGTTTACAGACATTTTGCCAAAATTTGTTGCTGTAGGAGCTAACACGTACTATAAGCACCAGCTAATCACTCATGAGCCAATGGGTGGATTTTATTGAAACTCAGAAAGTAATCACTGGATGTAAGAATACAAATCATTAACTTTGGAGTCAACCCAGTTTAAAGTGGCCATCACAGCTGAGCAACCTTAGCAAACACACAAAAATGGCCCCAACTCTGAACTGAGGTTTGGTGTGATAGTTGCTGAGACGCTTTCAAAACACATATTTTAAGCTCAAATCACTCAAAACCTTGAAATATTGCTCATTCAGAAGGTTTACGCAGATGAGCTATAACTCAGTCCCTTTTCACCGTGAAATGATCTCAGTTTAAAACTCGGGTGTGAAAGGCGTCCTACCATAGCACCCTCTGCAGGTCATGGTCTAGTTTCCCATATCCAGTTTTAAATATCCTCCCTCCTCTAATTTATACTCTAATCTGCACACTAAACTAAGCTGCATGTGTAAGAAGGACAAAGAATGAGTCTAAATAAGTCATTATTGGTCAAAACAAGTCAGAACCACCTATAATAATCATTTGTTCTGACCCACTGAGTGCTGTTTGTGAGCAGACACGTCCCAGTCTGGAGTCTGTGGGTGAGAACCGGCCCTGAAGCCTCCATCCATCCCAGCTGCAGCTATTTGTTATCTGAGACAAAGAGGAGAGGTCAGAGGTCAAATACGTTCACAGGAACTCCGGGCTTTCACATGTTAATGCTTCACAGCAGCATGTTAAGAAAACTCAGCGGTGATTACAATGTTGTCAGGACACAGTTTATTTAAATGAGCCTCGATCTGCACGTTTGATTGACGTGTCTGCCTGACTGCAGGAAACAAACGGGCTTTCTCTGCTTGGCGCTCAAAATGAGCAGAAAATATGAACATGGGGGAGCATGAATGAGATACCAGGGCGATGAGGAGGAGGATGGATTCAACATGAAAGTGTTGGGAAGCGTATTAACTTGTGATTTAAGTTATTTAGGTTGTCAGCCAAGATATGAGGCTTGTCACAAATTCATGCAGCTCCTCAGTTTTAATCTGCCCTCTACCCAATAAATAAAAAAAACCTCATCACAACTTTGTTCACATTTTAAAAATAAATAAGCCAATCTGAAGTCTGAGGTGAGGTTAGGCGTGAAATCGGCGGTCAGAGAGCAGAAATGCTGTAAGAATGAGACACATGAGCATTAACCTCAGTTCTTTTTCCCACACTGGAAAGTCAAAGGAAGAGAAACGACACCTGAATACAGAAAAGACAAGATGCCCGTGGAGTCACTTTGGAGGTTCACCTTCAGTCTAGAGTGCCCCCTGCTGGACCTCTGCAGAACTGCAGCTGCAGAGCCTAATACGCCTAAATTCACATTACTTCACCGTCTTTTTGTGCCAAAATTATCTAAAAACATGAGGCATTTATTTCCCTCTCTAACTGCAATGTCATCATGCTGTATCAGTAAATATGTATCCAAGTTGATAAATTTCACTGATAACTAAAAATATATTTAGAAACATCAATCTTCCTTTGAAGATCTAAGAAAAAGTGGTAATTTTAATCAAACAGAAGTGTTGCTGTAAATCTGTAAATGCTCTTTTTGTAGAGTTGTTTTTGGATCCTTATCTCCTCCTTAGCTCCATCTTAAAATATAACTTATCCTTTATGCAGATGACACTCAGATCTACCTACGACTAAAAAGAAATTGATTTATTTTCACTTGTTTAGAAATTAAAGCTTTGATGGTTTTAAACTTTTTCATTTTTTTATCATATTATTTTTGTAGACTTATTTGTATTTTACTTTTTTTTAAAGTGTTTTTAAAATTGTGTTTTCACGCTGCTTATGATTTGTTTTGCTGCTATTTTATATATGTAGCATTTTGGACAAATACTTTAAAAATGAACTTGACTAATCTACAAATAAAAAATAATCATATTCAAATGAAATAAACTGTAGAAAGAAACACAGATGACACCCCATATTTTAAAAACTCTTGTTGATTTCCAAAGGTACAACTTTACAAAAAAAGAAGCTACAAAAGACTCATTTAGAGCAAATAATACTCAGAAATGATCTAAATGTGACTTAATGACTTCAGGGATACAAATCTGTAGTTTCATCATTAAAAACCCTTCACTGAGGTTACATAGATATTCTTCCACATTCCATATTTGACTACTATGAGTTCAAATTAAAGCCCACTTGTCTCTGTTTTCACACGGCTGTCTGTCAATCAAGCCCTCCACCCCCTGCCCCACCCTGCCTCCACCCCCAGCACAAATTGGTTTGGTGTGAAAACAGCCACTCCCGGAGCCCCTGCTGGTCTAATTGGCTCAGATTTATTTTTGTGGAGCTCCTAACAAACCTACACTGACTGCAGGAAACACACACTTTGTTTAGTGCTGGGACACTTTATTACCTGCATCTGAGGATGTATTATTTTGATAATTAATATTATTAATATTATTATTCCACCTGCTGCCACTCGAAGCCATTTTAGTGACTTTTTAAAAAGTGTTGTAATGAAATACAACTGTCTTCTGACGCAAAAAACAATGAAGAAAGCAACAAAATATTCATTTTTTTAAGAGAAGAAATATATCACCATTTATTACAAAACACAACAGAAATGATAATAAAAGTAAATCTAACAAATTGTGGTTTCTCATCTAATTATATATGTTTTGTGGCGTAAGAGAACAGACTACTATCAGATATAAAATGGTTTGTTTTAAAATAAATTATGCCCTTCTTTTTATCATTAATGTCACCTGAATTTGTCCATCTGAAGCAGAATCAGCTTTTTTTGTGGACTTCCCAAAATGTACAGTTTATAAGCTGCATATTATACATTTTGTAGTTAAATTTATGTCGGTAAAAGTAAATTTTCACAACTACTGAGGCGATTTTCTCTTATAAATGTCTGTAAAAGTCTGTAAAAACTTTACAATGGGAGAAACATCTGTAAAAGAAAAGCAGATATTTAAGGATAAGGATAGTTTCCTTTTTGCTTACAGGCCACAGCTCAGACACAACAAAGGTTGTTTGTGTCGCAGCGAGCGCCAACGTTGGGGTGAAGGGTTGTGGGTAAAGCACGTAGCTGAGGTTCCCAGCCAGCTTGGCACGCCTTTTCAACCTCTCCTCTCCCCTCTCGTTCCTTTTAATGATTGTGCAGGCGAACTCAGTCCAGCGGATCAATTATTGTTGCTAATTTAAGTGTAAATCTTTAGAGTAAACCTTAAAGTTATTTCACACTGATTCTCAGCATGCAATCTGAAAACTGGCTTTAAAAAATTATATAAAAATATAAAATTTTGCCTGGTTCTTTAACATCAAGTTGAAAGGATTATTCTGTCTCTGTTGTAAATGTGCCACTAATGAGGGTCTTTTATAAGGAATATTCAACTGGTCAAAATTTCATCAGAAAAAATAATTTGATTCTTTTGGGCTCTCAAGTTAACAGATTTGCTGCTTTCATTGAGCAAGAAGTGTATGTTTTTTACTTGGAAAAATAACTTTTGTGATGATTTCACTATTTTATTTCAAACAAGTCTGAGCTTATTTATTGAATTACCAGCATAAACAGCTAAAATAATCCCACTGTTTGAGATTAAATTCACTTTTTATGGACTAAACATTATGTATAAAACAAGAAAATAACTATTTAGGGTATTCCTGATGAGAGAGCAGCCACAGAGTTAAAATAATTAGACCTCGGCCCTTTTGTCGCTCCTCTTCCTCAGCTCACACCAGCAGTCAGATTTCTGGCTCTTCACACTCGGGGGGTGTGAGGAGGTGGACCCTCAATTAGCGAGCCACGCGTCCGGTGGAAGAAAGAGGAACTCCACGAGGAGTCCTTAAAGTCTGGCCTCTGTTCTCTCCTCCCTGACCTTGTGACCTCGGGGTCGTGGCCCCCATCTGGAGCCGCGTTATCGACTCCATGACAAAGAGGACGGACACTGAGCTCCTGCATTCAGGCCGAGCCGTGTGAGGCTATTAAAGGCCGAAGGGCTGCGGTCGTCCTCCAGCAGAGACGCCTCTCTTCACCATCAGAACCAGCCTGGTAATACGGAGCTGTGCTTTTTTTTTTAACCTTCAGTGCCTCTATATTTGATCAGAGAGCAGAACTAATGTGGAGCTGCCTCATAGCTGGGATGAAAAGAGGTTTTTGGAAAGGTTTAATGGAGACTCTAAATGAACTACAAGCATTTTAGTTTCGTGATACCTCTTTCTTCTAATGAGGCAGAATTTAGCTGTCAGAATTTATTTCACCACATTTATTTGACGGCTTCAGAACATAATTCACAAATTTTCTGTATCAGTAGCTCTTTTTTTAACATTTACAGATAGGTGTTTCTGTTCCTGAGGGAAAAATTAAACAACACATCCAGCAGCTCCACCTCTAAGGAGGAACACAATATTAACTTAACCAAAAAAATGACCTGAAATGAGCTATTTTACTTTACTGTACTGTACGTTTTGACACATTAGTTTTATTTATAACATTGAGGCCGAAAGTTGCAAATGTAACGGAGGTATTATTGGTGGTTTTGTCACAATAAACCCTGCAGAGAAAAATCCAGTCAGGAGCCAGGATGTCTGCCTCTGTTTTGATAACATCTTCGCCTGAGAAGAAAATGTTGGTTTCCTTTATTTGCCTTAAAAACAACTGGAGAAAAATAAGGTTTATGGTGCTGCTCTGAAAGAGAGAGATCCAGATTTGTTTCACATAATTAAATAGATGTCAGTTCTTCAGTCCTTTGTTTAATTATGATGTTAAAAAAACAACAGTTACGGCAGATTTCTCTGCATTTTTGCAACTTTAACACTCAAAGGTATTTTACTTTGTGATTAATTTAATACAAAAAGGTGTTTCCACAACTAACAACTTCAATTAATTGATTTTTTACTAAAGAAAGTCGACAGTCTACATTTAGAGCATAAACACATTAACTCTTTTTTGTTTGTTTTTTATAAGGAATGGCTGCTAAAAACATCAGCTTTTGTTTAGAACTGTGTTTGATTTTCATACAATTATCTGTAAAAACCTGTAAATTCAAAGCCAGTAGGTACCTAAATGCACTTATTTTAATACATAATTAAGGAATTTGTGGCCAAGAATATTAAAAAAAAACAAGAAAGAAAAGAAAAAAGAATTTCCATCTAAACGCCTTTACCCTTTATTACCCTTTGGTGATATTGTTCTGATATAGGCAAGTATTTAAGAAAAATGACTTTTTCAAGCTTTCTGTGATTAAAAAGTCACTTCTCAGAGATGAAATCTTCTCATCAGGTCCAACAAAACATGACACGGTGATGCCATCTGGTGGCAGAATCTCCATCACATCTGCTGCAGCCTCTGTAAACGAGCCAGAACCTCATTAAACACATCTTTATTCTGTAAACTCTCTGAAATGAGCTCATCCTTTAAATATTTCATAGAGGGGGGAGTTCTTTTACCCAGTGATTCTGTCTACAGTCAGTTTATAAAGTCAACTCATATAAGTGAAACTAGAGGAAAATTATTTCCTGCTAAAATTAAATTGCTGAAATTTGCTGAAGAAACAGGGTTCTTAAAATAGAAATAAAGGAAACAGAAGCTAAATGTAGCAGAATGGTGGCAAAAAAGTAAAAGGAGCAGAACAGGAGCTAAAAGCTAAGAGTAGCAAAAGGCTAGCAAGAAGCTAAATGTAGTTTCATGTCAAAAAAGGTACAAAAGAAAAGACAACGAGTAAAGACAAACAGGATCCCTATAGAAAGCACACACACCCACACACACACGGTGCTAAAGGGACAAATAGAAAAAGGATTTATTCTTCGCTCTGTTCTACAAAACTTTATTACAACATAAAGCCAACGAACAAAACAGCGTCTGCTTGACATCAAAGATTTCTCAGAAAACTGTGGACTTTAACCTCAGGTGTGAAAACCAACATATATACAAACATTTATTGGCCATTTGTTCAATAAGGTTCACTTTGGAGTCGATAGATTCTTAATTAAAGTAGAAACAATAAAAACCAAAAACCTCTATTGGATAAAATGTGTCTGGAAGACTTTAGCACCATTTTGTTGAAAGGCTTTTGAGAAAACAAAAACCACAATATGAACAGTTAATAATTAGGAGTACACAGATGTATTTCCTACAAAGGAGTCCAACAAATCATATCTTCTCATAAGTCATTGTATTAAATCTCCATATGGACACTAAATAATTAACATCATCTGTGCACTCAGTCACATTCTCACTGGAAAGATGATTTAGTTTGTGTAATTTTGCATCTGTGGTTCATTTTGACCTGTTTAAGATTGTTTTACATCTTGTCATGTTACCGAATTGTAAAAAATAAGACATGAAAAGCACAGCCGATGTTTAAAACTTGATGTCCCAGTATTGCCTTGTCTGTTTAGTGGCTTCCAACTCATTTTCAGCAGCTGCAAAGTTGCTGTCGGTCAGTGACAACTCGTCAAGGTGCTTCATCGATCTTCCACCCTCTGAGTAGAAAAAAAAAGGTTTATTTTGTTTTAATTCCATTCTTTTTCATATCCAACACACACTACAACAGTAATATGGATAATTAAAGGTAATTTTATGTCCTAAATCTTACTAGGGGTGCACAGGATCTGTGGTGTCTGCCAGCGGCCTCCAGACAGACATTTTATCACAGGGTTTAGTCTCTGCTGGAAGCCCTCTGCGCAGTGATAACGCACAACTGCGTTGGCCTCGTACCTCTGTCGAGGCTTCCCAAAAATGGAAGCGTTTCGTAACTTTGGTGGTGGACCACAGGAGGCTGTTGGAAGAGTTGAGACAAGATGATGCAACCAGAAGAGGGAGCTAAAACCGCTCATCCACATGGGGCTCTAACTCACAGGTGCCTTTCTTGCAGGTGTACGCCAGGTGATAGTTGCAGGGTACGTCGCTCCAGCGCCCGCTGTCGTGCCACACCATCACCACACAGTCTTCTCCGGAGAGGAAGTAGCTGTCTGGCTGCCCTCTATACCAGTTCTCATACAGCTGCAGAGAGACGTTTACAGATTCAAAGAAAAGAATCCACTTTTAAATATGTTCAAACAAGCAAACAATCAACAATTTAGATCACAGACTTGAACAAATGTTACAAACAACAGACATTTTTGACATATGGCGCCAAAAACATCATAGAGGAAGCAATCTTTGCTCTCTAAAAGAACATTTAAATGGATAAAGGACACATTTGTATGTCATCAGCTGATATGGATAAAGACAAAATAAACATATTTTTGTAAGCAGAGCCCCATATGAGCTGTTATAAGCCTGGTGGAGCTGATGTTAGTTCTGCTGAAGCTTTTCAAGCCAAATAAATGCAAAAAAAGAAACTAAAAGTACTTTTTTGTGCAATTTTCCCCAAACATACAACTTCCTTCTGCAGGGTTTGTCATAGAGAATCAAATCTAAACATAATACTTTAAAAAATGTATCTTTTTTTTGTTTGTACTTATTTTATGTGGCAATTATATGAAAGAAGCCAATATTTTATGTATTTATGTTTGTTTGCCTATTTATTTCAAACATATGTCATTCTTTAAACTGGCTACAACCCTGTAAAGTTATTAAAATGATGATGAAATAAAACTGGTTGAGCTTTCGGAAACACTGAAGAAACATTGTATTCATTAAATGTTAAACAAATTTTGAGATAAATAAATATTTTAAAGGAAAAGGTGAGGTTTTCAGTTTTCTGCTTCTTTTCCATCGCTTTAACTAAAAGCAGCTTTTCTTTTTTAATTTGCTCTGCCTCATGTTTTGATTCTCACACATCTTTAATCTAAACTTGAATCTGTCTGACGTTCCTCACCAGTGGGTTTCCATCTGACCAGCGGAAATCATCCTCAATGGTTTTATCATTCAAACCGGTCCATTGGTACTCCTTGTAGTTACCTAGTGTGGAAACATAACATCTATTAAATAAATTAAAACCACATGGACTGAAACTTCATGCATACTGCTTCGTGCAGCTCCTACTGTTGATGTAGTCCTGCTCCTCGGGGGTCATGATGGACACCAGATGAGCTCCTTGCATGCGACAGCGCTGCTCGGCGACCTCCCAGCTCTGACGCTGGCTGAAGTGTCGATAGCAGAAGCCGTGAAATTTATCCCAGCCTGGTTCACATTCCTCCAAGTCTGCACACATCACAGCATGGGACAACCAGAAAAAGAGACTTCAGATACCTCAGCAGCTGCTGAATAAATGTGCATATTTAATCAGTTCGTCTGACATCTAACAGGCTTCACTCATCAGCTCAATAAGAGATGTGATAATTAAAGTTTCACTGATTAGTCAGTGTTTTGTATTTTGTTTCTAAAGCAGCAGAGCGCTCACCCTTCTGACAGAAGTCTCCTCCATATGTTGGCAAACAGAGACATCTAATTTGTCCGTCTCGCTCGGTGCAGGTGCCTCCATTCCAACAGGGGTCATTCAGACAGGCATCTGAAACACAACAGGTCACTACTGCAGGTTATTGATTAACTAAATCCACGATTATCACTGGACGCATCACTGGATCACATTCTAATTTTAAGCACACTGCAGAACACATCAATACGAGCCAAGAGATGGCAGCAGAGGACAACTCCTCAGTTCCTCTTCTGCTCTTCTTTCTTTCTCTGTGACGTCGACCCTTTAAAATGTTTATTTTAGGGTCAGGAGCAGTAAAGACACAAAATGCAAATACGGATCCTTTTTTCTTAAAAAAAAAACGCTGAAGTGTTGCAAAGTTGTGATGACCTGCAGTGAGTTTTATTATAGCTTTTAGATTTCAGAAGATTAATTTTTAAAAACCAAATCATTGGTTATCAATGGTAATGATCAAACCATGCTGTTATTTGCAGAACACACAAACTGTTCACTTTGTTAATAAATGATGTTAAGCATTTTGACAAATGTTACTGGAGTTGTAAAAAAAGCATCTGATGATGACATTAAAACACCTTTTTTTTCTATTTGTGTGACACTTGGCATTATTTGACCACTATGTCCTGATGTTGGTTGCTGCTGACCACGGAAAAACCTCGTATAAAGGAGTCATTTGAGAGAAATCTGTCAGACACATTTTATGACTACTAACTCCACAAAACGTCTACTAAAGCTAGAAACCTATTTGAAAAAAATATTGGATGATTCCATTGGGGAAAAAATACTTCTTGGCTTCTGTTGCCAGATAATAAAATTTAAAATCTTGAAAATAAAAAAGAGACCTTAAGAGTTTGATATAAAATTAGTTAAAAATGTAAAGTAAGGCTGCTGGCTAAGCTGAAATTAAATATTTTATGAGTAGATTTAATTTCTTTGTTTTTCTTATGCTGTTTAAACTAGACCTAAGTCTTGTTTGTCATTATATGCTCACACTCACATTTCAGAAGTGTCTCTGCAGCTGTGTTTATGAATGCTACAGTAATAACTGCTTCTTACTGCACTAAATGAGAATCATATGCTCTCAAAGCAAAATCATTGTTAACCTTTCCAAAAAAATACAACTTCCATATGGAAAACCACAAAGGAACCTTTTGAGTCTGAAAGATCTGTTTGTCTCAAAAACTTGTTTATCCTACGTTTGTGTCCTGTAAAATCTCTGCATTTTACTGAGTCGTATTTTTTACAAAGTTGGTCAGTTGGAGAGATGTTACTTTGCTCTTTGTAAGGGGCTGCTTTTATTTAAAATCCTAGACTAAAACATTCCCTTGACAGTCCAGAATTAGACCCTGAGGGCCATTTGTTGCTCATTGTTTTAATTCTGGCAAAATAAAAGTGACTCCTGCAGCACTAAAGAGACTTACAGAGTTAGACTTAACCGAGAGACAACCTTAAAACCAAATTCAAAAGTATTAGTTGATACATTTTTGATATTCAGTTCATTTTTCCAACATTTTCCTCCCATCTACAGACAGACAGATTCTCTTGTGTAAACAGTCTGATTATATTTAAGTTGCATGAAGTCTTGCAGGCCGTCTCTCACAAACTCACACAAAAACAACCTCGACATTGGTTGTCAATCCAGTCAGAATAAAACTCTGTCTCTCTAAACTGAGACCTATCAGGTAAGATATTAATTGCTTATAAACTTTCATCAAATCCCCCTTAAAGAAATCTTAACTATCCTATTAACAAAGCCTGTCTGAATCTCAAATATTCATTTGAAGCTTGGTTTATGCTTTTGCATTGCAGCTCCTGATTTTGTGTTGCAGTATTTTAAGTAGAAGTGCTGCAGGACACTTTTACTCCAACATGGACAAGTGCTCATAAAAAAAAAAAAATTAAAAACCTAAAAAAGATAACAAAACTTTACACAAACATCCAGCTGTGAAATGACAGTCACAGAGCAACAAAGGTACACAAGTGTGAAAACACAAATGCTTACGATGTTGTAGGCTATAGCAATAAGAATTTAATCTTAGACCAAAGCATAACTTGAGTTTCAAACGATGCAAACATTTGAAAAAACGTGCAAACTTAACAAAAAGAAGTGCTAATTAAACAGCCCTGCCTTACCGTAAAAAAGGCTGCTAACCCCTGCAGCAATCTGCCAGCTCATGCACAAAGATCAGATTAAAGTAAATCTTAATTATGTGTCAAAAGGATTAGGTACAAATTTCTAATTAATTACTAAATGGGTTTTTTTTTGGTAGAAATGAGATTATGATACTTCTTCATCTAAGAGAAATATTGCTCTGTGGAAACTAATTAAATGTAAGTACATTCAGGAAAGAATAAGACAAAAAATAGCTTATTTACCAGTGCAGACAAACAAACAAATTTAGATTTGTTGTCTTATTAAGAATTAGTTACAACACACAAAAAAAATCATAAACAATCACGATTAAAAAACATACAATGAAAAGACTATAAAACATGAATTACCTAACAATATTTAAAAACTGGTTGCTAAAAGCCACTGCTCAGAATAAAATTGAAAACAAACATTTTTTGTGCTAAACATATCTGTGCATTTGGTGCAAGACTGGCTATGCAGCAATATAAATGGAAAAAAAATATCTGAAATGACAAAACATTTACACAGAAAACCATTTAGCTGCATTGGTCAGTGCTGTTACATTCATTATAATTGCTATTACATTCATCAAATGGCTTCCTGCTTTATCCAGAAGGCAATGTGATCTATTGCAGTTCAAGATATAAATTTAGCTTTAGTTTTTGTGCAGAAATAGATTATTTGCAAACAGAATTTTATGCTCAGTTTACAAAAAACAAATTCACTAAGGCAACAATTACTTCTTAAAGGATGATACTATAAATGAAGCACTAAAACATTCATTTTAACACACCAGTACTTCACAGAAGTCAAACTTTGGATGAGTAGAAAAAACACCATGAACAAATAGACTGTTGACAAATGTCAAAGGGTCCGACTGTGAGTATCTTGGAGGGTAGAGCGGGGAGTCACAAGGACAGAAGTGAAGGAGGGTTTAAAAGTGAAGCAGGGGGAATAAGAAAAGGTCAGTGGGCTTGCTGAGACTGCAAGTGAAACAAACAAGAGGAGTCAGTGAAAAGCAAGGAGAGGGTTTTACAGAAAGTGGAGTGGAGACAATTTGGTCAGAAAACAAACCAGGGATTTTAGTGCATCACTGCACTGAGTAGGAAGAGGACGGTTAGGCTGGTGAATGTGGTTTTAACATTACCTGAAGACTTCCCTGCACCACCTACAGCTGCCCTCTCATTGGGCGGGATAAGCAGGGTGGGCGGCTTAGTGAGGCTATGCTCAAGATAAACCAAACCCTGATCCACAGGTGGTATGACATGGGTCACCTTCTGTAATTCAATCGTCTCATGGAAACTTTTGGGTGTTGTGGTTGTTGGGCTCCAGATGTGTCGGAACCTGTGGGTGGTGGTGGTTATGGTGGGGAAGATTGTCTTTACAGCAGCAGCAGTAGGTTTTGTGCTCATCTGAGCTGTCAGTGATTCTGAAACTGCTTTGGCCGAGGGCCTCTGACTGAACTCAACATCATTCAGAGACTCTTGAGGTCCAGTTGTGGTGGTCAGCAGAGACCACTTAGAAGTTTGAGAACTGAGAGGAGAGAGAGTGAAGTCTGCATGGGCTGGCGCAACATAAGTTTCCTCTTCAACATCAGAAGTTGGAGCAACATTAATGTTTTCAGTCACAAAGGTTGGGGCAACTTTAGCTTCTTTGACAGTCACAAGCTTTGGGCCAACATGTGTGTCTTCATTTTCTTCAAGGAAATGGGTTAGGACAACTTTAACTTCTTCAAAGGACTGGGTTGTTGCGACTTTGGTACCTCCTTCAAGGACAAGAGTTGGAGAAACTTTGACTTCTTCTTCCATGGATTGTGCAGCACTCGCTTCTTCCTCAAGGTCAAGAGTTGGGGCAACTTTAGCTGCTTCCTCAAAGACAAGGGTTGGGTCAACTTTAACTTCTTCAGGGACAAGGGTTGGAGCAGCTTCAGTATCTTCTTTGAAAACAGGAGTTGAAGAAACTTCGACCTCTTCTTCCATAGATGGTGCAGCACTAGCTTCTTCCTCAATGTCAAGAGTTGAAGAATATTTGGCTTCCTCTAGGTCAAGAGTTGGGGCAACTTTAGTTGCTTCCTCGAGAACAAGGGTTGGGGCAACTTTAACTTCTTTGAGGACAGGTGTTGGGGCAGCTTTAGTATCTTCTTTAAGGACAAGAGTTGGAATAAATTTGACCTCTTCTGTAATAGTTGGAGCAACGCTAGCTTCTTCTTTAAGGTCTAGGGATGAGGGAACTTTGGCTTCTTCTTCAAAAGTTGGAGCAACTTTTGATGTTTCTTCAAACACAAGGGTTGTAACAACTGTAGGTTCTTCCTTAAAGACCAGTGTAGGGAAACCTTTAGCTTCTTCAAGTACTTGGGCTGGAACAACTTTGACCTCTTCTTCAACGGTTGGGGCAACAGTAGCTTCATCTTCAAGGTCCATGGATGAGGGAACTTCAGCTCCTTCTTTAAGAGTTGGGACAACTTTGGCTGATTCTTCCGAGACAAGGGTTGTGACCATTTTCGGTTCTTCCCCAAGATCCAGAGTTGGGGCAACCTCAGCTTCTTCTTCTTCAGCTACATGGGTTGGAACAACTCTGACTTCTTCTTCAATGGTCGGAGCAACACTAGCTTCATCTTCAAGGTCCATGAATGAGGGAACTTTGGTTTCTTCCTCTTCAAGAGTTGAGAGAACTTTAGTTGGGGTAACTCTAGCGCCTTCTTCAAGGACAAGAGCTTGGGTACCTTCAGCTGATTCTTCCAAGACAAGTGTTGGGACAGCTTTGGGTCCTTCCTCAGGGGCCAGGGTTGGGGAACCTGTTGTTTCTTTATCAGTTGTCAGGGGAACATTGGTTCCTTCTTTGAGAAAAATGGTTGTGATGACTTTTGCTTCTTCAAGAACATGGGTGGGGGTAACTTTAACTTGTTCCATCAACAGGGAAACATCGGTTTCCTCTTCATGAGTTGGGGAAGCTGTAGTTTGTCCTTCGAAGGGAAAAGCAAATTTAATATCCTCTTGAAAAGAGGAACTAACTGTTCTAGGTTCATATCCACTTGCTTCTTCAGCAGAACTGCTAGAATCAAAGGACAGTAGGTAACCAGATGTTTGATTCTGTGCTGTAGCAAACTCAGAGGGTGACTGAGAGGTGTTCAGTCCCTCTGGAGACTCAGTGGTAGTTAAACTTACTTTAGAAGCAACCCATTCTACTGACTGGGTTGTATGAATCTGTATTTCATCAGTTTCCATGTCTACAGTTTCTACGCTTGTACTTCCCTCCTGTGTAGAAACGGAAGGCTCCCACAGGTGTGGTGACACGGAGATTTCTGAGCCCACTTTCTCCACATAGTGCGACCCGGGTAAGAGGGTAAAATCTGGAGCTGTAGTCTGTTCGCCAGGAGCTCTACTAGCCACAGCAGAATGCGATAGGTGTGTGGTGAAGCCAGCAGTGGAAGAATGGGACGTGGTGACTTCTTCCACTTCAACATCTTTCTCTGGAAGAGAGTACAAATTATTTAGAGGAAGAGTGTGATACAAATGCTTCTTGACTGATGAGAGCTATAAAAGAGCTTACGATAGATTAGCTTAGCACAAAGGATGGAAACAAATAAACAGCTAACTTATCAAATATTAGCATTGTCTGACCTGGCATAAAACTACTACTAGCAAACTTTTTGTGTTTTTTGAGATGGACATATACAAATGCTTGACATACCTTGAGAAAAATCTCCAGATCCATCCACGTGTCCCCACAATGAGGTTAAAGTCTCGATGGCTGATTCAGGACTTTGAGTCACATGTGTGGAAAGTGTTTCCTTTTCTTCAGATACCTGAGTTGAGAGCGACATCTGCTCAGGATCTTCTACTGCTGCCTCCTCCAGCTTCACCTGAAGCAACGGGTCAGCTGTCACAGTAGTTGCGTCCCAGAAGCTCTCCTCTTGAGTGTAGTTGCTCTCTGTGTCACTGTAATTGGTGTGTGATATTTCAAAACTTAAGCTGGTGTTTTCTAACTTTTGGTGCTTCTCATGTAGGTATGTGGTCCCGTCGAAATTATTGCCTGGCCCTGTCTGGTTCTCAGTGTGAGGTTTGTATGTGCTCTTCTCAAGCTCAGACGGGAGAAAGGTGAAGCTTAAGTTTTGGTGGAAATCTGTTCCATTGTAAACACCGAGCGAAAATGACGTGCTCTGGGTTGAATTGTAGGTTTCAGTTTTGCTGATGGTAGTGTTCGTGACTTCTGTAGGATGCTCAGAGTCCAAGCTTGTTTCTGAGGTTTCATTAAATAGTTGAAGGAGGTTCAGGGCAGATGCTGTGCTTGAGGAGGATGCTGCAGGGTCTGACGTAACTGTTGGGTGTGTGTCAACCAGGTTTTCTACAGTAAAAGGGCTCGACAAAACGGGCAAAGATTCGAGTACACTTTGCACCTCTCGTTCCACCTGTTCTGCCTGTTGAGTCAGTTGAATTTCCTGATCTTTTTCCATAAGAATTATAACATTTTGTTCGATGTCTTCTGCTTCTGAGACCACATTGTCCATCGGAGATTCACTGGAGTTGTTTCTTTTTCCTGCTGAAGGCACAGAAGCAATTAAACGGTTAGTTTTCAGGGAAAACAAGTTTTTGCTCGCTTCGTCTCAAAAATGTTCTTAATGTGAAGGTTGCAAATGTTTCTATAATGTTATAGTGTATATTTTTGAGGAAGAAGAGACCCACCTTTGAAACAGTAAACATCATGAAGCCTGAAGGGATCTGGGAAGCCAGTCTGGTTACTGAAGCGGTACAGGGTCTTGACACCTGCTTGATGGCCACCACATTTCTCTCTAGGGGTCACGATAGGGTAGCGCACACTTCCGTCAGCCAGCCAACCAGGACTGCAGCGGTCCAACCCTTCACTCCACGCAAAGTACAACTGTGCTGTTGTTGCTAGCTCCGCCCCCGCAGCCTCACAATATGACCGCGCTTCATCAAACGATAACAGCTGTGGGATGGGGTCATGGAACACCTCCCCTAAAAACACAAAACATTTGCATTATTTACTTATATCTATTGCATGTTTAATGCATTGCATATGTGTTTGTTGTTGCTCATTTTATTGCTCAGCAACATTTAAACTGAGATTTTCCCATTTAAGCACCAGCTGCAACTTCTTTTGTTCATTTTATATTGGGCAATTTGGTAAATTATTTTAAAATGAAGTCTTATCCAAAAAATACTGTGATATGGTGCAATTTTATGTTTTGAGATGTGCAAAAAAACCAACAAAAAATGATAACATTAAGAAGTTATAATCTGACTTATAATGGTTGATATACTGTAATAAGTAGTTACAAATAATTTCATTCAGTAATGTGGAGACTATTATTTGTAGATTTCCATTGACTGAGAGAAAGATCTGTTTGTTGGTGCTGTTTTAAAGAAAATATACATTTATAAACAAAGTTTGTTTTCATTAAACTACATATATAGTATTATATAGTTCTAAGCATAATATGCTGTAAATCATACATAGAGTTTATGTAGAATTGAGATGTCAACTTTACAAAAATTGGAAATCGGACTCGGCTAAGAAAACTGATTAGTGCATCTGTCTTTTTTCAGTAGTTAATAAGTAAAGGCAAAACTCTAGCACTTTAAAATATTTTATAGCGTTATAATTCATACCATCAATTTGTTCTATGTAGCAATAAACATCATACAGAACATTTGGATCCATTGTCCCATAGTTCCTCACTCCTGGTTGCCTGTCCATGTCTCCATAGCAACCTTCGCGAGGGACTTGGATTGGATACCTGCATCAAGGAAAACATATTTGAATCTTCTGAAGACTTCGAAGTAAAGAGTTGAGAATATTTTGTAGTTTGATTATGATATGTATAAAAAACAAAGACGATAAACTACCTGATGGATTGATCTGCCAGCCAGCCTGCATCACACTGCTCATATCCATCATAATAAGCTGCCAGCAGCTGGTCAGGAGTTGCAATCTGAGCACCTATGGCCCTACAAGCCCTCTGTGCCTGCTGAAAGGAAAAGGCATACCGGCCCAAAGTGTCTCTATAGTGGAACACGACCCCTAAACACACATGAACATGGGTATAATCAAATACAAAAATAAGACGGATCATGTCTATTGGCAAGAGTTTATCTTACAAAAAGAAATCAGTGTTCTACCTATGACTTTGACTTGTATGATGTCGCTGGCGTCTTCAAGCCCCTGCTGCACCTCGCAGCGATAATGACCCGAGTCGCTGTGGCGCAAATCTCCTAACCACAGGGACAAGTCATCGGGGGACGAGGTGTAGTTGAACAACGCAGCTCGATCTCGGTACATGTTGTTGAACTTCACCCTCTGATCACGTGCTACCAAGATCTGCGTCTCTTCCCCACCGGACACCTTTGTCCACTTTATCCGAGGTACCACCGGAGAGGAAGAGGAGGAGGAGGAGGAGGGGGTGGAGGACAGAGACACAAAGCAGGGGATGGAGATGGAGCTGCCCAGAGGGGTGAGAACTGGACCCGAGTGGGGGATGTTCACTCGAAGCTGCCGCACGTCCTCTGAAAAATAAACAAATGAATAAATAAGTAAATCAGATTCCAGAATGTAGAGAAAAAAGTGGCTTTTATGTATATTTTGAGATAAATAATCAAAACTTTACTTTTAAACACACTTTTGGTCCTCTCAGCTTCTTTCTATTTATTGACATAATAAGAACATTTGTTGTTCATCTTATGAGTAAAAAAGAAGAAAACGGTGGACGTACCATTTGCAGGTGGAATTTGGACGGGAAAGGCCAGAGTGAGATGACAAACTGCACAAAGGAGTGGAAGTATCTGGACATGTCTGTTGAGATAAAACAGCAAACACTGTAAAACAAAATACATTAGATTAACTGGAAATGATAACAACTGATACAAATACTGTGTTTTCATTACCAGTTTCCAATTTCACAGATACTTAACCAGTAAGAGGAATTTCTGATTCTGGGAGTCATTTATAGAGCTGGTTCTGCTAAAACACGCTCTACTGAACTAAAAATATATATTTATTGCAATAATGAACACGTACAACTTTGTTTTATTTTCACCTCATCATCTGTCTTAGTCTTCCATATGTACAAATAAATAAGTCTTAATTAAGATTTTATCAGTGTCATGTCTGAGGCTAACATTTAACACGATTTAGAGAAAACATTTTTATCTTTTATTTTTTTAAATCTCATCCCTTTCACGTGTAAGCTTTCTATTAGGGTTTAAATTGTGCACTTTAATGTTTCTAGAAAAAAATATGAGCAGTCTACTTACTAGTTGCCAATATTTTAGTTTGCCTCAAAGTCATGGCAACAAAAAAGTAAAGGAAAAAAAGCGAAATCAAAAGAGTTGTGGTCTGCTCTTTTAGTCATCTTTATGTTAAGTAAAAACAGTTTCTATGTTTTAGTAAAGCCCAGCACCACAGATGCATTGTGCAATTATCTGCTGCAACTCCTTCTTTACTAAAATGCATTTTATTGCTCCAAGCAGTTGGCGACAACATTTAAAACCAATATTTTCTGAATGTCCTTTTAAATCTCTTATTGTGTGGCTTTTTCTTAGCTATTAACACATTTTCCAACCACTGAAATAATTTATCATTTGTCATGATGTTGTTTTTTGTATACACGCTTGTGTAGTTGAAGTATGTGCACATGAATTATAATTATGTGCTTGCACTGATTAGATTAGATGTTTTTGTTAGTTCAGACTAAAACTAAATTATGTCAATATGTTTTAGCAGTTATTATAAGTTATTATAGAGCTGGGTCCATTTCAACATAAACAGATTATTATGGAGAGTTTGTTCTTTCTCACCATTATGCAGCATGAGTTTTACAGGCAAACATTTAAAACTAAATATATGTAACCTGCTGGTTTTGAAGTGGGAATCCTTGTGTTTTGACATAACTTTGGAGCATTTGCTTTCTGTAAATTACAGGAGCCTCAGAAGATAAATAAGTAAAAGTATCTGAGCTCGACCAAACAGTAGACTTCTCTGGTTTCCATAGAGAAACTGGCGGTGCAGGCTTCTGACCACAAGCTATTTATCACCTCCGAGAGTTAATGACACGGTGGCTCAGCCCGGAGGCATCCTGCCAGCCCTTCGTCACCAGCCTGGTCCTGTTATTAACCCAGCAGGCCTGGCAGGACGTCTGCAGTGACCTGACACAACCTCCGCAGGGACAATTAGGAAGGTGGAACTGTTCATTCATCATTTAAAAGTTGAGTCTGAGCAGAACATTACTCTTAGTTTACAGACTTAAACACACCTTTATCCAACCACACTATTTGTATTTGTAGAACTTGCTGTTTTGAGTGTGTGTGTGCGTGTGTGAGGGGGAATATTCTGCTAGAATAATCATGTAATGTAAAACTGATATCAATATAAGGGTGTATAGCAGTGCTATTCAACTAAATTGCTCAGGGGGCCATAGCTACTGAAAGTGAACACCTCAGGGGCCACATATCTGGCAGTTAATGTCATTATGTAAATTTAATTCATGGTTTAAAATCTAGTTTTATTTTCAATGAACTGGGCCTGACTGAGCTCACCCGTGGGCTTGATGTGGCCCCAGGGCCCGCAGTTGAATAGCTCTGGTTTGTAGAATAGTGTTTGCATGATCTTCTTTTAACTTTTTTAAATTTGGAGTTGTTTTAAGATCAATCCACTTTGGTCTTGGCCCCGTTCAAACTGTTATCTCATCAGTCGAATCAGAACTAAACTCTTTTTCTTCAAACGGAGGTAGTTTAAGAAGCTATCTGCAGCAGGTAAGATATTAATTCTTCCGAACATTTCCACAGAACCTCACTTCAAAAGATCTGAACCATCCCAATAGGTTTTGGCAACAGTGGCAGACTGACAGTGGCAGAAACAGGAAACTAAGGGTTTTCATTTTAACTTCATGTAAAACATTTAGTTCATGCAGCAGATATTCAGAAATATCATGAATTTTGAGAGTCTGTGACCCTTAAAAGCTTTAGGTCTAATAACACGCTGAAATACACTGAAATGGTTTCACTTTCTTACTTTTACAAAGGAGTTCGATCTGCTCATAAATTTTTATTTGGTCAATAATCAACATTTGAGCTTCTCTTCAATTTTTGATGGCAAACAAAATGGTTGACACAATCTTTAAAAACACAAGAGACGCACAGAGGAGGGATTCTCTGCGACGGCAGAGAACAGAGTACAGGAAAGGATTTAGGTGATTTTGTTTTCAATGAGATTCAAGAACTGAAAAAAATATTAATAAAATTAAAGCCTAAAGTTTAACAAATCCTAATAAAATGGACTCTTTATGCGTTTGTACATCAAACTCGCGCTTCGAAAGGAGTCAGCACACACAGCTCGCTAACTTGTCAAATCAACCGGCCTTCTTTTCTGAGGGTATAATTGTCGTCTGTTTTCTCGCCAGCTGGGTGGACTCTACACGGCTGCTATCACTATTAGTATTCTTGACAAGAAAACGTCTCAGAAATAGCAAGCAGCAGGCCAAGAGGACAGCTGCACACTGTGCTTTCACTTCATAGCGACTCTCTTACAAAAGGCTTCATGGAAAATTAAAGGGCAGGCCACTGGCACGCTTACTTACTTTTTTTTTCTCTTTTCTTTCTCTTGCTCTTTTCATGGATGGAAAGGGAAGTTTTAAACCACTGAGAATTGATGTGGAGCAGGCTTTGTACAGAAGAAACAGCAACGTTAAGACTCTGGAAACTGATTCAAACGGCCTCACTGTTGTGCTTAAATACTGACTTGTGCATTCAGATTGATGACAGAAGAGAACACCCTGGTTGTTGTGTGTTGTGTTCCATCTTTAGATCACATCGTTCACTAAAAGCCTCGCAGCTCTTCTGGTTTTAATGACAGAAACGACGAAGACAAGTCAAGCTGAAATCGATGCCACCCACTGCATCTAGAGGTTTACAAACTGCAGCCAATGCAATAACCTGCCTAAAGACATGAAAATACGATAAAATCACAATGAGATAAATGGTGACATCTCTAGATTTTAATGTGATATGTCTATCTAATCATACGGCATTTAAAAAAGATGCTTCAGTCTCTGCTAATGCTGCAGACACAACAGAAACGCTGCGTCTTGAGGGTGGCCTCTGCAGTATTCTGCATCAGTGTCGATAAAGGGAAACCTCGTCCTCCCCCGACAAACCAGAACGTGACTCCTGATCCCAATATAGCCGGGTCAAACATGTCTGTTTGACTGATGTTCTGTGAGCTCTGCAGAGTGCTGAGCTGGAACGGGTCAGAGAAGCATTAACTCTACGTTAATGAACAATAAACGTCTCCTCCAAAGCACACTGATTGATCTTTTAGAAGGTGCAAATGTGATTGTGTGGCTTTGGTACTCAGTTTGCATCTACAATCTTTTTTTGTTTTACGATTTAGATTGCGGGTTTATTCATGTGACTGTTAGTGTATGAGTTAAGCGCAACATTAAATACGTCAAACTTCATTTATCTTACTAGAGCTTCTATTTCAGAGCAGAACATTCAGGATATTTAACTCGTTTTTGCAGAGGTTCGACTAAGAAACAAAATTGCAGGTCATTTGTGTGAGCTGTTCCTATGAATTATGCTCATGTTTTAAAATCAGTAGCCCATTGAATTTTCTGAATAAGTGCTTATTAATTCTTCACTGGAGTCATCATCCCCGGTAGTTTGGAAAGTAGAGTTTTTTAACATGTGGTTTGATCTTTTCCTAACCCTAGGCAAGTAGATTTGGTTACTAAACCTAAACACAAAACAAGTCCACACAACAAGAACATAAGTTTAAAGAGTAACGGCACTGATTTAATTTCAATAAATGTCTCTCAGATTAACTTATTTATAAGAATGTTTGTTCTTTTTTCCAAGCTGTTTTTTATGAAACATCCATGTGGGTCACATTAGACTGTAGGACAAAGAAGATTTAAGTTATACAAAGAGATAAACTGGATGAAATGAACTTACTGACTTTCTTGGAATTTGAGAAACAGTAGCTCAGAAAGCTCTCTGTTTCATCTGCCTGATTTACGTTGTGTTTTTGTGAAACACTGAGCTCTTTGGTCTCTGGGTGTTCACCTTGGACAGATTGAGTGTGTTAAGAGAAGAGAATTACCAGAAAACCTCCTACCCCTAAAGTTCCACAAATCAATCCTCCAAATGCATTTCTGCCAATGACAGAGGGCTTAGTGCCACACGAGAGTGGGTAGAGAAAAAACTTAAACTTTAATTTAAAAATATATATATAATTTGAAGTTTTTGTTGAACTAGAGGAGCTTCTTCATCCCCTTGGGAAGATGAGGTAACTTAGATGAAGTTCTGAAACAACAAAAAGCTCCTTATTGGGTATACCTGCTGCGATCAGTCCACAACCGCATCAGATGTGGTTCGGCTTGAGTCAGACCGTTCACTCAACGCCAGAACTCTGGCTCCAGCAGGCGTAATGCCTCCACATCTCCAAGAAAACCACCGGTATGTCTCCCAACAAGATGGCTGCGTCAGAAAAGCCACCCACTAAATGATTCACTGGGCAGCATGTCTGGGATTGAGTCAAATATCCCAGACCTGATGCAGTAAATCCGTGGAGGAACCACAGTTTGCTTTTGACAAGCCTATGACACACAAAGCACTTCAGTTGGTTCTGCCTCATAAAGGCTTTGACATGGTTTCCATGTCCATGTGCACAAAGACATTGGGACTATAATGGGACTTACACACCTTTTTCAAACAGTTTTTGACTCATGGGTTCTACTGTTTTCCACTCCAGTCCAATAGGTGGCAGTATATGCTGGTTTTTTAAAAGATGAGGAAGGCCAAAGAGGAGATATATGGATGCAGTTAGAGAGGACATGGAGGTAGTTGGAGTGAGGACAGAGGACACAGAAGACAAAGTTAAATGGAGGAGGATGTCTTGCCCCTGAACAGTGGGAACAGCCGAAAGAAAAGAATAGAAGAAGCTGGTTTTTAAAATAAGTTTTTATATGATTTCTCACCAGGAATTTAATGCAATTGACAAATTGTAAATGTTTTTCTGTTTGTTTTACACTCTCTGCCTTGTTTTTTATTATTAAGGATGGGATGCTTAAGTGTTGAAGCACCTTTAGTGCAACCCTGTCCAAAGGTTTCGTCCTGTATCTCGTTACGCAGCATCTCGTTACCCTGTATCTCGTTACATGTGTCTCGTTACATGTGTCTCTCATTGCTATAGGAATGACAGTTTTCTTTTACAACCCTCCATAATGCAAAGAGTGCACACTGAAGTGTTATATTTTAGCTCAAAATACTTTCTTCAGAATCGGAAGGGAAAGGTGTCTTTAACTTCTCATATATCCCACATAAAACACCGTAGAGACATATAAATTCACATGTGTGACCATCTGAGTCTAGTCTTCAAGACCTTCTAAGATCTGACTTATAGTTTTCACACAGAGACTGTTTGTTTGAGGCTTACTTTTCAGTTTGTTTTTTTGTCTGCCTCTCATTATTAACTTGGCAGTCAGAGAGTGAGAGACACAGGTGTGTGGTTACCATGGTGACCATAATAAGCCACTGGCTGCAGCTTTAACATTTCTTTTGATCTTGGTTCTCCTTACAACTCTTATGCAGCTCATACATTCAAATATAGGATTTTTTTTGGTCAGGAGCTGCATTGGCACCCTTTAAAATTTCTACAGAAATGTTCTACTTTTTATTGTTTATTTTCTGTCTGTGTTGTTTGTCAGTTCTGTGTCACCTTTTGACTCATTTTTGGTGCACAGCTGCTAAAATCCTGTGGAGCAGAGATTCACTCTTGACCAATTTTGCGCCACCCATGCCTCGCGGTTGGAGGAACAATGGCCTACAAGTTGTCACTTTCTCAGCTCAGAACAAACACGTTGAGCAATTAGAAATCTGCAGTCTTTGCTCACTTTCCGCACACATGCATGTGAGCTGCTGACAGCTAAATCAAAGTACGGCCTGTAGCTCATGGTTGTAACTTAAACCTGTAAGACATAAAAACGTTGCTTTGCAGTTTTAAATTATGCGTTTGGTTCTATAGTTTGTTTGTGGTTTTAGTTATTTTCTTCACACTTGTTTGAACTTTATATTTTGGTTTTTGGTTTCTCTGTCTTCTCTGTTGGCTCCGCTTCCGCTTTCGTTCAGACGCCCATGATGTTTGATTTGAGTGAAGCTCAAGAGTTTATATAGAGGCAGGACAGTGGAGCCACTGGTGCAGCGATCCGTCTATAGAGCTTTATATCAAGAGCCAGGAGTCAATCCTCACTAAACGACACTGCAGGAAATGGGCCAACATACAGGAATGACTCTTAGATCATGAGAAGTAATAGTATTTTATCAAAGATAGGACAAACTGAGCAGCTACACCAATGAGCATAAAGTTAATATTAACATCCCTGTACTCACACACGCTAATGGGAGCGTCCCTCTGTGGGGACATTTTTCAGTCAAAGGGACACACGATCAATGGATGAAGCTACAAACTGAGTGATCCTGACCTTAAATGTTTCACTAAGAGCTCCGAGTCTCAAATGGGATGATTTGTTTTAAACAAATAGCAATGCCACTATGAAATGTGGAAAATTCCTGAAGTTTTCCAGCCAAATTTGAACCTGAATCTGTCTGAGTTTCAGTGTTAAAAAAACCACTACAGAAACCTTTTTGCTTAATTGATGTGAAGAAATATTTATGTATTATTTAAAAAGAGCATATTTCCATTAATTTAATCACATTTAATGTTATTTAAACATTTCAAGTCAATGGAATGGATGAATGGATAGAATAACATCATGTCTTTCTGTTTCTACAGATTTTTATATTATTTGAATTCAGGACAAATTACAAGACAACCAAAACCAGTGTTCTTCCTTTTCTCTTGCTTAACTTGACAAACTCATATCAAGTAGCCACTGGAACGGGTATCCTTTATTCACTGGCTCAAGATCAAATTTTCTGTCTCTCTTTCTGTCCATTACTGAAATCCACCTGAGCCCTCAGGTGGATTTCAGAAAGTCACAGAAAGCACTCAAAACAAAAAGCAGCTTCCTCAACCTGCAGGGCAAATAAAGAAAAAAATACCCATAAAGACATAAATGGTGAAATATAAAGAAGAAAATTAAAGAAAGGCAGCAATAGGTTACTAATAAAGAAAAGAAACTCAAACAGTGCTGAAGAAATCTTCAGGGGACACAACATAATAGACGTTTTTGCTTTTTTTTTTAAATAAATAAATAAATAAATAAATGAAAGCTGGATGTTTTAGCTCTTATTCTGAGGAGACTAAACCTAGAACTGCCCGCAATTTAAGGGAAGGGAGGACGGAAACCGGTCTGTTATGGCGCCATAAAGTGACAAAAACACTTTTTTTATTATTATTATTTTCAGCGCAACTTTCCACAGGTCAGACACTGCGCATCATCAACTCATCTGAAGCGTACCTGGTTCTTGTCGGCAGCATTTCCGCTGAAGCAGGCAGGATAGTGTGACTTCTCGTCCTGTTTGGAGTGGTTTCCCCCGGCGGGCTCCTGCGTGCTGCAGTGCGTCTGTCCTGTCAGGAGAAAGAGCTGCTCTGGATGCTCTGCAGGTAGATGAAGGCTGGAGCTGCTGCCGCCTCACGGGCTCGGGGAGAAAGGAGGGAGCTGGGAGAAAGTCACGCCACAAAGAAAAAAACGCTGAACTGCCCACTTCTTCTTCTTCATTTTTTCATCCGGCAGTCGGGATGGAGGTGACGCACCAGGCGGGACTGGGAGGACGGATGTTGGAGAAGTGAGGGATTCAGTCTGTTTCAGTGCAGAGTAAAGCGGGATAAGTTGAGTCAGCTGCTGATGCTGCTGCAGGTGATCCTGCAGCTCAGGAGGAAAGCTGCCTCTTTTTAAACATCCCCAATTAAAGGTTTAGCATTCCTGGAAAGAGTGCATATCGCCCGCCGCCTTCCATGCAAGTTTTAGACTCAGAGATGTCCTACTCAGACTAGACTCAGTGTCATTAAAATAGGCCTTTTTAATGTGTATTAGCTGTGGCAGCCATCTTGAATTGGGTTGACTTCGAAGAGGTACATCTAACGATTATTTCTGTCCCATGTTTTAGAGGGGGAACCGATTATTTCAGACGGCTGAAATATTTGGTTCCCCCGTGGTAACTTTAGCAAAAAAAGAACAAATGTCTCCAAATTCACAGGACTTGTTGTCCATGATGACCTTACTGCCTGAATGAAGCTGCGATTCACTATTTTCTGTCTGGACGCACAATTTAATGTAAATTACAGTAACTATACTGTGCAAAACTACATTCAAATGCCTCCTTTTAGAATAGATGGTCGTTTAGAAAGCATCTTCACTCAGCTGAGGTCCAGAATCACACCATTATCCTGAGTCAAATTCAGAACCATCAACAGACAGACAAAAAGAGCTTTCACACAATTGGAACAATTGGTCCAGAAATAGATGAAGGATAATAACAGCTGAGAGGAGACACAAGAAATTCTTGTCAGTTTTGGATGCTGGGCAGTGATATTTTTCAGGGTGGTGTCGAAAGGCTTGTGTTCACATTTTCCTGACATGTGGGTTAAGTTTTATTAATGTAAAAATACATGCAAGGATGGTAATAATCAGATTCTGTGTCCTGACCTGGAGCGGAGATGCTGCTGTGGCAGAAATTTGTTTTAATTTACTCTATTCATCCTTTTAAACTGATTTAATTTACACTTTACAGTGGGCATATGTTCCATGATGTTTTCTAATTTCTCTTTCTATAATTTCTTTAAATGGTCAAAGTCGACAAATAAAATCTGTAGTTTGTTAATTATTCAATTTCCGGTGCGGCTTTTAGTAAAACGAGGACTCATTTCAGTCAGTTTAGTCTTCAGGCTGAACTTATAGCTCAGACCTGCCTGTTTTCAATATTTTTGGTGTCTGCTGTGTCATCCAGTCTGTTCCTGAAACACACACACACACAGGCATGATGAATAGTGTGAGGAAAGTTGCGCTCCTCAGACGGAGTGAATGACGCCTTGTACTGGACACCCTGTGACTCAGCAGCAGCTGGACACCTGAGGAATCTCACACTCAGGTAACGAGCAGGGCAGTCTGGGAAGGAAATGTCAAAACTCAAAGAGCAGACAGAGATCACACGTCTCACGTTGACCCAGATTGACTCAGAAACGGGCAGAACTGTAGCCTCACTGTGCGCCGACATTTGTCTTTATAACAGGAGCTGAAGAGTAATTTCTGAAGACATTTTGAAAGCTGGTGCTGCTCAAGAACTCATAAGATGTTCCCCGATCAGCGAATCATCTGCTGAGTCACTGGTTGCTATGGCGATTCCAACAAACTCAAGCCTTTAATCCACCCCATGATGTAAAAACATCCCAGTTTTTCTCAATAATTTATAAACGGGACTTGTTTATTTTATGCTACTTGTTAAACATCTTGTTTGTGTAACATAGTTGGTGGAATAAAACAATTATATTTAATGTTTCAGAACTCTCCAAAATATAAAAATTATTCTCAAGACAACCTTTTGAAAGTGTAATTTAAATGAGATCCTGAAAAGTTTCCTGTAATTGTATCAATGCCGATTCAACATTCACACTATTGTTTTCCTGTTTATAGTTTTTTTTTCTCTTTTCTGTAGGCTACATTTTCTTGGCATTGAACTTTCAGGAATTTTAACCACTCATGTATGAAAAGGTTCAGCTCATTTAGAAGATACGTGCTGTGACTTTTGGTATTTGTAACTTTTATACTTTTTAAACTTTTCTTTGAAATTCCTGGGGATTTTGAATTCTAATCATTTTTTGCTTTAAAGCTTTTGTTTAGCTAATTTTAGATTTGAGCTATTTTCCTTATTTTAGCTTTTGGCTACATTTTAAATGGCTTTATCTTTTCGCTTCAGTTTTGCTAAACTGAGCTTTTAGCTACGGTTTTGCTCATTTTAGCTTCTGTGTTGCTTATTTTAACTTTGACAGTTCAGTTTCAGCTTCTTCAACACATTTCAGTCATTCAGCTCCTAGCAGTCACAGTGTTTTTGCAGAAAATGCCATTTTTTTCTAATTTTGTTTATTAAGATAGTATAAATTGAACACAAGCCATGTAAACACTATAACCTCTGCCCATCATGTTCAGCTTTTTTCTTCTTTTAAACAAGGATTCAGTTTAAATAAGTCAGTCTGGTTGTAAGATCAGTAAATTAGGTCTGGATGAGGAAGCTGAAGTGCAAAGGACATTTTTTTACTCTCTTAAAAACTACATTATGTTAAAGCCATATACAAATACCCACTTGGAGCTGACCAAACACAGTAAACATGGATCCAAGCTGCGCCTCAGACATGCATACAAGCTGAAGTTACATTTTCCAGCAGCGCCCTGTAATCAGACACTATCATTACGCTGCAGCTGAGCTCAGATCATCGCCTGAGTCAAGAGCAGCACTTTAGTTTGAAACCGTCTTTAGATCTTTAGCAAATATAACAAATCCTCATGTTTCTAAAATGATTCTTTAACTAGGGGCACCTCATCTCGGCTCTTAAATAACTTCTTTATTGCACGCAGCCTGCGCAACCAGGTGGGAATCATTATCGCCCGCCACCGAAAGACATCTGTCTGCTGCGTCTGTCTGGTACCAAAACATTTCATGAACAAATTTTAATTAAACCTTCAAAAAGTAAGCATTGGATGAACACCTACAACTGATTTATTATTGGAGTCAGTCCAGTTCAAGATGGCCGCCACAGCTAATCAACATTAGTCAACACAGAAATGGTTACAACTCAGTCAATTTTACTGATATTGAGCTAAAATTTGTTCTTGGTTGGACCAAAACGGCTCAGACTGTCATTTCTCAGAAAATAATCCTAAATAATAATCTTAGTCTGCAACTCTGGCATGAAAGGCGGCGGGCGATATGCATTCCTTCAATGAATACTAGGCCTTTAATTAATGCATGTGGTTGTGAAGCAAACATGACTCAGCTAAAATGCAGCTAAGCCTTTATGTATTCTTGATGCTGCTTGATTCATGTTTGTGGTTTTGTTTAACTGGGTTACCAGAAATGCTGTCAACTTGCCCCAAGGTATAAATTAGGAGATGAACATTCAAACCTTGAGCCTCCTGTAAAATCTGTGTGTAAATGGAAAAAACAGCCAGGACAAATGAAGCAGCACTGAGGTTCCACTTCACCTCGCTGCAGACTCAAAGCTGTACAATGACAGTAGAGATGACCAGTCTTGGATTTTTTTTTTCCATGAAAGCAAAACCTCAAAACCCAGTTTCCGCTGACTGGCTGCTTTTTATTCCCCACTGGATGCAGAGGGAAGCTGGTTCAGGAGGGATAAGTCTGGGAAAACGGCAGCCGCCAAACCAACGAGTCGCCATGCTTCCTGCAGAAATGAGGGTACAGAGATCCACTGTGAAATTTGGATGTAATTGTAAGATCTGTGACACATCGTGGCAGCGAGGCTAGTTGCTTCACCAGCTGCAGATTATTAGGTCTTTGGGTAACTGAATACACACATTTGTGGCTGCCTCCTTCATATATCACCCATAAACCTAAAGCTGAGGATCAGCTTCAATAAAACTGGGTAGTTTTACAATATAAAGATGGATGTTTATGACATAAAGTTTGGAAGAAAGTGGGGTTTTTTGGAGCGTATGTCAAAACGTTATGAATGCAGAAGTCTGGATGAATACAGAATTATACACTGAAACTGCACTTGCCAAAGATGAATGCATGTGTAAGTTCAAGCTATAAAAATAAATCGTTACTGATTATGTTTAATAAAACTACTGATCCACTGAAGCCAAATTATGATTGGTAAACTCCAAGCCACTAAAACCTGCACATCTAAACAGAAACTCAGTCATCTAAGACGCTAATTTTCAGGGACAACTCTCACAATCATTTGTTATTAATAGCCTATAAATTACAAGTGAGGGGATTGTGTAAAATATAAATAAAACAATGGAACACAGTGAACACATTAAAGGTTTAAATTAAGAAATTGTTCTTTTTTTAAGGAAAAAAAAAAGATACTTTTGTAATTTCTGGTAGCAGCACATCTCAAAAAAGATGGAACAGGGTCAGATTTTTCACTTTGAAGCATCCCCTCTTCTCCTAACAACAGTCTGTAAACATTTGGGAACTGAGGAGACCATTTGCTGCAGGATTTGGAGGAGAATGAGTCCCATTCTGGTCTGATGTAGGATTCTAGATGATCAGGATCAGGCACCATGAGGTTTAAGATTGTTTTGCTAAAATATGCAAGGCCTTCCCTGAAAAAGACACCTGGATGGGAGCATCATAATGTTCTAAAACCTGTGTATACTTTTCTCCGCTGATGGAGCCTTTCCAGATGTTTAAACTCCCCATGCCAGAGGCACTAATGCATCCCCATACCATCAGAGAGGCAAGCTTTTGAACAGTGTGTTGATAACAGGCTGGATTGTCCCTCTCCTCTTCAGTATGGAGGACGTGGTGTCTGTAGTCTCTAAAAAGAGTTTCAGATATTGATTCGTTTGACCACAAAACAATTTTCCATTTTGGCCAAAAGAAGACACTATTTCTGGAGGGTTTTCATTTTCTGGTTTCTTCTTTGTATGATAGAGCTTTAACCAGCATGTATGGATGATTCAGAGAACTGCGTTTACAGACAATGATCTGTGGAAGTGTTCCTGAGTCCATGCAGGGATGTCCAGAACAGAATCAGACCTGATTTAATCCATCGCCAGGTAACAGGTGTCCAAAGTCGACTTTCAGCTTTTTGTCCTTTGAGCTCAGAGATTTCTCCAAATTCCTAAAATCTTTAGATATTATAAACTGTAGATGGTGGGCTAGTCAAAGTATTTCCAATTTTCCACTAAGAATCATTATTTTGAAATTGTTCTACTATTTTTAGATGCAACTTTTGCAGCCTAGTGAACCTCAGCCCATCTTTACTTCTGAGATTCAGCCTCTCGAAAACTCTTTTTATACCCAGTCCTCTCCCTGACCTGTTGACAATTAACCTAATTAGCTGCTAAAATGCTCCTGCAGCTGTTTCTCATTCATACTTACTTTTACAGCCTTTTGTTGCCCGTTCAAACTTTGAGAACAAATTCTGCCATTAAATTCAAAATTATGTTTAAATGTTTCCTAGTTTAAACATTTGATATATTTATTATATTCTACTGTGAATAAAATGTTTTTGTAAGATTTGCAAATTATAGCATTCTGTTTTTATTAAAATGTAAAGTTTTTCAAGTCTCATCTTTTTTGGAACTGAGGTTGGAATACATTTCCAGGTATATCACTGATCGTTTATCAAAACTTGGTTGATTTTTCCTTCTTGAGCTGTAACAGAATAATTCAGTTTCTAAACTCGTTTGACCTCCTTTCATTTTCCTTCGCTGCTCATAAACTCACGAATGAACTCATACTTGCAAGCTTCAGCAGAACACAGGTACAGGCAGCAGCGCCAGTGTATAAAAAGTCAAACGAGGTGAGCGAGGACTTTGTGTAGTCTCCTCCCAAACCGTTCTGGTCTCCTCGACGTCTCCCAGACACTTTGGAAAGACAGACTCATTCATTTGTTTAAAGTTTTGCAGAGCTGCATGTCTGGGTATTGGTCAAATAATATGTCCATTTTCTGCCTTGTGACTGATCCAAACAGGCTGCAGCCATTTCCACTCCTGACGCTGCCAACACCACTAATTATGTCATTTTTTCTCATGGTACAAACTGAATGTATGAGGTCTTGTATAAACCAGCAGTTATTACTGTTCTCTTAGAGTTGGCTATAATACAAACCATATTTATCATTTTGCTATTAATATTTTAAAGTCAGCTCAGTCTGTTAGAGAAATACTCACATTTTCTTTCATTTTTATCATTGTGTGGGAGCTGAAAATCCATATTTTACTTTGTGAAAACTTGTTTCTGCATAATGTGGAACACAACAGTTATTTGATGATCCTATAAACTCTAAACACATCTGCAGACAAAACAGATTTGTGCTTGTTTTGTTATTTTTCTTTTGTTAGCTTCTTTTGATTTCAATATTAAACATTTCAGCTGCTTCACTACCAAAAACCAGACTCTCTCCTAATCAGACTTTAAACTGAAAATGACCGTTTGGTGACGTTAGCTAAAAAAGGTCCAAATGCTCCATGAAGCCAAAACAAAAAGTTGTGCAATCAGGCGTAGGTTTGTAACTACAAGTTTCCTCTGCAAGCAAATACTTATTTACACCTCTAATTGTGCACTTTGAGATTTAATAACTTGTTTTTTCTTTCACTCCAAAACAGTAAAACTCAGGCTTGATATTTATTCAAAATAATACGACAAACATAAACAAAAACAGAATGATTGCAGGTCAGCTTTTTACCTCCACATAATGTTCACAAATAAGCTTTAAAAGTTGCGACAGTATATTTAATTCCATTCACCCTCCTGTTTTTCATCCTCACACAGTTTTTATGTGACCCGACCTGCAGACGGACTCCTAACAGAACAGAAGTTCCTGTGAGGTCTGGAGGACACACCGAAGGGGACTCGAATGTCTCTGATGTCCCTCATCAGTACCAGTAGGATTTCCGGTGCCTCCGGTTGTCCTCAATACCCAGTTTCTCCATCACCTCCTCTTCCAGGGATTTCAAAGACGGAACATAAGTTTTTTCAAGAGTGTCTTCAGGACTGGTGTCTTTTGGCCCGTCTGCGTTAAACATAATTATCAAAGTTTCAACAAATGATCTTGACAGGAAATAATCTGAAACCTAGCTACAGACTTTTTACCTGTACGAAAATGTAAACATCTTTATCTTTTAGCGCGAGAAAAACTTCAAATATTACAAAACTGAGTCGACAAGAGTAAAACTACTGAAGGCTATGGTTAGAAAAACTGTAAAATAAACTGACAGAAACCTTATTAATCATCCAAGTCTACACCAAAAATATAAGCAGCTGGTTTTATTTGCTGACTGTCATTTGAGCATTAAATAAACTGCTTCTGAACATGAAGACAGAAACACGTCTCACCTTTCCACTGCTGCGGCACGATGCCGTCTCGTCGCTCCACAACAGGTTTTGGGATGATCCGTCCCGTCCTGACCGACACTCGAACTCTCTCACCCTCTTCTGTGAATTTCCACTCAACCTCAGCGGGCTTCCTGATAAATGAAGATCAGATCGTCACAGTTGTTCTTGATATAAAAGATTCGAATTCGAAAGACAACCAACCCGAACCACTCAAATGCAGTAACAGTAAGTCAAAGGTACACTCTGACTGCTTACATGAAAAGTGCTCATGTGGATATAAAATGTATGGTGGCCATTTAAAATCAGTTCTGATGTTTGGTTTTCTTTACCTGTCTGACGGATCAATGAGGGCAACATCTCTGATCAGCAAAGGAGCCTCACTGGCGATGTAGGTTCCACGGTAATCACTGGTTTTTCCGACATACCTGTAATGCTAGGATGGGGGGGGAAAAAAATCATTTGCAGTCGTCTAAAATAAGACATCCAGCTAGTGCCATCTAGTGGAGTTAAAGGATCATAGCGAAAAGTGTTTTTCTGCTACATCTTTACTGCTAACATTAGTTTTTCAACAATAACATTATTGTTTTTTTAAAGAGAAACATTTCTTTTCTTTTTTTAAAGTTGGCCCTATGAATATTTATCTTCTCTCACCCACAAATGCGTCACAAATTATCTACAGCACTGATTTTGTTCTTTTATCTATCACCTTTGCCTCCTTATAAAACCTTAAAGCAGTCTAAGACTTTTTGGCACAATTTAATCTACTTCAAGGAGCAAACAAAAAACTAAGGAAGTCAAAAGCCTAGCAACAATTGAAGCATAAAGAAAAAAACTTCATCATTTGACCAAAGCATTTTTGTTTGTGTTCTTCATCAGAGTCATTACTTTTCCATATACCCCAAATAAGGCTGGCATCTTGATGTTCTAATATAAATCAAATATACAAAATAATACAGTCAAACATTACACTTCTACAGCTGACATGGTTTCTAATCTTTCTGTTTAATTAGTTTATAATAAATGCAAAACCTAATGAAAGATGTAGGAATAAATGTTCTACGTGCAAAATATTAATCTTGATCTTTTTCTTACCGCGTTCAGTCCCTCCACAATAACCCAGTTCCTGCGTCTGAAGACTTGGATCACTTTTCCCTGCTTTCCTTTGTCCTTCCCTGCAAGAATCTCGACCTGAAAATAATAACAAATAAAAATCTAAATTTCCCATACAGTACTTTATAAACACCATCTGTAAATCCAGATTTGTCCAAAATATTTCTTGAGCTTCTGTGGGTTGTAGAAATCTAAAAAAATCAGGTGAAAAGTTGATCATTTAAATGCATTACAAAGCAAAATTGCACTTAATTTCCGAATTAGGCTATGCTCTTCAAGCATCCTGCTCTGTGTATGTGTGATTCATATGTCTAAAGGCAAACAAACAAAAAGTTTAAAACATTAAACTGGTGTTTGCTGAATTTCAAATTTAAGACGAGATGTAGCCACAAATCAGAAGACCTTTTTAAAGGTTTAGACCGGCTGAAGGAGAGGTGTGAACACTTTTAATAAAGATGTTGAAATGTTCAACAGTTTGAATGTGCTTGTTGTGAAGTTTCCCAGTGTCTCACCCTGTCCCCCTTGAGCAGGGTCCAGTCCTCCGGCTCCAGCGGCTCCACGAACACCTTTCTCCTCCTCTTCCCCGGAGGATTTTTCGTCTTAGCGGCCACCGTCCACGGTCTGCTGGTGCCGTAGCGGTAATGTTTGGGCACAACAACCTTGGCTGCCATCGACAGCAGAGCGGTCAGCCTCATTGTGCTGAAATAAGCACATCAAAACTGAAGTTATCCTGTTAGCATCTTGGTAATAATGTCACAACACAAGCGATGCTAACGTTAGCTAACACGGGCTCAACTAACATGAGTTAGCTTACAGCGGCTCACCAGTAATTTCTTTTAAAAAAAATGCATCTAAAATGCAACTCGCAATTTTTTTTCTTTGTCGGTTTGTTGATTTAAGGTAAATAAATTAATGAAAATGACACTAAAATGTAAAATCAGCTCACCCTCTGTTGATGTCAATGTCACATGTAGCAGGGCAGACCACACACTACCCAGCGGCTGCGCCCCCTGCTGGACAGGAGGATTAGGCCCTTGCTTCACGCATGCGCAGCTGTCCTGCTCGTCTGCTGCAGCCATTAGACAACAGATTTCAGGACGGAGAGAACAGAACATGCTCTGTGCAATATTTCTATAAATCCATTAAATTTGTAGCATACAATTCTTAAGCTATTGTACTCATATCTATCTGTGATATATTTATGAGAAAAGTTTAATTTTGTCAGTACAATTGCAAAAGATGTCTAATATACTGAATTCAAAACAAAATTGGAAAACACTTTAATGTAGCTTTATATCTGCCACTTTCCTCCTATTCTTTATGAGAGCAATTATTTGCATTTAAATAAAATCAATTGCTCTGATAAGAGTTTTTTTTTGGACTGATTCAGTCTGTTTGTTACAAAATCACCCCAGACCTCATGGACATTGTAGAGTGCATGTAACACATTTTATATATGCACAAAACAGCGTATGGTCAACCAAACCCAATGAGAAATACCAAACTTGTCAGGACTTGTTATAAAACACCAAACATTTAGCGATCATTAGTCTTCGGGGTGAAACTGTGCTGCAAAGCTCCCTGACAGGAAAAATGTGATAACTGCCCACAGGAACACAATTAGCTTTCATTATTTTCATGCCTTTTTATCAGTGTCAAAAAGGAAAAAAAGTGAAACAATTAAACAGGTTTGGTTTGTTTAAAAAACAAAAGTACTCTTAATACTATAATACAGTTTATGAAGGAGTGACTCAGTTTGAATAATAAAAGAAATGCAGAAAAACCTGTTGGCCAAATAGAAAGATTGTTCAGTTAATCGGGAAGTTTTCTTTACTGAAGAACGACAGAAAAGGAGGTACATTTTTGGTAATCAACATATTTATTAAATCAACTGGCAACTACAATGGTAAACTAAGCAGCAGATTAGGATGAATCTCAACTTCTGAAAGGAACAGAAAAAGCGAAAAGGAAAAAATAAAAAATAAAAAATCTAAATTTACACTTGCAAACCAAATTAAAACACCTGAAATTAACTCCAGACATCAAGTGGTGCCCTGAACATTTGGAGGATTAGTGGTGTGCTGAAAGAAAGGTGGCCATCTTAACACAACACTTAAAATGATTACTATTATTCTTTTCTTTCCCTTTGTTTCATGACTTGATTAACATTACCAAACACGTGAAAAGACACGATGAAAGAACGACGACTTCCACAATTTTGTTTCAAAGTAAAAAAAAAAAAAGAAAACAAGAAAAAAAAACCAAAATCTCTAAAGTAAAATGACTCAAAATCCAGTTAAAAGGGAAGAGAAAACATTTTTCTTGATTTTTTCCTTTTTCAACAAATGTGACCTTAACATGAAACTATGACAAGAAGTTGTGGGTGGACTTGATAGTCTTGAGATTTTTTTTGTTTTTGTTTTTTGCGAAGCCCAGATGAAAAAAGGTAAAGAGCACCTTTTCCCCTCGCAGCGATCACTGCTCCACCGTGACATTACAGGATCAAAGCCGAGACACAACATTCAGGAATGTCTTTCTGCCTTCAACCACGTTCATCGTCCACCAAAAGGAGCATTACACAGCAGTTTATAGGTTATAAACGAGATTTTATGCGTTCGTCCACATTTGAGATCCTGCAGAATTTGGTCACCTCCAGTAAAGCGTACGCACCAAAACAAAACCTGTGTTGCATAAAAAGCAAACTAGAAGACAATGAAAGAGAAAAGGGGGCTGAAAGTGCAACTCATCATACATCCAATGACTGAATAAAGGACTGAATGAACTAAAAATTTATTATTTTCCTTGTACAATTTCTACGATTTAAAACCTTCAAATGGGACTATTTTTTATTTGTGATTTAAATGTTCTCTCTCTTTTTTTTAAATGTAGTATATATTATTTATTCGCTCTAACTGGAAAAATGCCTTGACACCTATCATTCAGTCTTTGTAATTATGTAATTGCACTTAGAAATAAAAAATATATAAACACCCAAATCCCGTTTATACATGAGCCTGAAAGCGCTCCGTCAAAGTTTGAAGTCGGATTAGCAAATGTTTGTTTCTGGGATATATAATATCCCAGAAAGAAAATGGCAATTGGAAATTTGTCTTTAATTCTAAACACTTTTTCCTTAAATTCTCAAATTTGTTAAACAGCTGAAATCTGGCATCCTGTAGGTAATTATGTTGATGCTTGAATTCCAGAGAAAAGCATTCATTGAGGGTTCTTGGTTTTCTTCTGAGCTGATGTTAGGCGCTGTCTGTCGCAGACTGCAGGGAAAGCAGAGAATTACAGCAGATATTTTAGCACCGGGAGTTTTACAAAGAAACACGAACAAGTTCAACTCTTAAAGCACATTTCTCACATCTACCTGTGGAATTAGGCTACACAGACTGGCGTTCCTTCTTGTCTGAAACGGCTGCAGCATCTAAACTTGAACCGGTTCTTTGCATTTCCTGTTTTAAAACTGATTATTTGGCCAGAAGAACTGGGTCCAGAGCAGGAATAAAAGGCGTGCGACTAAAGCAGCAGCACAAGCCTGCGTTTAATGGATTTATTTTGCTACTCAGATTTTGTAAGTGAACAGAAATAAGTCATCTGTTGTACAACAATCAAGTAGTTGTTAAAAAAGGGAAAAGACTGTCACAGTTAGATCATTTCACCTTGTTATTTCTGACTCACAGCAGCAACAGATTACTTGCTAATGAACCAAACTGGCTGCTAACAGAGATGAAACATCACTGTTGTTCAAGCAACTATAACGTGCAAAAAACACTTCAGCTGGTAAAAAGTCCAGCGTAAACAATAATGAGGAGTATTACAAACTCCTGCATTTATAAAACAATCAATAGTTGACCCTCACCACTGGAAATGGTTTGCCTTGACTGGATATATTAAAACTTTTTTTTCCTAAAAGGTAATCTTATAATTAACCAGAACATAGAAAGTTTTTCTTTAATTCAGCACTCACTGTCAGAACCTGCAAATACAAATAAAGTTAGTTTTATTTTGTCAGTAAAAACCTCTGTAGTTTGATTTGTTGGACTCTGATGACCTAAAAATCAAATACAAACTGACTGGAACTGAACGGCCGTTCTCTAATTTATCTAAAGTTATCCTGAACTGTAGTTCTCTAATAGTTTGTTTATATTTCTTCCTGTGTTTCACCTTCTCTGCTTTTAGCTGGGCTCCTTCGGCAACCTTTTCCTGGGCCACTGGTTTGGACTCGCTCTGTGAGGAAGGCGTCGTGTCCTTGCTTCCGGCCACATCGTTCAGCTTGGCCTCCGTGTTGGGCTTGTTGCCGTCACCTTCTGCCTCCGAATCCTTTGGCCGCTTGGGGGATGCCTATCCAGAGTGCGACCGAGCGTGAGACAGCTTAACGAGCATCTGACTATCGAGGCGTCTCCTCGCACTGACCGGCGGTGCGGCGCTCACCTCTGCGGACTCCTCTGCTTTTCGTTTAGCCCCTCCCCTCTCGTTCTTCTCGTCGATCACCAGGGTCCCTTCGTCCTCGTCGCTGCTGCCCTCGGCGTTCGCTTTCTCCGAGCTGCCCGTGTCTCCGGCTCCTTCCGAAGAGTTGTCCTTCTTAGACGACTACGGTTTAAGACGTGGAGACAGGTTTAGATCACAGTCTGACTCAGATCTACTCACAGCGGGATGAAAACATCTACCTCGTAGCCTTCATGAGTGACGGTGGGATTGTTCTCAATCTCCCAGAGTCCCTCGGTGAAGCCTTTCCTCTTGTTCGCTTTTCCAAACTTCTCCTTGCTTTCATCATACGGGAACAAGTCCTTGGCCCCCAGAAATGCCCTAAAATGGTCAAACAAAGCTGAGTTATATCAATAATTGTATAAAACCAAGCAAATAATGAGTTTAAACAACTAGAAAAAGTTCCACACTAACAATCATATTTTGTATTTCACTATAAAACGATTAGCTGATTCCTTATTTAATCTACATACAGTAGTTTATACTAATCTGAACTCACAAAACGTAAAAAAATAGAAATAAAGAAATCAGTCGGTGATGGCAAACCCTCCACTAACTTCCTGAGACTCTCTAACGTTGAACCGGAACGAGCGGATAAACGCTGAGCACTCACGTCTCGTGCGTCCCGAAGAAGAAGACTTGGTATTTGTTTGAGGAAGACTTCACGGCTCCTTCGGGCAACTCATCAATCTGTGAACCAAAGAGCACAGCATCTTAAAAACACAAACTGATGAATTACAAACTGAAAAAGATACACAGAAATGAAAGTTTGAGCCACTAGACTAGTGGGAATCCATGCTACCTTTTACGTTACAGCCTACAATTGAGCGGTGAAAGAAAACATTTGTAGGACATATATTAATAGGAGTGCCGTAGTAACATTAAATTGAGATTTTTTTAAAAATTATATTTTCCATTTCTTAACGTGCTGATACCATATACTGCAAATATGTATTTAATTCTTAAGAGCAAGGAGCTGAAGGTTGTTTTAGGCGCATCGTTTGTCTCTGAGCCAACTGTTTTCAAACAGGGGCCGCGGTGCGATAGGCAGACGGGCCTTTTGTCAGGCCCAGATAGGACCCTGTGTGCTGGTGGTTGGGGCAGGGCCCGCAGCCTGTTGACGCCGCGCTGATAAGACTGAAAAAAAAATGCACATATCAAACCCACACCATTTCAGGGTGAAAGTGCAGAGTCATTCGCTGCCTTTTATTTACGTGAACTTTTCATAAGTGGTGACAAGAAGTTAATCAACTTCGCATCAAACGCAGAAACACTGAAACTACTCGTTTGCTTTAAAACAGCTCAGATATGGTTGGAGACTTTGCCTCCACATTTCATCATTAGAGTAGAGCGAACCAAACACCTATTTATACCTTTTTTAAAATTTAATGATGTTTTATTTTATATACCTATTGTTTTTACTTCACTCTTTTGGTTATTAATAACCTTTCTCTTGAATAATATTTGGAATCTGTGCAGACATCTACGTTTTATACTCTTTATCAAAAAGAGACCCACAAATTCTGATATTTGCTTTTGTAAATATGCACTTTCCTCTGATTAGCAACATTTTCTGGACACACAGTGTGTAAACCCATGTCCTTTTAAGCCTTAAACGTTATTTGAACAGCATTGTACCGTGCCAAATGTGTAAATATTGAGGATTTGTTGACCTCCGCCAAGGAGATATAAGTTTTTGGCAGCATTTGTTTGTCTGTGGACAAGATTACTCAAAAGGTAATGGACGGATTTGAATGAAACTTTCAGGGAACCTTAGGGTTGTCACAAAGAACAAATCATTAAATTTTGGTGGTGATCGGGATCACGATCCGGGTCCTACAACTTCTTTAATGACCATATGGCCTATGGAGGTTAGAGTTCCTCAACATACAGTGGTGACGTCACATGGTGATGTCATCAGGGCTGTCGTGACGACACTATTATAATGAATCCTGGCGGTTTGCGCTCTCCGATTGCTTCTAGTTTAAATTAATGTGTGTTTTCACAGTTTTCTAACACAATAAATGTAGTACAATTCAGCCTGAACCAAAGTGGTGTAACTTCACTTTTTGGACACGATAAGCGGTGGCAACAAGTGTGGGCATGCGTGTTTACATTAAAACTAAACGCTTTTATTAGCCCACAGGATGTGGTAAAATTAAAAATAATAAATTAAACACATTTTAAGTGTTGTTTGTCCGGGGGGTGGCTTCGTGTTGTCGGTCAGGTTCCGCAGCCGCTCGGCCGTTATCGCGGCTCGTGACTCGACCGTTAGTCCGCCGCTGCCTCTCAACGGCTCAAAGTTGACGCTAGCTTAAACAGGCCCCGGACTCGTGCGCGAAAGCCGCACACGAATAAAAAAAAGGGGGGCAATGCAAGGACTTATGCTGAAAAAAAACCCCGTCTCGGGTCTATTCTGAGCCGAGCAGCTCGACGAGGCGATCTCTCTTCTCTCTCCCACCCCCCCTGCGCGATGAATCACCCGAAAGAAATTTCCGTGCAACTGCCACCACTGTTTGTTTATGCTTGGCAACGACGCGGCTAAGCTAACTCATGGAAGCTAACTTCCGTCGTGTTAGGCCGCGCAGGAGAACAAGCGAAAAGAGCTAAAATAGGAACCAAACGGGATTAAATTAACAGCACACGTAAAACCACAGAGCAGATAAAACGAACAGGGAACTGTAGGTGCTTACCCTTGCAGGCCAGTGTGGATACCCCTTCATTTTAGCAAACACCAGATCTCCAGGTTTGTATTCCTTTTGCCTGTTAGACCTCGGCATGATTCTGACTGAAATTGCTTTTTTATGTCAAATATATGCAATCGAATTACGGTGGTGGTTATTCTTTAATGCGATACCGAATCCTTTGTGGTCACCTCCCGCAACAGAACAAGCGTCGAGTTGTCCAATAATAACAACAACAACAATAATAATAATGATGAACCAGGCGCGAAAAATTGGAGCGAAAACGCAGAGTGACGCTTTTCGGCTTTTTTTTTCTCCTTCGTGGATTTTTTTTCTTCCAAAGCAGCTTCTCTCCAACGCGGAATAAATAAAGGCTTGAGGTCTAAATTTAATTTCCAGGACGAAGCGCGGCAGATTAACTCTCCTGGCTCGTCTCGGACTATTTGAAATTAAAACCCGCTTCCCTGAACCAGACGCGCCCCCCAGTTGTTACCCGAAGGAAGAAAACAGCGCCCCCTGTTGACCGAGAATATTACAATTAAAGTAATTAACCCAAGCTGATTAAGAATGGCACTCATTTCAGAAAAAAGCTATATTTTCCTGAAAGGGAATTAAAGAACAAGAAAAGATATAACTGTTAAATTATTATGGGAGAAAATCTTACAATTCTGCATACAAAATTAAGCAGTTTTTGCTCAAGTTTTTTTTTTTTTAATTTAAGTTGATGATTTAAAAAAAAAACGTGACAAGCTTTTAAAATACAACTCATATTAAAGACTGATGCTGTGGTTTTAATGTACAACTGGGTTTTAGTTCCTGGTAAGTTTACAGTGTCTCTGTTTAAATATTAAACATGATTTCCGTAAATGTTATCTTACAAACACAAAAACTGAAGAAAGATTATGCATTTCAACTTGCAGTTCTTTTTCTTAGGTGTATCTGTACAAATAAAAATGTATAAAAAGCACTTAAAACCAGCTCCAGTAGCTAGAAAAAAAAGACAATGTAAATTATTGAATAAATTAAATGTAAAAGACTAAAAAGACACAAAGCTCATTCTTTTGCTTTCATACTTTGAGCACATTTTTAATCCAATGTGCAATAATAAAGAGAGGTTTTTATGATTGGATCTCTTTTAGAGTATTTTTAAGATACTATATCTGTAGTTGTAGTTAAGTACAACTATGATAAAACAAATTTCTAAGGTTAAATATTTCAATGAAGATCTGTTCTTTCATTATTTGGGACAAAGTAAAAAAACGACTGTTTTTATGCTCAGATATATTCAATAGTAGTGATTTAGTAAGATAATTTTCATAATAAAAACACTGCAAATATGCACTTTTGTGTTGATGTTCACTGATTTAAATAATCATTCCTTCCCATTTGTCAGCTTCCCTCATGAGAAGTAAACATAACGTGAGTTTAAATCAACAAATTAGTATATCAAGAAAATATTTTAGATTCTATGAAATTTTAATTTGTTTAATTAAATATTAATTTAGACGCAAGTTGTTTATACATTCAGTCCACCAGAGGGCGATAAAGTTCCGGTTTGTTGTTATTTCACACTCTGTCCACTAGGGGGCGATGAAGGATTAAAGTCGCCATTAATAAACAGAGGAAGTAGCCTTGTCCCCCCGAGTGTTTTTGATGGAGTTCAGGGACTAACGAGCTCGCTTTCTTGGCGAAGCAACACGTTAAAGCGTGAAGGCATCAAGCTGTATCGTGCCCTGGTGTTTTATTTTTTTATGTGCAATAACAGTTTGAGACCAAAATAAGGAAGAAGCGGTGAGTAAAGCTGTAACGGTGGCCTTGCTAACATCAGCTAGCTCCGCGTTCTCATTCAAATCAGCTCAGGTCGCGTTTTTCTCCAAACTACAGCTCTGCCCGGACTCATTTGATCACTGTGGTTGTAGGTAGCAAAGATTGTCGTACCTTTGACTGAAGTTAGTTCATCGAATAAGTCAGTGTGAGTGCTGCTTCTTCGGACCAAAGTGGTCATCCATGTCCACCAGTTTCTGCAGGTCTCTAATCCTGAGTAGCATCAGCAAACATGTCCTTAGTCGCCTATGGCAGCAGTGATGAGAGTGACTCAGAGGAGACCTCCACCTCTGCTGCAGCGGAGAGTAAACCAAGCGGAGGAGGGCTGTTTTCTGTCCTTCCTGCTCCTAAAGCATCAGGATCTGCAGGAAGGAAGGAAGGACCAAAGCATGCAGCAAGGGACAGCAGAGTGAGGGATGATTTGGATCCCCAACCATCTACAGGAGGCTCCTTCCTATCCGGTCTGCCGAAACCGAAGAAACGAACCGAGCCCGTCAAGATCACTGTTCCACAGGTCCAGAGACGGGATGTGAGTCAGCTCAGATCTTTGATCATACTTTTGTATTATTATGTTGTGACACAGGGTTGTAATTCCTGTCTATACATTTCTCATTTACAGTCAGACTCTGATGACGATGAACCAGCGAAGAAACTACAAGCTCAGGTTAAACTTTGTCTTTTTGATTGTGATTTAATCTGCATTCTCTTGACGAGTTGCAGTTTTATATCATCTCCTTTCTTTCAAAAACCGTCATGTTTCAAGCTCATAAAGTAAATTATGGATTCCATAAAGAAAAAGAAAAACATGTATCTGTTTGAGTAGCTTTTATAATGTTCTGTTGTGTACGTCATGAATGTTTATTCTGTTTCCTACATCACAAATAAGCAACAAAACAAAAAACCAGTGACTCTGAATAACTTATTGCGTCAGCTGTACATAGTAACAACACTGTTATGTGTCTGCTTTCACCAGGGTGCAGGTTCAGGCTTGTCCTCCATTCTCCCAAAACCCAAAAACCTGACCGTGAAGGAGACAGACAGACCTTTGATTCCTCATACACTCACCAAACGGCAGGAAGCCAAAGCACCCAAACCTCCTGGAGCTCCTGCTCAGGGTCTGATTGGTTCCAGTGCGTCTCCCTCTGCTATCAAAGCTGCGGCCAAGTCTGCGGCCATGCAGGTGGCTAGGCAAATAGCGACAGATGAGCAGGATAATGAGGAGGACATAACCCCACAGAACTACTTCTCCCTTGAGGAGAGCTCCCAGCCTCTCCCTGCAGTTGTCCCAAGTCTGGATCCTGAGCCAGAAGCCCCCACTGAAACCCTTCCTTATTCAGCCGCCGGCGAGCTAGGACAGTCAGATGCTCCTCTCGACTTTGGCGGGACACACGGGGGAGAGGGCATATGGAGAGGACAATATAATCAGTATGAAGAATCGATGGCAGGCCCGGAGGGTTTTCCTCAGGTATCACTGATTTCATAACTTTATGCATAACACCCAGTAGGTTTGAATGGAGGCTACACTGACTGTTTAAATTTATTTAAGTATTTATATTAGAATGTGTAATCAGACATTATTTAGTCTGCTTTATGTATAAAGGTAAGTTACGGTTGATAAGTAAAAATTTAAATAAATTTTTACTAAATGTACTAACATTAACTCTTAACTCATTGATGAATACAGGTGAAACATTAATTCTTTTTCTTGGACAGGGATACTATAATGAGCCCTACTACCAAGATCCTAACCCTGGATTGGCAGAGGATGAGGAGCCTGAACAGTCGGCCATGTTTGACGATGAAGGGGTAAGAAATCTGCTGCCTCTTTGCCTCATATATGATCATAAGTAAATTAGTATGCAGATTTTGCTCCCGAGCTCTTCTATCTTATCATCATTTCTGCCATCTCTGCAGTTCATGCGACTGCAGGGGAAAAGAAACCGAGGCAAGGAGGAGGTGAAGTTCCTGGAGATCAAAGGAGACGACCAGCTGAGTGGGAATCAGCAGTGGATGACGAAGAACATATCGGAGGAGAAGCAGACCCGCCAGTCCTACAGCAAGGTGACCGCGCTGAGCTTCCCTGCCGCTGGGATGGCTGCTTGTTTTGCATGAGCTCTAAAGTTAATGCTCCTTGGGTTTCGGGAAGTTGTTAGACTTAGGAAAGGCAAAATCCAAGTTTCTTATTATTCAACGGGTTAACTCGGTTCAAGCTGGGGAAACCTAAAGCTCTTCTGTTACGAAATATGAACGGGTTTTTGGAATATTTTGCAGTCTTTGAAACAAAAGCATTCTAAAACTTTATATCTTATAATTCTCTTCAGCTTTTTGGATAGTCCTGTTAAAAAAACAACAAACAGATCATATCAGCCACATAACCTTCCTGTCGGAGGTAAAAAAGCAAACGTTTGTCTTCCTCGCAGGAGTTTTAAAGAATTTTTTGGTGTAATCAAAAAGCACGTGACTGGAGTGACGGGAAAGTCTCGGCACATCGAAACAAATCATGTGTTACTGTTTCGACAGAGGCAGAAGCAATCATTATAAACAGGAACGACTAATTTTAACGTGACCTTGAAGTTTTTTCTGTTTTTCTGCAGAGAAAAGGAGAACAGCCCACTGGACAACAGAGGCGTAAGCATCAGATAACATATCTTATTCACCAGGTGAGTGACCAAACTCAAAGCTCAGGTCACTTTGAATGATGTTACTTTAATCACTCGGTGAAGGACGTGCTGCTGTTTGTGCACAGAGAGTCTTAAAGTGGTCGATACTTGACACTGGCTTTTATTTCACCTATTTCTAGCCTTGATTCCCAGAATAAATTCTCCGTACCGTACCGCTTACAGGGTTTCTCTGACGAGTATAGTGTTAGAAAACAGACGTTCAGATTTGGATGATCTTATTTTTTTTTATTTCTCAGGCGAAGGAGCGCGAGTTGGAGCTGAAGAACAGTTGGGCGGAGAACAGGCTAACGCGCCGGCAGACCCAGGCCAAATATGGCTTCTAGCAGTCGTCACTGCGGACTGTAGCGGCTTTCAGATACACGAAAGAAACTGTGTGTTTAGGAGCAAAATGTACATAATCAAACCAGGTTGTTCTTCCTGCCCTCCACTCTGTAATGTATTGAGTTCAGCTGTCCTTTTGTTTGAAACGGTGTTATTCTTATATATCTAAAATCCAGTTCATTGCTGCCACTCCTCTCAAGGTAAATATAATCACTAATTAAAATCTACCGGTGTTTTTTAAAAGGTACCAGCGGTCAACCAGTAATAGAAATATAAATGTGCCTGTTATAAATGTTCGTCTTTCCTTTTGGATGCATATTTTTCCATACTAAGAGGTCTTTTTATTTGTGGTAAAAAATGACTAAACTGTTTGGTTCCCTGGGAATCAGACGTAGGAATATGTTGCTAAAGTTGTTGGAAAGCTGTGACATGTAGTATTTATTCTTTAAATCAGCAACTTCGTTATAAAAGGTGCAAAAACTATTTGGTTTTTCCTTTTGATAATCTTTCAGATGAAAACTGAAGTACCAGAGAATCGAACATGAATTTAATCGAGTTGTTTGGCTACAATATAGACCAGAAAATGAACTGAAAATCCAAAAATAAACTAAAACTTTAATCTTCATCTGCTCAGTCAAGCTTGATTTGGAGCATTTTTACCCACACGGCTCTGAAGATCCTCACATTTGGTGATTTATTTGTTGATTTTTTGTTTTCTCTGCAGCTCCACGTCTCTTAGCTTTTTTTATTTTGATGAATTTGAACATTCTGAGTACAAAGATCTTTTATTAGAATAATAAGAATAATAGTCTACCATTTTATTCATCTTCAGCTTCTTTTTTTCTGTCAGAAACGAGGATGTTCCAGCTCTCATTCTGCGTTTTCACGTGTTTATGTGGCTGTTCTGATAGCAACTCAGTCAGTTTTTACTAAAACGACAGATAACTCTCCGGTAGCAGGTTGTTTTTTTATGCAATTCAAGTAGCAGTTTTCAAATATCTCCAAATGTAAACAGTTTCAGATGATACTTCACACGTCTCAACTATTAATTTGTTGAGCAAATGAGTATTTAAATGTTATAATGCCAACCTGCTGAGTGTCTGAGGCGACATTTAGACACGTGAAAGGTGACGTTCTGGGACAAGTTACAGAAATTAAATTCTTTCAAACCTTTCACCTCGTGTGAAAACTACTTGCAGTCTAATGTTAATATTTACATTCCAAACTCATAATCTGATGCATTTAACGATGTTGCTTGAAACACCTTTTGTTTTGTTTACTTTGCGTTTGCAGTTAAAATCAATAAAACCTAAGTTTTCTTGCTTTCTTTCCTTGGAATACTTGTTGGCTCTTTTTAATAATTCAGTATGAAGATGAACATAGCTTCAGATTTGTTCCTGCATATCATTGTTGTTTATTTATAAAACGACCATCACAGACTTGCTGCAAAACATCTTTTCAAGCAGAATATTGTTACAGGACAATGAGGACCTGCTGTGTTTCTACAGACGCGTTTTATTTATTTAAAGTCTTTCAGTCTTTATCTGGGCGTTCACTTGGTGGCGCTGTGGAGTCGTGGCTCGTCTGGGCGTCTGCTGAAGTCGAGGCTTGGCTCTCAGAGCCTTCACCGGCCTCCGCCTCGTCAGCCTGCTGCCGGATTGTAGAGGGGTCTTCATACGGCAGCAGAGACATGGGAATTCGAACTGTCTCCAGCCCGTTAACCTGGAAGAAAAAGGAGAAGAATCTGAAGGCTGTGTTTTGTTATCGATGCGTCTCCAGTCACGGCCGAAAGTGTTGGCATCCCTGAATGTTTTCCAGAAAATTATTACTATTGCACGTTTATTTCCTTTGTGTTTTTTGGGACAACACAAAAAAACAGATTAAAAAAACAACAAAAATTGATATAATTTCACGCAAAACTCCAAAAACAGTCAGGACCAAATTAATGGCACCCTCAACTTGCATGTCCTTTAGAGAAAATAACTAAAATCAATCACTTCCTATAACCATCAACAAGTTTCTTAGACCTCTCAACTGGACTTTTGGACCATTCTTCTTCTGCAAACTGGTCCAGGTCTCATATTTGAAGAGTGCCTTCTCCCAACAGCCATTTTAAGATCTCTCCACAGGTGTGTGAACACTTTCGGCCATGTCTGTATATAAACATTAAATATATCTCTCCAAAAGGAGCTCACCCTGCAGCTGCTGCATTTTTAAAAGAACAAAACACTTATTTTCACAAACATGCAGAGGAATGCATTTCTAATAGTTCTTATAAAGTTTGCAAGCTGGTTCCATTTGCTTTTTTGCTGAACAGAGTGAAATGAGGCATTGATAAAAGACCAATTCTTACTGTAACTTCACACCAGTAGTCGCCCAACTCCTTAATCGGCTCAAATGGAAGATTCAATGCTTGAAGTGGAGCAACAACTCCCAACTAAAGGAAAGGTACAGAAATGACAAAAAGAAACCTTTTAGTAGTGCCACTTCTGACAAAGTTAAGTGGTGCTGGACACAAAAAAAGAGAAAAACGATAAACGTAGCCAAACCTTTCTTTCAAGCTGCCTGCAGACGACTTCTTTCGTGAGCTGGAACTCGTCAGACAACGTTTTGTTAATCTCCAGCTTGGAGCTTTTGAGGAAGTTCACCGTCTGTGGAAATACCCGTACGCCCTTTGTTAAAAAAATAACAACCCTTGAAGTGTTTTTTTCCCCTTTTATCTCATAATGCTTTTCAGTCAAATATAAGCAAAGAACAGTAAATAAATAAACCACGTTCAGCAGATAAAACTCACCAATTGTCCTGTTCGGGTTTGGATTCTGTCCTCTGGCCTTCCCTCACGCAAAATCTGAGTTTAAAATAAACAAATAAATAAAGCAATCATGGCAATGAATAGGTATATGCTTCTGTAAATGTAATTAAATGTGTCACTCACTCTCAGCTCCTCAGCAAACATATGTTTGTTCTCTGGTGATGGATAAACAGCAAGGCCTTGAGCCAGCAGCTTATTGCGACCAATAGACTTTTTCACAAACACAGTGTCTCCTCTCCCGCCGAGTCCTGTTGTTTTGATCAAATAAGGAGCGAGAAGACTGTTTTAAAAAACATTTCCTGGCAAATTTAAAACCATCCAAAGTGATGCAGATGCTCACTCGGTACGGTCTGCGTCAGGATGAGCTCCATATCCTCCTTTGAAGAGTGTTTGGTGTCTTCGACCAGTTTGAAGATCTTGTGTCTTCGAGGATGAAGCCTCGGCGGGCTGCCCACTCTGGACAGGGGGACCTGCCACCATCGCTCCACTATAACTGTGTGCTGAGAAATCACAACGTCATGAGAGACAATTTAACATGATGGTCTAGCTGTTGTGTCATAAAAAAAAAAACATAAATCACAAAATTTAGAAAGAAGCTGATATGATGCTCCAGATTGTGTAACTTATACAAGTTTCATATCAATGTCTTTAATGTTATTTAGCCAAAGTGAACATTTGAGAAAGTTTGCAGGGATCTAAATCTGAAGACTTGATAAATATGTTAAAATAATATTACACAGAGTTAATGAAGCAATGAAGTTCATTTTACTGATTTAAAGCTGCATAAAGTAATACAATACCAGATAAGGTATTTCATAATTTTTTTATTCTACATTTTGCTGTAGTTGTTTTCAGGAGGACTTCAATCAAGTTTTACTTTTTTTATTGTTTAGTTTGGAAGCTGTGGTTTGCAGTGCAGAAAGTTTAACACTAATGAACCATGGAAGATGGCTCTTATTTTTGATATTTTAGTCAATTTTGTCTCATTGCAGAGCTGTACATAAGTCTGAGTCATACCTCATTTTCTTATTTTTGCACCAAAGGAGTCAGGTTTATTTTTAATCTTTAAAAGAAGTCTTGATCAGCAGCTCATGGTGCTTTTTGCCTCTCAGGGTGGTGGTTTTTGGACATTCGTGGCTGCCTTTTCGCTTATTCCCAGAGCAAATTTTGAACATTTTAAAAGATATCTTTCGCCCTGCTTTTGGTTATAACAACCCAGGGGGCGCTGAGATAATTAGTTCAGGTGTAAGTAAGGAGCGTGATGGGAGGCTGACCTGAACGGGGCTCAGAGAGAGGCTCCTGACAGCGGGTTGTCGGAGCAGGTCCTGAAGGACGCGGCGGCCGGAGCTCCACATGTCGGTTCGGCAGCCCGGAACAACGCTTTCACCGGCGGCAACAAAACTCACTCACAGCAGCCTCCAATTCAGCGCCACCCACATCAATTTATCCAGCAAACAACCATTAAATAACCACAGCCGTGAGTACTTTAAATACAACAGAAAAAAATAGCTTGTGTCGCTTGTGTGACGTCAAAGGACCCCACCAGCCACTTAGCGGTCCCAAACAAAGCCTGAAGAAAAATACTCACTCGAAGAGGTCTAAATCGGTGTTTAAATCCGATTATGTTTATTTTACAAGTAAAACCCATTTTGTGTTTTGATACAGATGTTACAATACGTATAAAAACCAACTCCGATTATTATAACTCGTGTTTTTTGTAATTTACCTCTGAAAATCACCAAAGCTGAATTTTTTTTCAGATATTAACCCTTTAAGTAGTTTCTATGTTTTAATGTTTTTAGGCTTTGTTAAAATGTCTTGATATGAAAAATGTTCTGGTTTATATACTGTAGAATATAATATACTGAGAAGTGCTTTATATATGTTAATGGCCTTTAAAATTAATAGGTCATTGTTGTTATTGTTCAATAAAAACTTCTGAAAATAAAAACTTTCCGTTTCAAATTACATCAAAATAAAACACTGAACAAATGAAGGACTTATATTCCATCAACTTCGTTTTTGTGTATAATTAAAAAAAATGTAACACCTGGACTTTAAAGTTTTCCAATTTTTCTATCCTAGCTTTATTGTCAATGTTCTTGCAAACAATTACAGTAGGCCTATATGAATGGGATTACAGAACATCATGACACCATCTGAAAACAATCCAGTAATTACATCTGTGACATGCTTTACACATAGTGATTAATATTAAATGCAGTTACAGCTATGCAAGTTTTAAATACAACTTAAAAACAAACAGACAATGCAGGGTAAGAATCCAGATAATTCAAATAACATTAATATTTTTGCAATTTAGCTATCACTAACATACAAGTGTAGCCAGCATTCTGATATCAAACAATCATGTCATTTATAAATATCAAAATAAATACAGAGTTGTCTAATGGCCAACAACAAAACCCTTTTTCTTTTGCCATGGTAAATGTGTGCTGCACAGTCGGATGTGTCATTTTATTTTGGCTCAAAATGTTGATGGTTTCGTATAAACAGGAAGCTTGTGGTCTATTATGCGAAAGTCTTATCAGCTGCTGCAGAAGACCATTGCAGATCTCTAAGGGTGTAAGAGGGTGGAGAGTTGATGCTGTGAAACAAATGTTTAAATGGTTAAATTCCTTTTTTTAAGTTAAACAAGATAGGAATTTTATGATTGAGAAATTACCTTAGATTTCAATCACACATCACCAGCAGCTGGCTGCTGAGAGCTACTTGTTGCACCATAGAAGGAGTTGCGATTGGGTATCAAGTGATGTCTTGCAACTGCAGTTGTGCAGCAGGTCAGAAGAGCGACGCAGCACCCACAGATGAAGATGAGGGACACAGCAACCCACATCAGTGTGGTGATAACAAAGGCAAACAGATAGGTCATCTTGTGGCAGTACAGATCTCCTTCAGAGTAGTCTGGAGGATAAACTGCATAAACCCAAGAAGTGCCTACAAGGAAAAAAAATATGTCACACTGCAGGATGCCTCTAAATCAAAAGGATTCCTTGATTTTTCAGCAAAACTTAAGATCAGAAAATGGTTCATTTTTTTCCACACCTGCTATTAACCATGCAAAGCTGAATATATGCAGGACTGTCATGCAGGCTGTGCTCAGGACATGAATTACTCCATCCATTTTGGTGCTGTACGTGAAAATCAGAGAGAGGATGCTGGTTGCTCCCATAACAATCAGGTAAATGGGGATGTGTGGCTGCACAGGACAACGGTCCAGATGTGTGGCCCCTTGGAAGAAACCATAGACGAAATGCAAAATCACCTGCAGAAATAACACTAAAAAAATGACAACATACAAAAGTAAACCTACCTAGTGCAATGGCTCCTATCATTACCATCCACCAGATTATGTTCACCACAACTACAACAAACAGGCAAAGGGTCAAGAAACTAAACACTAAAACTGATACATACAAAAAAGAAAATGCTCACCAAGTGTTGCAATCAGAAAAGCACTTTGAGGTCTGAAGTCCATCTTTAAAAATGAGGTCAATGAGTTGTTCTTAGCTGCAGCCGTGATGGTTTACAACTTTAGATCCATTTTCTTTTTTTAGAGATCTAAAACATGCATCTGCGTGCACCGATGTCCTTGACAAACTGACAGCTTTGCCAATAATGTTTGCCGTTTGAGCAGGATGTGAAGTCATAGGTTTCAACCACTTCAGCAGTGGTTTTGCAATAGTGTGTTTTGGAAGGAAATATTGATAAAATCAGCCATAATCTGATGCAAGCCATTAGCATGCAAGATGTGTTTACACTACAAATTTACAAGATCAGAACATTTTACAAGCTGCAACTAAAGCTGGGCCAAAAGCAGTTGCTTGACCAAACTTTGAATGTTAGTGCTTCTGCTTCCTGCCACAGACCACCTTTAGCCTCCATGTCAGAGAAGCACTGCTGACATTTCTGCAGTTCTTTTGCAGTGTGACAAAACTTGGGAGAGGGAGGGGATGTTGTGCGTGCACACACACACACTTGCCTTTCAACTTCACATTGGAAACTGGACTTTGCAAATTTTTGTTTATTAAAAGGGAGTCACGTTGTGGGCTTCGTCTCCTGCGGGGCAGTCAGTCATTTTTAGACTTTTTCTTGATCCACCTCTTGGTGCAATGAGGTCAGGGTTTCTATCTCACTTTAGATCTCATATTAGAGCCACAGAGTGAAAGATCAAACCTTGTTTTTTGTTTTTGATATAATAACTGCTGATCCTTGAACTAGAATCTGCTGCTTCTAACTTTAATTTGAGTCAGTCACACAGTATCATTGCTAATATCTAAAAATTAGCTTTGGTTTCCCCACAAGTTTCAACACAATATTTAATATAATATTAATAGGCCTTGAATATTAAAAGTCCTTGTGCAAATTTTAACCGGAGACAATAATTATTTTTCTTACACTCTTGATTTGTTGTTTTGGTTTGGGGTTTTTTTATACCAAAAAGCAAAAAAGTATCACAATCTTTATTTTTCTTTTCTTGTTTAGCATTTTTCATTGTATGATTAGGTAAACTTTGCACTTGAGACATTAGCATGTAAAGTTTTTCAAACATTTTCTGAGCAAAGTCATATAAGATCATCAAGTATGCGTTTGTGAATGTTTGGAGAATAATAGCTTGTTAATATTTCACTTGACCCCTTTAAAAAAACAGAAAGAAAGGGGAAAAACATGGATAGTATTTATTGGTAATTCTCTTGTGATGTTAGCTTTGAAGCAAGATTAAAAGTCCTGCTTATAGATAATTAGTTCAATGGTGATGGGTGTCATAGCAACAAAACTGGAAACAGATTGCAACATTCAGCTTTGAGAAATCTGTAAGAGGGGAGAAGATTAAGATTAAGAGAAGGGACAGAGTAATAGCTATATTTAAAGTAACATCCCATGAGATATTGTGAGATGTTACTAAATGTTTTAGCGCTCAGAGTATGTGTTGTGAATGACTCCAAGCTCCTGCTACATCAAACTTTAGTTCAATATTTGTAAATCTGATTACCTTATAGTCATTGCCTTCCCCTCGAAAAAAAAAAAAAATTACAAAAAGTACAACACCCTCTAGAAAAAGAAAAAAGAATTGTGTTTTAAACAAATGAAAAAGGCAATAGTGTCACCTTGTGGTGAGAAAAGAGAGAATCAAGATTATAAAATGATTTCGGTTTTATCTCAGCTACACTGAGGGATACAAAAGTTGCCTGTCAATCCTGTGAAAAATTAAGAAAAAGATGCATACACATTTAGTGTTTTTAAATATTCTGCTGTTTTTTATCCTTATATAAATTTTTGGTTTGAGGCTGGATTTTGTTAGCTGTAAAGACACTAACTATTTTAACCCCCAACCAATATGTTTGGCTTTTTTACATCAGCTGAATTGAGGTTTGACTTGATATCTGTCATGCAGATTACATTCAACGCCATTAGGGCTTCACACATAAATCAGAAGAAGGGAAACTAACTTGAGGCCAACACCGAATGGAATGACTCGTTGCCACGTCCCCTGAAAGAATAACCCAAAAATTTGTACAGTAATTCCTTCATTTATTTATGAGATGCCTTGCATTTTCCATTTTACCAAATGTTTGACCAAACTTTACCTTCTCTTTTTAGATCAGACACAGTCAGCTTCATTGTTACTGGACTCATCGGGTCATTATTTCAACTTACAAGAAATAAATGGTGTGTAGAGAATATTTCTTAAGCAGCGTAATCAGTTAAATCTTCCATACAAGGGGTCAAAACTTTAAATGCTTCATGAGAAAATTCTAATTATTCCCATTATTCCTGTCCAGGATGCACACCGCCTCTTGCACAATGACTGCTGGAGTGACCCAGAAATGAAAAAGCCGGTAAAGAAAATGGATAGGTGGATGGATATATGGTTTGAAATGTTAAATCTGAGTTATATAAGTCAAACATCAGCAGTTTGGTCATATTTATCAGCACAAGCTGCAGGTTACAGATCATCTCTTTAGCCCTAATGACTCATTGCAGTTGGAAGTCAATGATAATTTGGATAATAGGAGCAGCAGGGAAGTCCATGCATATGATTCCAAAGCGCTGGTTCAGGTCTGTCTTGGCCCGCAGGTAGTCATACAGCCTTGGGTTGATGCGCAGTGCAACAGCTCTGGGGTGTGCCAACACACCGGCTCCACTGCTGTAGGTGAGAAAAATCTGCTTCATGTTTCCTGCAGGTGCAGCCTCAAGGTGTTCGTAGACACTCTGCCATTTCTCTTCCAAATGCAGAAGTGTAGGCACCTACAGAAAAAAAGACAATTTACTGGAACTCAAAAATATTTTGGTTAATTTCAGGCTCTAATATTTTGGTCTAAAACACTGACAGGCACAAAAATCTGTGGTTGAAAAAGGTTTGTAATACCTTCCAATCATCAGCTATGTCTAAGGAATAATAGCGCATCCCCAAGTCTGGCCCAGAAAAGTCCTGCAGAATGATGAGTTTCCCTCGGGCCTCGCCCATGGTCGGCACCAGTCGGCTGTGCCACAGTAGGTCCCAGTAAGCGTAGCGGTGGATGTAGTCTACCACAGCGCTGTAGATGTTATTCGTCTCACTGAACTCTTCTTTCACACGCATCAGCACCGTCTCAGTTGGGTAATTGTGCAGGAAGTCAACCACAGCCTCTAAAACATGGCCAAAGTGTCCTCGCTGGTAGGACACTCCGTGGTGGAGAGTGAGGTTCCCGTTGACGTAACGCAAACGGACATCTAGGAAACGAACGCCGGCCAGGAGCTGGGAGGCCAGGCTCCAGGTCTGACACTCAGAATACACACCGCCATACAGGGCCATGGTGTTGTGGGTTCCTGGCATGGTGACCTGAGACAGCAGCCTATCGTCAGGAATGCTGGCCATCCAGTAAGGGTTAAGGAACTCTGGGTCGGGTGTGTCATCATAATCAGGTCTCTGAATTGCACCAGTACTAAAACCAATCACTCTAAAAGCAGCAGAGATTTAAGACACAATCAGTAGCTATCCCAGCAATGAACAAGTATTTGAATGAAAATATTAGGCTTTTTAAATTTACACAAATAAGAGTAAAACAGATTTTCTAAACAAGGTTACTAATCGTGTTGAATAAAACGTGAATTTATAGATTATATATGTACATGTTTCGAAAATGTCAGGCAAAAAGGATTCTGACAGATGACTCAAAGGGGAGGAATCAAGGCTCTGTACCATTCTGTTTAGTTAGGATGGATTCCTGCTGAGCTAAACTGTGGATAATGGAAGCAGAGATCATGAAAATCTGAAAGATTCAGCTAATCTGCACAACAACTTTATGGACAACATTTCCCAGCATGGGAGATAAGGATTTCCACTTCTGTAGATTTTGAATACCGTGTTTGTGATTAGTAGGTAATTTTGAGAAGGCCAAGATGATAATTAAGCCCGTCCTGTCAGGGTTGAAACTGAGCCAAGGTTTTTAGTGGAAGAGGTTAAAGTTTCTGGGTGTCGTTGATGACTGAGGATCAAATGGAGTGGGCTACTGATGTTGGTGATAGAGGAATAGGGATGGTTAAAAAATAAAAATACAACTGACATATTGAAGTTTAAGACTTTTTACAGCTGCATTATACTGCACCTTTTGTAGATATTTATGCATAAATTGTGCATGTATGCATCAATTAATGAATTACCACATACAGTTTAAGCTTATCATGTAAAATTGTTGAACCTTGTTGTATTCCCTGTCTGAAGTCACTCACCCCAGCAGGACCATCAGCTTTGGTACCAACTTATACATTTTCATTTGACCTTGAATGATGTAACTCCTTATGCCTGAGTCCTAAAAACAAATGCAAATTGAAAGCAAATGAAAAAATGACAACATTTAACTTAATGTAATAAAAGAAATTGGACATTTAGATGCCAATTTACAGAAAAGCGGGAGAAATATAAGAGATCTAAGAATTAACCTCCCTCAAATAGAGCCAAAACCAGGCTGAGCCAGTAATAAATAAATTTAAAAAAATGAAAGCCGCTGACAAGACAGCAAAACATAGACTAAGAAAAATACATGAGGCTCACCAAAGAGCAGAAAACTGAAATTACTAGGAACACAGACCCAACTCAGGAGGCACAGCAGGCACAGCAGGAGAGGAAACGAGAGGGTATATATGCACAGAGACTGAAGAACTCAACAGAGACACCCAGGTCATGATAACAGGAAACAGTGAAGAGTGAGCGGAGCAACAGGTGAGCAGAATTACAAGGAGACACAGAAAACATCAATCCTCTCAACTACAGGTGTCAAATTCAAAGGTCATATTAGAAATTCAGATTTTTCACATAACAGCCCTGCAAGGTGCAAAAAAATATAAGAAAATAATTCTCTTGTTTTTTTTTTTATTTAATCTTATCGAGCCAGGCAAATCATTCCGTTTTTATTTATATTGTTGCCCTGGAAAATGGCAAAATCCTTTGAGGAATTTGGGTAAAAGGTGAGAAAGATATCTAAAGTTAAAAGACAGCAGCACATTTTTCCAAAAACACTTGACTCAGTTTGGTTCAGAATATTAAAAAACAACCAGGGGTAGGCTGAGGTTGAACAATCCTAAAAGGTAAGGCACTTTGGCTTCATGAAAGTATGTTGGTCAGAATAAAAAACAAGCAGTGAAAACAGTTGGTTTTATCTGACCTGAGGTCAGCCTCGGCAGGGCCCATACTGACCAATTCAATGGCAGACTTAAACCCTTCTAATCCCAGAAACTGAAGCTGGTTGCTGCTGAGTCAAACCTGCAGCTGTTTACTGCAGTTCCTACCTGAAACCAGGATGTGTTCGGCCTCAGTCCAGCTCAGGTGCCAGCGAACGATGGAGGGACAGACAGGAGAGGACACAAATGGACGTTAACTGGGATTTTATGTGTGTGTGTGTGTGTGTGCAGCATGTTTAGTAGTGTTTGTGTATTTTTACATGGACCCAGGAGATCACAGAGGGGGGGGGGACCCAGGGAGGCAGCTGAGCTGAGTGTGGGTGGGAGCACAGAGGTGGTACAAATACCAGGAGGTGGGGAGGAGAGCGGTACTCAAAAATCCTGAGTTAAAGGGTTTCTTTAATTCTTTGTTGATGACTGTATTGACATGAAATTATCTCTTAACAGAAATGACAATAAAACACTTTAGATCATTAAAAAAAAAGTAAAATTCAGGGAACACATCAATAGAATAACGATAATAACTCATGTTTACTTAAAACGGTACAGTACACACGTTTGCCAGGGCTGACTCTTTTCTCACAGGCTTTCTTATCATTTATCAAAATATTGATAACGTCTGTAACTGTACAAAAATAAAGAATTTCAAATGAGATAACTTAGTACAACAATAGACAGGGAATAAAACTAAGTCTATTAAAAATGTTTAACAGATTGGTGAAGAAAAAAAAGACTTAAAACAGACTTTGTGTCTTTATTTAGCTTTAATAAAACAAACTAATAGTGACACAATGAAGTGTGTGTGTGTGTGTGTGTGTGTGTGTGTGTGTGTGTGGTGCATTATGTCAGAAAAAGTTCTGTTTGCTCAGACTGAAATATTGTCAGGTGAAAAATAAATACACGAAGGAACAAATGAAACAATCATCACAATGCAACAAAATGTACCAAAAATATATAATAATATATTATATAATCTTGATGTATTAAATTGTGAATAAAGCTAATAAACCAAATAAATTATAGTCACTGTGAATGAAAATTAAAGAATAGGAAACTGGTTGTAGCTGCAGCTTCTGAATTTCAAACATAAAACTTAATGGGTCACCAAAAAAATATCAGAAACAAAATGTAAAATTTATATTTTGACAGAAGCGTCACACAAAACAACTGATCTCAGGACAGCTCGCGGATCCTTTAAAATGCAATGCAAAAACTGAGTAAATATGGGACAGAAGAGTGTGTGTTCTGGTGTGTGTGACACTTGGAAAAGTTAGCAGGTGTTTTCCTGCTTCATTTCATATCACTGTCCAGAAGGTCAAGTGTTACACAACAAACTTGTCCAGTTAAGTAACATTTGGTTTGTTACCACTACAGAATATACATCCTGAATGAGCAGAAACTCTTTCAGTTTAAATTAAATATTTAGGACCAAATGAATCCAGGTTAGATGCAGGAAAATCACTGACTAAGTCAACAGAATTGTAACAGATTTATGTAAAAAAAGATGCTTGATTATTTCTGTACTTCACTAATGATGTCTGACTTTAAGAACCACTTCTAATGAAAACATTTCTCAGGTCAGAGGCTGTTTTTGTTCTGATTAAAACATACAGACATTTCCTCCAAAAAAACTCCAACCCTTTTCATAATGCTCTCACTTTTCATCCTGTTCCAGCGTTTCGTTAAATTACCTTTAAATGGCCGGAGTTTGTTTTTTAAACTGTGAATTCAATCAGTCATGTTCATTTAAGGTAACAGAGTTTTTTAAATACTACTTTTATCAACAGGAATCTGGACTTGTTACAAAATAAAAGGACCAGCTGGTACTAATGTCAACAAAAGTCCCTTCATTTTATCCCGGTCATGTCATAAAGGTGTAAGAATGAAGAAAAAATGACATACTCAGACCTCGACAGGGAAAAGGAGAGATCCAACAGGCATGAGTGTTTCTAAGGATATTTGAGGAAAAACTCACATTATGTTAGTTTTGTTATTTTGGAACGAGCATAGAAACTACAATTACAAGAATACATTCCTAATTTAACAGAAATTGTTTATTTTTAGAGGCTGTGTGAGCTGGTAAATCAACTCAATGCAGGTTACTTATTACCAGCACATTTCTTGTATTGAATGGGTTAATTTTAGCTTTTATATATTATCTTACCAGATGCCATTTCAGATTGTTTAAAAGGGCCAGAGCTAATATTGATAAATGAAACAAAGTAAGACATTTTATTTACAACTTGACTGAGCTTGACTCTAAACATGAATCAGTTTTAGATGCTCGTCCAATGATTACTTCCTGAAAGTTCATTCAGTGATTCATGACTTAGTTTGAAATCAGTACAAACACACCCACCCACCCCCACACACACACGCACACCCACACACACACACAGTTGGCATCTTTAACACAGACCTGTGTAAAGTCCTGCCAAAGTATTCACAGGCATGTACTTAAAGACTTTTAAATGAAGCTTAGACAGCTGAATGGTATTTATTTCCTCATTACTAAGTAAGTTGTGCTTTCATTTATGTTAAGTGAGAATTTCACGTCTTCACCTCATCTTATTACATGAAGCCAAAGGAAGAGATAAGAATAAAGGAAATATTTAAAAGCTTTGTTGCGGCCTGCGGCAATGACTTATATGGAATTGGCCTGCGGTCTGCAGTCCAATCATACAGCTGGAGGAAGTCCTCTCATCCAATCAGCACAGAGCAGGATTCACTTCCTGGTGTTCACTTCCTTATTTGGCAGTGATGGGTGGTGCTTGGCGGACTATCATTTAAAATGGTGGAAAGCAAAGCCAGGCAGCAGAAGTAGACGGAGGAATCTAAACAGTTTTATCTCTGGTGAGTAAATATGAGGCACCTTTGTAGTTTCTAGTTTCAAATCTGAAGGATGTTTAATCTCTGTGTGTGAAATCTGGGATTGATTTGAATAAGATTGACTGATTAATTTATGAGCTGTTGGAAATCAGGAAATGGGAGAAACTGGCTGGAAAACAAAACAACGGCTCTTATTGAGTTTAACATTAAAAAATGGCACATTAAACAGCTGCCAGAGGTTGTTTCAGAGACTAAAATATGTTATACAGAAGATATTTACTCACTACTGTCAGGTTGCTTCCAGTTTGACTTGTATTTATCGAAATAAAGACACACCTACTGTTGTTCCTGAGTAATTTTTCCTGAAGGACAAGATTGAGAGGGATGATTAATGCCACAGCTATGAGAAACATGCACTACAATTTAATTTAGGTCTGTGGTCTCAGAAATGTGGATCTGATTGCTTTGTATTTCATCTGTTTAACAACAGATCAAATTATTTGTTAGGATTGATCAGTAAAAAGCATCACTTGGTTGATAGATTTACAACTCTTTTTTTTAAGTAAGTCTTTTAGGGCTAAAATTCCATTATTGTGTTGCTCCTTCACCATGTCTTTCTTTGTTTCTGTCATTCTAGCAAAAATATGTTCATACTGTTGGCAAAACAGCATGAACAACAAGTCAAGCTGTTATCCCCATTTTTAACACTTAATTGAACAAAATAAACGATATGAATAATGAAAATACTGTTACTTCTATTTTTGTAATAAACATGACGTGTATTATTTGCTATAAACCCCAAGTTTTGTTTTGAACGTATCAAATGAAATGATTTAGTTTAAAATGTTGCTCTTTTTATTTTTACATCTATGCAGCCTTCAGCATCATTTCATGTGGTGAAAAAAAAAAAGCTGTAGTCATGGATGATAAACAAAAAATTAAGGAAGTTGCTGTCAAAGTGTTGGGCTACCTGGAGACAGCGACCTCCTTTGCCGCCTCCATCGACCCCATGTTTGGTATCGTCTCCTCCGTGGTTAGTGCGGCCCGAGATACCTTGGATGATGGAGATGGCCACGATCCAGCTCTGGACAAGCACTTCAAGGAAATCAACACTAAACTGAAGGCCATCTCTGAAGAGAACCAAAAACTTGTGAACCAGATTCGTGCCACTGAGGTGAGGGATAATTTAAAAAAGTACGAGGACCGCATCGAGCTCCAGTACGATCGCTTCATTGAGATGATAGAAAAGGTGAAGCGAGACCAGGCCCACGCTAACAAATACATGGATGATTTTAAGGATCTTTATGAGAGGCAACACTCTGAAGAGGCCCTGCTTGTGTATTACAATAATGTGACAGGGAAGGGAAACTTGGTGTTCGGCAGACCTGTGCTGGAAGTGTATATGGATGCCTTCAACCGCAAACATGAACCCATGAAGCAGCTCTGCCTTCACATTGGGCATCTTTTCCAAAAAGGCCTTATCGCGCTGATGGGCTACACAGCTGTTACAAAGGATGATGAAGAACAGATGCAGGACAAGTGGTATCCGAGGGTAAAGGAGATCCAGGAGAAGTTCAGTGAAGTGCTGAACAAGTGTCAAAATAAGTCATCCTGAATACGGACCCACAGAGAAAGCATGTTCTCTGGGTTTGATAACAGCAGCACAGAAGTGGCTTTAAAATAGGAAACAAATGGGTAAAAAGACAAATTAGGTAATGTTTAAAATCTATATGTAAAACCAAAGCCATGTTACATGTGAATACCTAAGATACAGCTGTTCTTTTTTTTCAATATAGTTATTGTATTGATTGTATTTGTTGTACGCAAAAAGACCACAATAGCTGTCATTTGTGTCACATATCTATAAATGCTGAAGTTTTATACAATGTGTTTAAAAAAATAAATAAATTACTGGAAGTTGAGTTGAGGTGCTGTATCTGTGTGAAATTTGTTCCTGGGTTATAAACATCTATCTATCTATCTATCTATCTATCTATCTATCTATCTATCTATCTATCTATCTATCTATCTATCTATCTATAAAAAGATGATATTGTTAATTATACATAGTTAGTAGTTACTAACTATAGAATATTTCTTGTGTTGTAGCAGCAGCTTCCCCAAACATTTACTGGTTGCCTAGCAACTGTGTTGCTAAGTTAGCAAGTAGCTAGTTGGTATGGAAAGCCCTCGTAACACATAATCAAACCACAGCGACAAACCTGCTTCTCTCTCTCTCTCTCTCTCTCTCTGTATATATATATATATATATATATATATATATATATATATATATATATATATGAACTACTGTCTAGTCAGTGGGACATTATTATTTAATACTGCTGCACTGACTCCCCCTCACCGCTAGATTCCGCTGTTGTCCAAGTGACGCTGCTGCGAGCAAACGTAATGTGATTCTTCTGTTTGTCTACAACCCTGCCCTCAGTAAAAAGGCCTACAACTACTTCAACTCCCCAAGTGACCGAATTGAAAGGTAACCTGGAGCCGCTTCCTGACTTTGGACTGTTTATTAAACACAGTAAGAGTTGTCGGAAAACCGGCAGGAGTTACGGTTTGTCCGTTTTCGTAAGAGTCACGTCGCATTCGGTGAGTTTCAGCTGCTTATCGAGCGGAAAAGCGGGGGGGATGGATGACTGTAGCATCCCGGCTATGAAAATACGGATGAAGTTATAAAAGCAAACTTTATTTATGGTTGACAAGAATATATATAAGCATAAAATAAACCCATCAGCACATTATGAGTCGTAAAAGACACATTATATTCACAAATTTATGTAAAAGCAGTTTAAAGTCTGATTTCCGGGGCGTGACCTTCCTTTGAACTCAAGTCGGTTTCTGAACTGTTACAGAAGTTAATGTATGCTGTTTATTGTTTTAATACATGTATTACAGCTCAAACGTAGATAAAACCTGAATTATATATAGTATATCACATAAAAGGTTTTACACGTACTGTTTACACGAGTTAAGTTAAAAGTTTAGATGTTAAAAACTGTATGTTGTTGCAAAGCATCACATGCGCAGTATTAGATGGCTTTTATTAAATATATTAGTTAAACATATTTAATACGTTAAAAAACGTCTTATACTGAATATGTAAAACAGCACAAACAATGTTTTTATATTCATTTTTTTATTCATTACTGTGTAAACACTCATTTTCATTATATTTTGCTTCTAAGGAGTCAGACTGGCTGTTTGTTCATTTCCTGCCTAATACCACACTTGTTGTTTTTCTTTACAATTTCTGTTTGTTGTCATTTGTTAAACTGCCTAACTTTGTCCTGTGGATTATTCAATAAAATTCTTAAAATCAAGGGAATAAACCAGTAATACATGTAATAAAAACTTAACAAAGATCCAGTTGAGGAATACTTGTTAAGCCACTTTGCTACAAGTAAACTGTTTTTAAAAACTAACATTTGTTCCAATTTTTCAATTTGAAGCTATAAAACATGTCAAAGAGAACAATTTGACAGGTGTAAGGTAATATTTTTGCATCAACAAGGTAAAAATGTGACATATCTTGGCATGGTATGATCAGTAAGTCCTTAAAATCTGTGACAAGTGGAAAAGCAGAGGGCTTAAGAAAAATCATTGGGCCTAAACAAACCGAAGGCGAAAGTCAAGAAGCCGTTCTTAAAGATTAAAACATGAAGAAAAGGTTTAGATATATGAGTTTGCACATGAACTGGACTGAGAGTCAGTAGCAACAAGTGTCACAGAGTGACGAATTTAAATGTGAAACAAAGTGTTTCCTTATCCATTTGAATAATTGAATGATATAAAAAATTGAGATTATCGTCAGACATAAATATGGTCACTTTGCTCTTGGTCTCCTTTTTTTTTAATAAGGTTCATGAAATGCAGCGTGGAAATGTTTGAAGTAATTTTGTAGATATAAAATTATAAATGAGCAGGTGATCAAAGCAACAAATCCTCACATTTTAGACCATAAAAACCTTAGGTTAAAATATGTCTTCAACAATAAGATCGACAAAATTGTGGAAAATAAAATTCTCTTGATGATTGAATACACTGATTATTTTTTATTTTCTATCACCCTGAATACTGCGTGCAGGATCACCTTGAGCATTAATGAATTTCCGTCACAGTTATGATGTAGTCTTTTGTTTCAGGCATGCCTCTCCACAGCATTTGGCCCCCATGTCAGATGTTTGCTTGGGTGTGAAGAAAAGACGGCACAATGGGCAACGAGGACGGCTTAGAAGATGTGTTTGTTGCCGTCATTCGTCCAAAGAATCAAGTCAGCCTTACCTCAAAGGAATACAAAGCCAAAGCATATGAGGTACACTAAGAAGCAGTTAAGCAATTACTTCAAACATTTTATAAGCAAAGAAAAATGTGCTCTAAAATATAAAAGTAAAATATACTTTTCCTCTGACACATTAACAGATCCTGCTGAAAGAAGTGCCTTTGGAGGGGAAGGAGAAGAAAAAAAAGAAAGTCCTTCTGGCAACGAAGATTAAACCAGAAGACAAATCTAGATCCATATTGGATTATGTTGATGAAACAATGAGACCAATCTCCAATAATCAAAGCTTCATAGGTGAGAGTGAGACATCTTTGGATAAACACGAAGACTGATATGACCGTGTCAGATTATATGAATTGTTTTTGTTTGCAGGAAAGCGTGTGGTGCATATGAAGAAATTTATCCTTGAAGGTGACAATGAAGGGAAAGAGGCCTCCCTTTTTGTTGTGCCAGTCAGCGTTAAAGGTGAGCAGAAAATATGTTTTACAGAACCAACTCTGCAGATTTTGTAGGATGTGTAGGATGTGATTTTGGCTGTGCATGATGTAGATTAATGAGTCCTTCTGCACAGACAACAGCAAGTCCATCCACAACTCTGGGAACCCCAGCTTTTACTGCTTCCAGGACATCATGCGTGTGTGCAGTGAAACCAGTACCCACTTCTGCTCCATCACCTCCAAGATGCTCCTGGCTTTAGACAAGTGAGAATAGCTCTGTACATGCACTTATTATTGCTCCTTAAAACTGCTCTGGGATGAGTATCTGGATATTGCTCCTCCACAGATGGTTAGCAGAGCAGCACATTGTGCCTCAAGCCATCCCCGCCCTCTTCAGGCCGGCTCCTGTTGAGCGCGTGAAGACCAACGTGAACAACCCAGCTTACGGCAGCAACGCCAAACTAACTGATGAAGGTCTGCACATGGGCTACACCGCCCTGGAGATCAAGAGCAAGATGATGTCCCTGGAGAAGGCAGACATGTGCATCCTGAATCCACTGTTTGGCTCAGATTTGCAGTATACCAATCGAGTAAGAGATCGCCACCTATGTTTTGTTTCGTTACAAAAGAAGCTTGATGAAGACAAGAATTTGTAGCAGAAAACTCGAGTTTTTCTTTGCACTGAAATTTAAATCACCTTCATTTTGTTGTATGCAGGTGGATAAAGTTATCATAAACCCGTACTTTGGGCTTGGCGCACCAGACTACTCCAAGATCCAAATTCCCAAAAGGGAGAAATGGCAACATGGCCCCAACTGTGTGACAGAAGACAAGTGAGTCTCATGCTTACATGAACCACACGAATGTTTACCATCAACTTTTGCTCCTGTGTTTTTTTTTTTCTCTACATGTAGTTTTCTTAAAATCCTCTTGTTTCTGTAGGGAGCACCAGTGGGTGGAGGACTTTCCTCTTCACCGCAGTGCCTGTGAAGGAGACACAGATCTGCTTTCGAAGCTTCTCGACAGCGGGTTCTCAGTCAAGCAGCTGGACAGCGATCACTGGGCTCCCATACATTACGCCTGCTGGTGAGTCCAAGAACACCTAGTTTTGAAAAAGAGGTTATTTTCTGAGGCTTTGCTTTGTTCCCTTTTGAAGTGAGTCACTGTTAAGCTTGGTATTTACGTGATTTATTCCAGGCACGGTAAAGTTGAGGCGACAAAGTTGTTGCTGGAGAAAGGCAACTGTAATCCAAACCTGCTGAACGGCCAGCTCAGCTCACCTCTGCACTTTGCAGCCAGAGGAGGCCACGCTGAGATAGTAAAGCTCCTCCTGCAGCATCCTGAGATTGATCGGGTACAAAACATAAAAGATTATTTTTTCCTTCTTTTGTTTTTGTGCAGCCGTTTGTAACAATTAGGCAGACATTGATATTATTAATATTTTTAACCATACGTAAATAGTATGTTGCTCCAACTTTCATTTAATTTTTGTAAATAAATAGGTAAATATAGTTGCATGCTTTCCTTGTTTAGGTTTTACACATTTTTAGCATGGTGCACATTTAGCCAGCACATTAGTGTGTCACAGTTCGAAATCAAAACCCCAAAATGCAGTTTAAAGGAAAGTTAAAAATGGGTGCATTTTTATCTGAACTTTTCCTACAACAGCACATAGAAGACCAGCAAAAGAGGTCACCTCTGCAGGTGTGTGAGGAAAACAAACAGAATGAATGGGAGGAGACGATTAAACTTCTGCAGCAAACTAACACCAAACCAGTGAGTGGATTTTTATATTACTGCTTCTCTTTCAGCAAATATACCAGTTTTACAGCGATGTTCTGTAGTTCATAGAAAGAAAAGGTCATTTTTATAGAAAATTTAAAGCAATGTGACATATTTTTATGGTCACTAGATGGCGCTGTTTCCTCAAACATGTTTTGCTTTGTGTAGAAGTTATTTATGTTTTTGTGTTCCACAGTATGAGAAGGTGCGTATATACCGCATGGATGGCTCCTATCGCTCCGTGGAGCTAAAACATGGCAACAACACAACTGTGCTGCAGATAATGGAGGGAATGCGTCTTTCTCAGGAGACCCAGCAGTACTTCACCATTTGGATCTGCTCAGAGAACCTCTGTGAGTCCTACCAGAAATTAGTATTTGTTTTTATTTTTTTAAACCCGAAGTGCTCAGTTAAAATACTTTTATAAGTGTACTATTGTTGTAGAATAGCAAGAAGATTTGTGTGCATTTTGTGCGTATCAGACCTGCAGCTGAAGCCGTACCACAAGCCTCTGCAGCACCTGCGAATCTGGACAGAAATTGTGACGGACTTGACAGTGCTGGATCCTCAAAGAGAGACACCTCAGCTCTTCCTTCGCAGGGACGTCCGACTCCCACTTGAAATTGAAAAAAAGGTACCTTCCAGTCAAAAAGAAGCTTTTATTTACAGCCTTAACTCTGTTGGATGAGCCAGAAGATGCCCTGACTCTGCAACTTACTGCTTTCAACAAGGTCGAAGATCCGCTGGCAATCCTCATCCTGTTCGACGAGGCCCGTCACTGCCTCCTGAAGGGCTTCTTTCCAGCACAGGACAGCAAACTGATCACGCTGGCCAGCCTCCTCTTGCAGATCATCTATGGCAACTATGAGAGCAAGAAGCACAAACAAGGCTTCCTTAAGTAAGACTTGCATTTTAAATAATACCTGCCACTCTAATATCCATTGTGATAAAATTAACCTTTTGCTGGTTTGTAAGGCTAAATGTATTTGAATTTAATACAAATCTTTTGTTTACTTGAATGAAAAAAAAAGTTTGTTTGTTTTATTCAACAGTGAGGAAAACCTGAAATCAATTGTGCCGATATCAAAGGTAAAAAGCAAAGCATACCACTGGACCAACAGGATTCTTCATGAGTACAAGGTACACTTAGTTTTTTAAAAATATTTTAAATAATATCCCACTGTTCCTTGAGGTAATATGAGTCCCATTTGTTTAACAGGCCCTGAGCACCAGTGAGGGAGTGAGCAAAGAGATGCACCACCTGCAGAGACTCTTCCTGCAGAACTGCTGGGACATCCCAACCTATGGAGCAGCTTTCTTCACAGGCCAGGTCTACACCAAGGCCAGCGCAAGCAACCACAAAGTCATCCGCGTGTACGTCGGGGTCAACACGAAGGGGCTGCACCTCATGAACATGGAAACCAAGGTATCTTCTGCCTGTCAGATTTTTCTCTTTGGTCTACATATATGAGAGTGTTTATTCGTTGAACAATTACTGATAATCGCATGAGAGTACAGGTGTGGGTTTCATTTTGTAGAGCCCTGTTTTAATCTTATTGCGTCTCGCAGGTTCTTCTCATCAGTTTAGAATATGGCACGTTCATGTGGCAGCTGGGACATGCCGACCAGTACTTCCAGATACACAGCGGTGACAACAAAATGAACTTCATTGTGCACACAAAACAGGTAACTAAACTCACGTGGAGTTAAAGTTTCAGGAATTATTTGCATTTTGTGGTTTATAGTACCGTTTAGTAGTTTTGATCCACCCCTCTTCTCTTTATTTTTGCTTCCAAGGAGCCAGATTTTCTTGTCGTCCTTTAAATTGGTTTTATGAACATTTCTTCTGGCTTTCAGAGCTACTGATGCACATTGAAAGATTATAAGAAAATCTGTCTCCTTGAGAGCAAAATATAAAGACGAAGGATGGCTTTGGTAGAGTTACTGTATATCTAAACAACTGAAGTTTTGCATTACCTTTATCTCTTGTTTATCATTTCCTTTTAGTCTGGCCTCATTGTGAAGCTTTTAATGAAACTGAGTGGACATATGACTCCAAGTGAGAAAGGCCCTACAGATAAATACGCCTACGGCTGAGAACTTTTAACAAAACCACATCTGCCAAAAGGGTGAAAGCAGGTTCTTCATACTGACCATCATCATCATCATCATTAGGGTTTTTACATTATCAGCCTTCGTGCTCATGTGGAACACTGCCTACGTGAGAGACCAAGGTCAGACGGCGGGCTGGCGGGCGCCGCGCCATCTGGCTCTCTCAAACAATGATGTGTTATGTGTTTTTGCTATGATCAAAGCATGGCCTTGGCTTGCTCAGATCAACCCCTTTTTTCTTCTTATTTCTTCTTCCTTTAAATAAAGAGAAAGCCCAAGTGGAGGGGCAGAACTTCCTGGACAGCACACTGTTAGCAGCTGTGGTGGAACTTCTCCTCTTTGCGAAGGCCTTCATAAAGACAAATATTACTCTCCGGTGTGATTCTTTTTTTAGCGAGTTTTTATAAATAAAAACCCTGACAATCATCATCGGACTGCAGGAATATTAGAGATGGAGGCTCGGCTTCTCCACAAAAATGCCTCATTTTGTATAACAAGCTCATTGATATCTGTTGTGACTTATCTTTATGTATTTTGATAAGTCATGTATTTTGATTTGTGTAAATATGTTTTATTATTTAATGTTTAATAAAAAGATGTATGAAGAATATTTGTCAGGTATCTCTTAATTCATAAACAACCACATAATTACAACAGGTTTTTATATTTAAACAGAAGAATCTGATATGCTTTCAGACCCCCTTATGATGGACATTTTGCAATTTCATTGTATTATTTATTGTGACAATAAAGACATTTTATCATAGTATAAAAGTAAAACATCGAAAAAAAATAACAGTATTATCTCCCCTTCAAAAAGCAAAGCCACACTAATGCATATGAGTAAATACATTGCAGAACTCAGAAATAATTTTAAGTTTATATATTAGGAAGGTGTTTATTCACTCCTACTACGAATAATTAAAACCCATTTGAAGAGACTGAACAGGAATGATAGTCATTTATAAAAAAAAACTATGTAGCCAAGATACTGCTTTTGGCATACAGCGTTAGCACTATTAAGTCAGTCAAAATAGTTTACTTTTTATTCCAAAAACTATGGTTCTGTGATTAAATTCTGCAGTTTTTTTATTTAACTGTTAAAAATATGGCGTTAAATAAAAGATGGCGTGGGAGCTCTAAACTTCATGTTGGCTAGATTCAAATTTCAGTGTTGATTACAGGTTTTCTTTGCTTTAATGCATTTCTCTAATCATCCTCAACATTTGCAAAATAGTTAGTGCATTTCTTAAAACATTTCGTACAAATGGCAAAACACCATGGTTTACCTGAAAAGGCCAGTCTCTTATTCAAAATCCTTAGTTCATCTCTCAAATGTAAGTAGCTGTGTCCGTGAAGATGTCAGTGCCATCAGAATGACATGTCCTTGTATCATTGTACTTGTATGATTTGTGCTGTATTTTGTTGACAGACCATATCGTTGCGATACAGAAAGGAAAAGACAGCACAAAGAAAACAAAAACACAAGTAGAAATCTAAAGATTAGTTTTCTAGAAGGAAAGAGTTGATGTGCCCGCCCCGTTGGCCGGGCACATCAACTCTAGCTCTGGGGCCTGATGATATTTCGGCCATGTGTTCTGTGTTTCGTTAGGTTGAAGCCAGCCTCATCCACGTAGATGAGGTTGTGTGGTAGCTCACCTGCTTCCAGTTCCTTTATCTGTTATATTCAGAAGACACAAAAATGAGTTTCATGAATTACATGTGTTTTCATTTTGAACAAGATAGTTACATCAAATGTATCCAGCAGATATTGCATCTTCTTTTCTAGTTCTATGGCATTGTTTTCTACAACCATGGTGCAAGTAGCCTCCTCCTGTTCAGGTGTGAAAAGGGGCCCTCTGCCACCCCTGTGAACTTGTCTTGCAGTCCTATGTGGAAAAAAATATAGTAATCCAAAACACAAAATTGAGTAAGATAAAATGTCACTGTATAAAATATGCTTAATGCATATTGTAAAATGCAAGTGGAATACTGTACTATTGTATGAAGCATTACAGAAAGTACACAGTATTACAGTACAGTCCTATTGTTAGATTGAGGACAGAGTTGTTCTCCCAACATTTGGCTGCACCCTTCGACCAGCCTCGGCCATTGTAAGACTGAGAACATGGTCTACAAGTGTGGCTCTTATCTCATCAGGAACGTGCATACTGTATGTCGGCCTCTTCTGCCTCTTCCTCTGTTTTGCCTCCCAAATCTTCCATGACGCAGCCTCACCACTCCTTCCTCTTCTTTGTCTTCTCTCTGGCTGTTAACCCTGTACAATTCCTTGTCAGACATTGTAACATTTTGTTGTGCTCTGGCTATAAACAATATATAATTGCCGGTTGATCTAATGCTTTCACACATTTACCTTCATAAAAAGATATTCACCTGGGAGCAATTTACCAATTCAGGACAGATGTAGAAAAAAAACTCTAATGGAAATGTATAGAAATGTGCTTGACATATTATGACAACTTGTTCAACCATTTTGCATGTAAAGACTTATGCGATGAACTAATGTTGTGGGGGGTGAGACTATTGAACACAGACTCATATAATACATTTTGATCAACATGACATAAGCTATTATTGATGTAGGAAACAGCAGAGCATTATACATAATCATTTACATGGACGTACCAAAGCATTTACAACTTGTTCAAATAAAATAGATGTGAACAAGTGACATTATGATGTGAAGACTGAACATGTAATTTTGAAAATGTCAATTCTGACCTGAGAAATGTACCAAAGAAAGCGACTGAGAAAACTTTCAATGTGATTAGAAGATTTCTTTTTTTTTTGTTACCTTTGGTGGCTCGGCAGGATTAGTCTGAACTTTTACTTGCATTTTTGTTTTTATAGAATTTTAGGCGAAATTAATAATGAAACTCGTTCAGTAAACAAAAAGTTAATAAAATTGATTCAACTGACAGTGGTCACCTTGTTAGCATGACATCATATAGCAAGACATCGCTTCAGGTATCGGCAGCCAATCACAGTCGGCGCTGCTTAACCGATACGTACCGAATAGCCAATCAAAAGTCAGTATTGGTCAGGCGGGGGCAGGCCTTAAAATGACCGGTAGAGAGCGACTCTAATCGAAGTAGCGCTGATGTGGACCGTAATAAGACGCAATTGCGGTCATTTTTTTGTTTCGTTCAGCTCCAGCTACCCGCGGTAAGGTTGTAAAGGGGAGAGGGTGATGGACTTTTACCAGATGAGTACCAAGCTGCTCGGAGACACTGTCGGTGAAACAAACGGCAGTTTAACCTCAGTGGTCCTGGCAGGTTTCTTCATCACTCTGACAGTTGGCTATGTGTCCAAACGGCTGCTCAAAGAGTCCTCCTCAGACAAGAACCTGGTAATTTACCTTCATTTGAAATATTAAGTGTTGTCTAAATCACCGGTTTGTAGTCGTATTTAGTTGTCATCTTCTTTGTTTTCGTAGAAACATCCTCCTTACATCCCCTCCAGCATCCCTTTCCTTGGACATGCCATTGCATTTGGAAAAAGCCCCATTGAATTCCTTGAAAATGCGTATGAAAAGGTAAGTATTCAGTTACATATTCTGAAGCTCAAGATGTTAATTGATTTCCAAAATTACAAGAGTTATAAGTTCAGTTATTTGTAATGTGGTGCAGTGCACATCATTAAACATATTCTAATATCAAAAAGGAATTGTCTCTAAACCTAATAACTGGTTATGCAATCCTTGGTAACAACAACTGCAATTAATTGTTTGCTATAATTTGCAATGAGTATTTATCTTGGCTGTGGAGGAATTTTGCTGGTGTGCTTGGGATTGTCCTGCTGCAGAACCCAACAGCCTAAGAAAACGAACTGATGGCTGAATTTCTGGTAGAAAGCAGAACTCATGGCTCCATGAGTTGTGTTCTTTTGGGTCAGCAGTGGTTTGGACCATGGAGGATATTTTTGCCCTCTGTCTTTTCTTTACATTATTGTTGAATCATGAACATGACCTTAACTGAGGCAAAGGTGAGGCCTGTGGTGCTTTAGATGTCCTGGATAAGTCGACAATTTGCTCTTGGAGTAATTTTACCGGAGGCAAAAACTGTTTTCACAGCACTGCTTCTTTGGGTTTGAACTTTTTAAAATGACGGTTCTGCTGAAACAAAGTTTGGTACATTTGGAGCATGATATTTTTTCTTCTCTCCTTTCCAGTGTTGTTTGACTTCTTCTCTGCTCTCCTGCAGTATGGCCCTGTGTTCAGTTTCACCATGGTGGGGAAAACCTTCACCTTCTTGTTGGGCAGCGAAGCGGCAGCACTGATGTTCAGCAGCAAGAATGATGAGCTGAATGCAGAAGACGTCTATTCCAAACTAACCACTCCAGTGTTCGGCAAAGGAGTGGCCTACGATGTGCCGAACCACGTGAGTCTCTGTGAACCGTCAGGTCACCTCCTATTAAACTTTCATGGGTGTAAAATGAGTTGTCGTAACACACATCCCCTTTATTCTGCTGCAGGTTTTTCTGGAGCAGAAGAAGATGTTTAAAACTGGCCTGAACAGCGTTCGTTTTAAGCAGCACGTCAAGTTAGTTGAGGCAGAGACCATCGAGTATTTTCAGAGATGGGGAGACAGCGGGGAGAGAAGTAAGATGTTTTTGTAGTCAATATAACTACAATGTGTATATGCGTTTAAGACTGTATAACTGTTTCTTACCATCTAAACGTTTTCCTGCTGTCAGATCTGTTTGAGGCTCTGTCAGAGCTGATCATCCTAACAGCCAGCAGCTGCCTTCATGGGCAGGAGATCCGCAGCATGCTGAATGAGCGAGTGGCCCAGCTTTACGCCGACTTGGACGGAGGCTTCAGCCACGCCGCTTGGCTCCTACCCAGCTGGTTGCCCCTGCCCAGCTTCAGGTAGGTCTGCCACATTTCTTACACAGGTTACTGAATCTAAAACTGCATGAACAAAAGACTCATTTTGATTTAGCCAGAATGCAAGACATCACAGACAAATGTTGAGCCGTACAACAGAGAGTGCACAAAGTTAGTAGTCACAGAGAAAGCTTTATACCTCTATATGAGAGTGCAACAACAGCTTAATATGGAGTTTTTATATGCAACTCTTTCAGTGATGTCTGGTTTTAGGAAACGAGACAAAGCTCACGTAGAGATCAAGAAAATGTTCTTCAAAGTGATTGAAAAACGCCGGAGCTCTGGAGAGAAAGTAGACGACATCCTGCAGACTCTCATTGATGCCACCTACAAGTAAGAAGGTGTTAGTTGATCAGGATTTATCAATGAAAACCAAATGTAATAATTTGACATGTAAATAATTAAAATTAATAACAAAAGAAAATACATTTCAGAGTCATAACACTTTGGTCTCTGCAGAGATGGTCAACCTATGAACGATAATGAGGTCGCGGGGATGTTGATTGGTCTCTTGCTGGCGGGTCAGCACACCTCGTCTACCACCAGCGCCTGGTTGGGGTTCTTCCTGGCCCGAGACAAAGCTCTGCAGGAGCACTGCTATGCTGAGCAGAAGGCGGTGTGTGGAGAACATCTGCCGCCGCTCGACTACGATCAGGTTAGAGCTGTGAAGGTGCGATGAACCAATCCGGTAAAGATATTTCAGTGAAAGGAACTCCTGAGGATCACATTTTGTTAAGAGAACACAACCAAACCTTTTTATCAACAGGTATTGCAACAAAATCAGATGAAACACCATAAGAAATGAAACAAAAATAACACTAAATGATACAGAAAAGCAATTTAACCAAACCCTGTAGCAGTATTTCAGAAGACACCAAAAAAACAGAAAATGTTAAAGCACAAAAAAGGAAGAAAAAAACTAAATCACAAAAATAACAACACTAAAGGAAAACAGAAATCAAGCTAGAAAACAGCAATAGTTTGAAGGAAACAAGAAAGAAATAAGAGAAGATAAGAAAACAGTTAAATATTTCTTTACAAAATGAAGCAACTTTTAAAATATTAAAGTTTTACAAAACAGGAAGCAAGTGTAGATATTTAACCTTTTAATACTTAATGTGAAATAAATTATGAATCTTTTACTTTTTATTTTAAACTAATTGTCTCCATTTATATTTTGAAGTTGAAGGATCTCAGCTTGTTGGAGCGCTGCCTAAAGGAAACCCTGAGGCTCCGCCCACCAATAATGACCATGATGAGGATGGCTCGAACGCCTCAGGTGAGTTTTCACGTTATATATCATCTACATTTCCTAAGCATGATCTTATTACATGTTAAATAAATTTAAAAATAAGAATAAAAACTTAAATAATAATGACAGAGTTGATGGATGTGGGTATAGCATTCGTTTAGAATTTAAAGGCCTATCATACAGACATTTTAACCACATCCTTCCTGTTTTTACTTAAAACCTTAAAGGAAAACACACCAAAACATGAAAATGATCTTAACAGCACTTTAATGAAGATAAAGTAAATTCTAAATCATTGTAAGAAGGAACAGTCTGATAGTTCTTGCTTTCCTAAACTTGCAGAATGCAAAGTGTGGTACTCAGACTGTCAGACATTCAGAACAACAAAATTATTATAAATGAGATAATGCTGAGTAATAAAAATGAAATGAAATAAAAATGCAATTGTACAAACATGAGCATTTCAAAAACATAATCCAAACACAAAACTGACGCCTGATCTCGTTTCTCAGAAGATTTTCTCCAAATGAATTATGTAGAATCTAACATCAAACTTAGTTTGATAAGAAACGGGTGAAAGTCTTGGCGGGCTGAATGTTCTCTTGGCTAGAACATTCAGACCTCGTGGTGAGCAGAAAGGTTCTTTCTCACTTTGTCCAAAGATTCTTTCAGTCACAAGTCAGTACAGTTCTCCTGTAAGACAGAGGAGAAAAAGTTTAAAACATCTGAACAATTTCTTATATTAAATAGCCTCACACAAATATTGACTAATAATCATTTCTTATATTTCAGCAAGTTTCATAATAAAAAAAAAGATCTAACTAAAAAGAAAAAAATAGTCGTGGTTTTCTTTACAAGCTTTAGGATACATGTGAACAATCTGTGAATAGCTGATTAGATGTCCATGTGTATATGTGCCCCAAAATAATCAATTTTAACTCATATCAGAATGAACGTTACTGAACAGTTACTGATAGATGACACTGGGTCAGAGGTCATGAATAGGGTTTCTTCTTTATGCTACACTACCGTTAAAACATCAGAGTTTGCTCTTGGAGAAACTTCTACCCGTCTTGTGAACATGTCTATTATTACCAAACAGTCTTTATTTCCTTCACATTTGTTTAATTCAATTAAATCCATTAAATCCTGAACACAAAGCTCTTCACAAACTGGAGGGTGACAAGCATTCATTTAGCATTTAAAGGCCTACCATACAGATTATTTTAATCACATTACCTTTTGCTTTTCAATAAATTAAAATAATTATCTCAAGCTAAAGAACATAACAGTCAACATTTGTGTCCGTGCTCCCAGGCGGCTGTGGGCTACACCATCCCTGTGGGTCATCAGGTCTGCGTCTCCCCAACCGTCAACCACCGTCTGCGTGACACCTGGGTGGAGAGGATGGATTTCCAACCTGACCGATACCTCAACAACAACCCTGCTGCAGGAGAGAAGTTTGCCTACATACCGTTTGGAGCCGGTAAGATGAGTATTTTTAGATCATTGTGCCTGTGAGCCGATCACTCGTTGGACGGTTTTTCTGATTTTAACGGCTCATCACCATCTTCAGGGCGTCATCGCTGCATTGGAGAGAACTTCGCCTACGTCCAGATCAAAACGATCTGGTCCACGTTGCTGCGAATGTACGAGTTCGACCTCGTGGACGGGTATTTCCCCACAATCAACTACACCACAATGATCCACACCCCTCACAACCCCATCATCAGATACAAGAGGAGGAAGCAGTGAGAGACAGAAGGTGAACGATGTGGGAATCAAGGACATGAGGGAACTTCCAAAGTGTAAAAAAATGAAGTTCTCACATCCTGGAACTTGATGTGAGGAAACTACAGATGAATGCACTTCGTTACTAATGTCAACCCTGTGCTTTTACACATCCCTAATTAAGTCTGAAGGTTAGAATGTCAGAATAATGCAATAATTTAGATACGTCCAGAGAAAAATACATTACTGTGTGACTCCAGCTTCAAGGATAATGCTAGTATTCATAATGAGAGTTCTTTAAAGGGAAAAAAGTGCCTTGTGATAAGGAGACAAGTTTTATTTTTCCTAGGGCTGTTCACTTATTTGAATTTGTAGTTTTGATTTTCCTCCAAATAATCTCAAAATAATAGTCAACAAAACACAAGTTTTATTAAACAAGATCCAAGTACTTATTGTGTTTACCACTATGCTGCAGTTTTTCTTTAAGAAAAAAAGTTTTATTGTTTGGGAACTGAGAAGACCAGCTACTGTAGCTGTGTAAATGTTTTGTCATGTGAGGACCACTGAAAGGATGGATGGTTCTTGTGCACCTTTAAGTCTTTTAATCTCCTTATTACAGCTTTGAAATGAGCTGTAGCTAGGATCAAATTCAAAATAAATGATATGTAATAAACAGTAAAATGTTTCATTTGTTTCAAGTTGTTCTGTTTTAAAACACGAGGTTTAAATTTGACTGTCTTCTTTTGTTTCTGGATAAAAAGGGTTTTCACATCTGACCTAAGAAAGAACAGTATCCATCCGTTTTAGATGTACATCCAGTGATTTATTTTCTGAGTTTCATCAAAATTGCTGAACTTTCAGGTAAAGATCTCATGCAATGATTCACACGGGGAGTATGTGTCGGAAATTACCCTCAGCTACAATCACACCGAAATTTAGCTCAACATCTGTAAAACTGGCTGAGTGGTCGCCATTTTTGTGCTTTTTAAATTCACTTGGCTGTAGGAGCCATCTTGAATAGGATGGACTTAAAGTTAATCAGTTGTAGATGTACACAGAGGGTTTTGGTAAAATTCGCCCAATTGTTCATGAGATATTTTGGTATCAGAAATACATGAACAGACAAACACAAAAGATTATAGCCCACCTTCGCCTTGCAGCGACGGCCAATAAGTAAAGATAATAAATCACAAATATCTTTGAAATAATGTAGTACTCTTTATTTCAGTTTTTGACAAAATACCCCAAAAATTCAAAGCTCCTACGCTTTACAAAAATACGTTCTCTACAAATGTCTTCTGTAGTCTGTCCGGCCTTAACAAAACACAGTGTAGTGAAGAAGTTCCAGTAGCAGCCTCCTGAACAGTAAACCCAAACATCCTCAACGTAACGCTCCACCCACTCAACACAAACATATAAATTAATCACAAAGTCTTTAAATTAGCATTAGACAAATATACATGATTGTAGATCATCCACAACAAAGAGGCAGATTAAATTACAAACAGCTGTTTTGTTTTGTTTTTTTTGTTTTGTTTTTTTCCAAGTGCTGGCGACAAAAAGCCTGAATACAACGTGTCGTACACTAATAAAAAAATGTGTTTTGGTCCACATGGAGAGATACAGTCCACAGTAGAATGATAGAAAACAGCGGGAGCGCTCAGCACAAGAAAAGGCAACTGAGTTACTTCAAGCCAAAGTCGTTTGTCAGCATCTATCTTCTCAAGCCAAAGTGCAATTGAGCGTATGAAGAAGCACCTGGGGAGAAAATAAAAACCCTGCTTGGTACACGTCGTTAAAGATGCAACGTTATTACGTGGATGCGGTGCTGGAGCTCTACCTGATGTGACGCTGCCCAGCCTCCTCTGCAGAGCCTCCAGTCTGGAGATGTAGTCGGTGAGCGCTCGGTCGGGGTCATAGCTCTGCAGGTGGGAACAGGTGAGAGGCCCGTGGTCTGCAGCCACGTGGAACCTGCCAACAGGTTCAAACGACTCGTAAGAACATGAGATTAACTTCTTCATTTTGTGTTTCAACGTCAATACATTTAATCTAATTAAGCAAATAGGTGAAAACTGTGAAAATATTGATACTTTTCAAGAATCAAGAATGTTTATTGTTAGCCCACCCAGATAAAAAGTGCATCGGGGTTGAAATAGTGTTTTTATGAAGCAAACAGGTGACATTTAACTAAACTAGGTGTAAAAAAGGGCAGAATATATGGGCAAAAAATACATGATTTAAGAAAAAAAGAGATACTAAAAGCTTGAACAAAAGGAGACTAGTGCAGGAGAGTTAGGACTGTTTAAAAAGTTTGGAGGATACAGTTTAAAATGGCCGTGCAGTTGGAGTGATTGAAATTTGCCAGGCAGAGTGGACAGTATGTCCAGTCTCTAAAAAGACGAGTCTGAAGTAATGCTGTACGCCAAAAGTATTTGTATTTTTCTTTCAATCATACAGTAAATAAAGGCATCATATCATCATCCTTGTGCACAAAACATTAGACTACATACATATAACGACTGGACAGACTTGGTGGAAGCGTAAAGCCCGTATAAATTTGCAGAACCGGTTTCCTGTATGTTGTTATTTAACAACATTGTGCTTTTCTATTTAACTTCAAATTGCTCATCAACAAGACTATATTTTCAAATAATTGAATGACAAATACAAGGATTTAGTTGCCTTTCTCATCATCAAATTATTATTATTATTGGATTCATACTGATGGATTAAAAAAATGTGTAAAAACATCCAAATGGTTTCTTGACCACATTAGTTAAAGAAATATTGATTATTAGCATTATGAGGAAAAAATGACTGAAAGTTGTACCTGTGCTGTGAGGAGGAGATGCCTGATCGAGGGGATTCACGCCCACTTCTCCCCCTGCTGCTGGAGACTCCTCCTCCTCCGCCTCCTCTTTCCCTGTACATCTCCACACTGCTCGGGTGAAGAAATGGTGAATCCCTCACCTCGGAACCTGAAAAATATTAAAAAAACACAAGAGTTCCTTCAAACCGATGGCTTGAAAAAAGTCAAACCGGGACTGCTTTTGTTTCCCGTCATCTGACCTGCTCCGTTCTTGTTGACGCTGCAGGAGCCAGTGGAGCTCATCCCCGTCGCCTTGTGCCATCGCTTCACGAGGAAACGCATTCTGCGCAAACAGAAACACTCAAATCAGCGCTGCCACCTCCTTTGAAAGCCGGAGAGCTTGAAGCCCCGGCAGCTCACCTGGAGAGGGCGATGGAGACTCGGACGGCAGAGCGGAAGCGCATTAATCCCCGGCGGCGCTGGTTGTAGGACTCCAGGCTGGAGAGAGAAGGCCGGCCGCCCATCCTGGACAGGAGCGACAGTGTGGCCTCCTCACACTCCTGGAAACCGCCCAGCAGTAACAGCAGATACTTCTTCTGGTAGATCAGTGCTTTCCGGAAACTTTCTGACCTCAGGTACTTCCCGTACATCCTCTGGAGATGGTGACAAAGAGTTTCCATCACAAACACGTTCACATGTTCTTGGTGGTAGTTTAACAGGTTTTATATCAAGATGAATTAAAACAGCTCATTGGTTGTTTATTTTCGCTGACCTTCAGTGCAGAATTGTCAGCCTCAGGCCCGGTTATCTCTCGCAGGGTTTCGGACCTGATTTCTCCCCTGAGTCGTGCCACCTGGGACTGAGCCAGATGTAAAGCTTTCTCCAGTCGGACCTTCTCTCGAGTCCAGGACTCCCGCTCCTGAGAAACTATCAAAGCTGCAGAGTCCATCTTTGACCCTCCTCTCCTGCTGGCCTGCAGAAATAAGTAAGAAAATAAAGGATCACTTGTTATTTTAGCTTCATTTACACAATTGCCTTATGGTTTTTTCTTCTTTTTTAGCTTCTTCAGCAAATTTCAGCAAAGCCATTCAGCATTCTCACCACATTGTCACAGAAAATACTATTTCTCTAGTTTCTGTTTCTTCTCACTGCCATAATGCTTTTCCAGTTAAACAAAAACAAATGCTGTATGGTTTCAATCTATAACGGAGTTTGTTTTTTTGTGCCGTGGACTCACGCTGTCGCCTGATCCCAGTCCAGCCTGCCGATAGCGGCGGTGCTCTTCTTCCAAGCGCAGCGTGTGGTTCCTCAGATCGTTCTTCTCTTCGGTCAGACGGCTGACAAACCCCGTCAGCTCGGCGTTCTGCCTCAGCAGCCGCTCCGTCAGGGTGTTGGAGGAGCTGGAGGAGCCTCCTGGCAGCAGCGACACACTCTGAGAGAAACAGATGAGCAGTTGCAACCGAGATCAGCAGATGCCGTTTAGAAAACATTCAGATGAACAGCTGATTGGAGTTTATTTATTTTCTTTCCCTCGTGTGCTTTGGATTCTCATAGTTCGAGCTGTGGAAAGTTTGCGTTACAATAAATGCAGAGAAAACTTTAAATATAACAACTAAAAGAATAAAAACTGACCTCTGGGATGGAGGGTAAACCTGGGGATTGCTGTAGCATGGTGATGACCTCATCAACACTGGACTGGATCCACGACAACTCTTCACTGTCCACCTCTGCAGTCGGCCTTCAAAGCACACAAAATTATTAAATCAGTAAATTTCAATGCAACCATTTAAAAAGGAAACACAAACAGCTTCTTTAAAATGACTTCAACAACCTAAACCACATTTTATGGTCATGATTTTGCTTTTTGTCGATAAGGTGACGTCTGTAAAACAACTACAGGGATGTCTTAAATTCTCTTTTTGGTGAAGAATTTTGTGCACAATCTGAAAGTCAGATGCTCTCTACGTACAAAGACGTCACTCAGAATGTAAAACATCTGGAAAAATCTCAACTGTGTCAAATGTAATCCTGATGGTGACTGATTTTGATTACCTGCCAGTAGTTTTGCTGGTCATGCTGTGAATTTTTGAAGAGATGAGGTGCAGTTTTCCCACAATCTTATCGACTGTACGCCAAGGACCATGGTGCGGCCCGCTGGTGTGTGTTGTTGGAGAAACTTCCACATGAGGAGACGTTGTGGCTGTTTGAATACTGCCACTCTTCTGCTGGAGCACCCAGTCTTTGGTGCGGTCGGTGGACTCACTGTGCCAAACAGCCTGCTGCTGACATATATAAAAAAAAAACAGGACGTTAATAAAGTTGGTGGGATTAATTAAAAGTAACATCATACTCTGTCACTCACACTCTGGCTGCCGACCTGTGGAGCTCTACTCTCCTCCTCCTCCTGTCCTAACTGGTTCAGCCTCTCTTCCAGTCTCTCCTTCTCCTCCTCCAGACTCTTCCTCCTCTCCAGTTCTTGCTCCAGCTGCTCTTGGACCTCTGACATCTGTGTTTTCAGCGTTTCCAGCTGGGCCCGGGCCTCCAGCAGTGCCTCTTCGTCTCGTCTGGACTTCTGATTTGCCAGGGTCAGCTCCTCTTCTTTTCGAACCACTTCGAGCCGCTGAGCTTCGACCTGACTGAGGAGATGCACCACCTAGAGATGGGGGCGGAGTACAAATATGTTAGTAAAAAGATTATGTTACTGTTAAAAAAGGAACAAAATGACCGTTCCCCTGCAGTGTCTCCATTTAAAGGAGTAATCTGCAGCATTCACTGACATCAGACAGAAATGATGCAGAAAATAAGTAACTTTCTTCACCCTAAACTTACACTAAGTGAAGAAGAAAAAAACTAGGATGGAAGCTAAAAACTATAAAAAGCCAAAGTAGATTTCTATCTTTAATTTTTAGAAGCACAACCGTAGTTAAATAATGTGTTTTGTACAAACTCAAAAGTTCTAAACTTAAATTTTGTTCACATTAAGTACAGAAAATACAAGCATACCTGTGAATGCTTGTCATCCAGTTCCCTCTGGAGTCTTTCCAGCAGACTTCCCTCTTCTTCACGGTCCCTCCTATCCTCACGGGCCCCCTCCTCATTGGAGGGGTCGCTTTCGGAGGAGACGCCAGTCCGCAGCTCCCTCTCTCTGCCCAAAGCAGAGCTCATCTCCAGGGCCTTGGCTCGCTCAGTTTCCAGCTGGACCTGGAGCTCCTGCAGACGTCTGCACAGACTCAGATTGTCCTGTTCGGCCTTCTGGGAGAGCTGAGAGGAGGCCTGCCGCTCCTGCTGCAGGGTCTGGGTCAGCTGGGCTACATGAGCCTTCTGCTCCTCCAGAGTCAGCTGCAGGTCCTAGTGGGAAAATTAAAACTTCCTCTTAAAAACCGAGTTTTTTAAGCATTTCTAATGCTTATTTAAGAGCAGAGACTCAAAACAGATGATAGGTGATTTTGTTGCCTCACCTCCAGCTCCTCTCGTTTACTGTCCTCCATTCTCCCACTTTGACACTTCTCCTTCTCCACTGCCCACTGAAGATCTCTGCTCCTCTTCCTCTCTTCCATCAGCTGGTCATTCAGTGCATCCAGCTCCGCAGCTTTCTGGGATACGTCTGCCCTGTTGACATATTGAGATCATTTTAATGAGCTACATTTAATTAATATACAGAGTTAACCACTGAAATATGAGTTTATATTTCAGATTTATAATCTTCTTTATTTACATGTAGGCATATTGTTTTCAGTACATTTTTTAACCCTGTTTAAGAACACGTGACTTCATTGTTTTCTCACTGGCAAATTAAAGAACAAACCTGTGGAGTCTCTAAAACATCTGTAGACGGCTTAGATTGTGTTTATAATTTGCTCTGCCTTATCAGATCATGTTCTTTATTTCATGACTCAACCCTACTTTTACCTCGACTATTATTAACCAAGTATACAAAGATGCTTTGCTAATAGTTGTTTTGTTATTAATATACTTTAAATTGTTTTGTTGACTGTGATTCAAGTTGATTTTTATTATTTAAATAGCTCACAACCAAGTCATAGCTTTTTGAATTTTTGCTGGAGTCTTGGATGTGTGTCGTGTTTCACCTGAGCGCATCCAGCTCCTTGAGGTGTTTGTGTTGGGCCTTGAGCGTCGTCTCCAGCTCCACTTTGGTCTGAGAAAGCTCGACCTTCAGCTCCTCTACGAGCAGCCTGTCAGCCCCTGCTGCTCCATCGGTCTCTGCTCTCTCCCTCTGCTCCTTTGTGCTACATTCACCGGCCACCGCGAGGCCAGGCTGGGCACCTAAACAAGCAAAACACAAAAACATCATTACGATCCAATTTGATTAATCTAAATAAGATAGGATTGGAGCCAAAACAATTAAGAGGTTTTTTTTTTAACTAAACAAGTACATTTGTAGCTAAATAAAGACAGTACATGGATCATAATAAAACAAACATAAATGCTTTTGAGCTGGTTTACTTTGATGAAGTTGTTCTAGTTGACCACGGAGTTGGTGAACTTCAGAGATGAGACTTGACCTTTCTGCTGTGTGAAGCAAACCTGTGGCCTCTCTGTGGTGGGCGTCCTGAGTCAGGAACAAACAACATGTTTTTAATTACTCACTGCTTCAAATGACACAGGGACACCAAAAACAACAACCACAACAAAAAAAACACCATGTTCTTAGCTTTTCCTGTCCAGCCATAAAGGGATTGGTTGCCATCTCAGATTTAACTTTATTTGAATATTTAAGATAAATGTCTCTAATGTGCAGATATTGTACATTTAAAAAAGCCTTTGTACACCTGAGCACAACTGTGACCTTTCAAATCACAAGACAGTCTTAATTAGGAGAATTGAGTTGTTGTTTCTGACCTGTTCTGCCAGTCTTCGCTCCAGCTGATTGAGTTGAACGACAGCATCGCTGGTGTCCAGCAGGTCCAGCTGGCTGTAGAGGGCGTTCTTCAGCACGCTCCTCTCCCTCAGAAAAACCTGCTGGACTGCATCCAGCAGCTCGGCACGCCAGTCCGCACTGTCCAACTTCTGCAACAAAAGAGAAATGGAGATACAAAAACAGGCCAAAATGATTTCTGTTATTTTATGACAAAAAAGTTTTAGTGACTTTTTTCTTATTAAAATAAATAAATGAAGGCAAAAGGGAAATTATTAACATGACAAATATGTCAACTTATTAAACTGAGTAAAAGCATTGATCCACCTTTCATTTTCTGCCAACGAGTCAAACCTTCTTGTAATATTATTGAAGTAGTCTTGAGCAACAATCCATCAGGCTTTTTGTTTTTTTTTTAAACTGACAGCCTTTTCATGCGTTTTCAATCCAGTCTTTGTACAAGCTTGTTATTTTTAGATGTGATAATTTTGTTGTTTGTTAAGACAAATAACACTGACCTATGAATCATTCAGGTATAATTAACTCAATCTGGGAGTTAGTCACTGTACTACACAAACCAGCCTTCTTAGCAAAACAAATTTTTAAATGGTATTTTTAAACTCCTTGCTATGTGGCAAACACAATTTACCCACATTTATCTTCTTACATCTATTAAAAAGTCAAATTTAAGCAAACAACCAGCTCATGTCTGGTAATAAACTTTGATTATCTTTAAAAATTCTGGAAAAATTGTTGCTCAAGACAAATTTAAAAATGACAAGTCTAAATTCTCTAAAGCAAATATAAAGAAACAATGGGCACCTCAAGAAAGGCTGTTTATTCTTTTTGAAAACTGTAAATACAGACTTTTCCGATGAGTTCAGCTTCCAGTACCTGTGCTTCGCCGTGTGTCTGCATCTGAGTGATGAGGCCTTTAAGAGACTCCACAGTCGCCAGGAGGGCGTCTCTCTCCTTCACCCAGCCTTCGACGTTGAACTGGCTGCCCGGCTCGGAGAGGGGGAGCTCTGACAAAGAAAGAACCTGCATGCCTTCCTGGTGCACCTCACGGAGCATCGTCTGGTTAAACAAACACCACACAGAAACAGTAGTAGGATGAATCTGATTGTTCTTTTCAAAACTTCAAGAAAACTCAGGTGGAAACTATTTGAAAAGGCTACCTTTATCCGGTCAGGAAGTGGATCATCTGCTTCTCTCCTGGCGCCCTCTGGAGTCGTTCTGAACTCCTGCTGCAAGCTCGACACGTCATATCCTGTCCTCTGGTTGTAGTCTGAGCTGCTGTCTGCACGACGACAAACACACGGGCTTGAAACAAAATAATGCTTTCAAGTAAATGTAAACTTTTAAAATTTACACGAAGAACTAAGCAAATTGAAGCGTAGATGAGCTCTACAGCTACAGAAGAAAGGCAATCTTTCTTCTCAGCACCAACATATTATCAACGTAGCAGCTTAAATTTAAGGAAAACACTTGTTGGCAGCCTTTCTGAGAGTTTTGTTGAATAAAGATGTGGTTACCGCTGGTGTATCCATCTTTAAATTGTAGTGTAGGACGATCTTGTTTTGAAGGAGGAGCCTAGAGGGTGATAGAAAGTTTAAATCGTTCTCTTTGTGTGCTTTATGGGTGACACAAAATGTTCAAAACAATAACAGAATACCACCTTTTTATTTAAAACAAACTATTCCGCTCCAAGTTTTCCAGCACCACACCTCATTCTCACACAACAGCTAAAGATAATTTACTCCAACAGAATATTAACACATCTGAACGTGTTCCTCCTCACCTCAGTCGAGCACAGCTTGTCAATGACAGCTTTCATAGCTTTACATTCATCCTCCAGAGCCTGGGTGTCCCTGCGGAGGTTCTCGCTCTCAGAAATGTGCCGAGCCTCCATATCGAGGATTTCTGCTGCGTGGAGCTCCTGCATCTGCGCAATCTTCTCCTGAAACTCTCCGATCACTTCCTCCATCTCTTCTTTGGTGGCAGACTTGTCGTCCGGACTGAGATCGGTCACTTGGTGAGGCTCGGTCTGCGTGAACGAGTCAGTCACAGCCACGTGTTGCTGACCCGAGCTGCTGTTCGAACGGCTGGAAGGGCCAGAGTTTCTCTTAGAGAGGGATGGCTTATCTTTGGAACTGCTTCCCTTAGCAGTTGGCTGTTTAGCTCCTTTTCTTTTGGGGTGTGAGGTCGAAGTGGAAGAGGCAGAGGAAGGAAGCTGAGGAGATGGAGACGGGGAAGGAGAAGGAGATGGAGAGAGCGATGGAGGACCAGATCCTGCCGCTTTCACCAAGGCTGTTTGCACCACTTGGAGCTCCTCTTTAAGTTTTGAAATGGAGAGTTCTCGGGAGTGCAGTTCCTCAAGAAGTTTCTCATTTTGCTGCTTGTAGCTGACGAGTTCTCCTTTGGTGGTGTCCACACTGTTTCTCATCTCCTGGAGCTCCTCTTTAAGTTTAATAATCGAGCCTTCATGGATTTGGAGTTCCTCCTGCAGTTTCTCATTTAGCTCCTGGTAGCTGGCGGGTTCTTTTTTGGTGGTGTCCACACTGCTTCTCACCTCCTGGAGCTCCTCTTTAAGTTTAAAAATCGAACTTTCCCGGGCTTGGAGGTCCTCCTGGAGTTTCTCGTTACGCTCCTGGCAGCTGGTGAGTTCCTCTTTGGTGGTGTCCACACTGCTTTTCAGTTCCTGGAGCTCCTCTTCAAGTTTAAAAATCGAACTTTCCCGGGCTTGGAGGTCCTCAAGAAGTTTCTCATTTTGCTGCTTGTAGCTGACGAGTTCTTCTTTGGAGGTGTCCACACTGCTTGTCACCTTCTGGAGCTCCTCTTTAAGTTTAATAATCGAGCCTTCATGTATTTGGAGTTCCTCCTGCAGTTTGTCATTATGCTCCTGGTAGCTGGCGGGTTCTTTGCTGGCGGTGTCCACACTGCTTCTCACCTCCTGGAGCTCCTCTTCAAGTTTAAACATTGAACTTTCCCGGGCTTGGAGGTCCTCCTGCAGTTTCTCATTTCTCTCTCGGAAGCTGGTGAGTTCTTCTTTGGTGGTGTCCACACTTCTTTTCACCTCCTGGAGCTCCTCTTCAAGTTTAACAATCAAATTTTCCCGGGCTTGAAAGTCCTCCTGGAGTTTGTCATTACGCTCCTGGTGGCTGGTGAGTTCTTCTTTGGTGGTATCCACACTTCTTCTCACCTCCCGGAGCTCCTCTTCAAGTTTAATAATCAAACTTTCTCGAGCTTGGAGGTCCTCCTGGAGTTTCTCATTTCTCTCTCGGAAGTTGGCGAGTTCTTCTTTGGTGGAAGTAGCGTCACGTTTGACCTCCTCAAGCTCCTGGACAAGTTCTGTCATGTCAGCCATGTCTTCTGCAGCTTTTACCTTGAAGATAATTAACCAACACATCAAATATAAAATCAGGCATCAGGAAATAATACATAAATAAAATGATAATCCAGTGAATCTTATTTCAATACCTAAGAATAAAATTTTGACTTACTTGGAAAAGTTCTCCTTTGAGGTGAGCAATGGTCATTTCTCGCTCCTAGAGAGAAAGCATACATTGTTTGACAAATGTTCAATGTTCTGTACAAATAAAATCCTTAAAAGTTATTTTTAGCCCAGTTCACCGCCTTACAGACAAGAAGACTGAAAAAAAGTAAAACTGTAGATTTGATCAAAACTAGATTTATTTACAAGCAACAAAACTATAAAGTAAATTTTTACAATGTTGTCATAACAGAGAAAAAATTAGGTTTTTTAATCAAAAATCTGAAATTTTAAAACAAGAGGCTGTATGCTAATGTAAACTAAATAAAAAAGATTCTGACAACCTAAAAAGCAACTCTAAAATTATTTTAATTGTCAAAATATTTCTTGCAGTATGTGTGTCCTTATTCTAGAATCTATTATTTATTTTATTGGTTACACACTAACGACTACGACTCAGTTAAAAAACAACATAAACCATTTCCTTGTTTTTATAATACAATAGTGTTAAAAGATCAGCATTTTTCTTTCTAGTTTAGGTGTGAGTGAATTTCTGAACTTGTTTTTAAGTGGATTTTGTTACTTGAAGTCGAAGTCAGGTGAGAAATTCTTGCTGTTTTATTTGAACTTAAACTAATCAGCTGCCGGCTCTGGACAAATATGTAACATTCAGGCAACATTACTGATCTGATTATCTGACTCTCAACACGAGAATATAAACAACTACGCTAAATATTAACTGATCTGAAAATCAACCTAAAACACAATGTAACTTTCAAAAAATTGTGCAAGTTTTTGATGAAAAAAATGTGTAAACAATAGTTTTTGTTCAGTCTGAGTTTGTTTGGATTCTCTGAATGTGGAACAGAATATTTAACCGGCTCTTCACCTGCAGCAGCTCCTCCAGTTTCTCCAGTCTTTCCTTGCAGCTGTTCAACTCCTCTTTGGTGGAAGCTGCCTCGTTCTGAGCATCCATCAATTTTCCTTCAAGCTCAGACGTCTTTGTCTCTTCCTCAGCATGTGACGATACCTGCAACGAAAAAGGTTGAGGCATTATTTCCCTTTATTTTATGCTTTTTCTTAAGAAAATGTGAAACGTGGAGAAGCAAATTTGCATTCCCACCATTTGAAGTTGGTCCTGAAGTTTCTCCGCGGTCACAATTTTGTCCTGGAAAGAAACAATCAGGGTTATGACCAAACAGAAGGTTTACTCGTAACCACTGTGCACGGATAAATCCTTCAACACATACCTGAAGCTGCTGCTCGAGTCTGCTGCAGCTCTCCTTGTAGCTTTCCAGCTGCTGTTTGGTGGAGATGGCTTCACCTTTGACCTCCTGCAACTCCTGAAGAAGCTCCGTCTCAGCTGGCTGCTCAGCAGAGGAGATCTGATAAAGAGAAGAAAGTTATCAGAGCTCTGCAAGTCAAATTAGACGGACATTATCACAGTGAACAGACTGGGGGTTTTGCTGGTTAAACATAAATCTGAGTGCTGGAGAGACAGTCACTAGAGAATATATTAAAAAATTGATCATAAGAATGAAAAAAAAGTTTCAAAGCCTATAAAACTTTATTATTAGTATCAAACATGTCACAAGATAGATTTGTTCACAATAATATCTTAGAATATAATAAGAATTTCAATATTTTCATCCAAATGTTTTCCCAAACAGATGGAGTCATTTCTGTCAGTCTTTTTCTTTTAGAGCAACCTCAGTTTTCCTGAACTTCTTAATATTAAAACTAATTTACTGCTCTTTTTAGAGGCTCTAATTGGTCAATAAAACCTTCGATAAAAGCTACTCATTGCAACGTATGAAGTCAGACATAAAAAGGGGTTATCTTGAACCATATTAAATGGTGCATTTTGAAATAGTTTACTCGAGTAGTTTTACAAATATGTTGATACAAAGTTCTGAAATGTCGGTCCACACTCCATCTACATTTTAGCAAAAACAGCTGAATTACTCATCATCTAATGTAGTTCTCACCATGACAACACTAAACATATTAAATGTATAAGTAAAGCCTAAATATTAAGTTGAAGTTAGCATTTGAATGTGGCACAAAGCTACATTTAGTATATTTAGCTTTAACATTATATAAAGAATTGAACATCACCTCTGTAGCTCTGATAGGCATGGATAACCTTGTTTCAGATCATATTTTAAAAATATCCTTAAATAATTTCACTATTCTAGTTGAAGACTGCAAACTCCAAATTATCAGTACGACATGATTAGTAAATGACAGAACAGCTAGATGTATAAGGAGGGATGAAAACCTTTTTGGTTCAGTTCTCACCTCCTCCACAGACGAGGACGTTCTCTGGCACGGCCCGCCCTTCATCTGACTGAGGAGGTCCATGAGCACGGCCAGCCTCCTCTCGTACTCGAGCACCTCCTCCTCTGAGCTGGAGAGCAGCTGCTTCTGGAGCTCCTGGTCTCTCTGCACGCCACTGAGTCCAACCTCCAGGTCCCGGAGCTTCTGTGTCAGGTGAACCACCTTCCCTGTTGGTGACCGCTTCGCCTGATCCATCCCGCTGAAGTCCATTTGTGGGATACCAAAGTCGGCAAACTCAAAGACGTGCGAGGCATGGAGTCTCTCTAGCTCCTGTTGTTGTTTTGTTTCCTCAGATTGCTGCTGGAAGGCCTCCAGTGTAGCCTGGCTGACCAACGCTGCAGCTACTTTCTCCCTCAGATTTTCCTCCAGATTATCAACCTTTCTTTGAAGCTCGTCTGCACAGCTCTGAGTTTGCTCCACAAGAAGCCGACAGCGGTTCATCTCAGAGTCTTTCTCTCCTACCAAATCTTCAAGCTCCTGAATTCGGAGACCTAACTCCTCCACTCTGGATGAGGCGCTCTGCTCTAAAGCTTGTACTTCCGCCTGTAAAACCACGAGCGCTGCAGTTTTCTCTCTGAGGGCGTCTTCATGCTCCCCCTCTGAGCTGTACAGATTTTCTGTTTCCGCTAAAGCTTCTGCGCTCTGTTTCAAGCGCAGATATGTGTCCAACAGCTTACTGTGCTCTGTCCTCAGTGTCTCCAGCTCTTTGGTGGCTCGGTCCATCCTTTGCTTCATTTCACTGTACTCCTCCTTGGTTGGCCCCCACGCACAGCTCTCCAACTCGCCTTTAGCATCCTCTTCTTCCTCTGCAGCCGGCTTTTGCTCGATATTGGTAAGTTCCTGCTGGAGTTTCTCTATGACATCATTCAGCTGCTCGAGCTCTTCTTCTTTATTTCTCTTTAAGCGCTCCTGTTCGCTCCGCAGACACTCTACCTGAGACTCCAAGTCTTTAATCATCTCCTCCCTCTCATCAAACTCCTAAAAAAGTATAAAAAACAAAGATTAATATACCTAAAAAAATTGTGGATTTAATGAAACCATGGATATCCCACACTGCGGTTAAAAGTCTGAGTCCTCGTTGTGCTGGGAAAGTTGTTTTGGCAGCATTTTTGCTATTTTTACTTAAAATGTCAGAAGTTCACACAAAAAAGAACTCAGAGGTTTAATGAGCCACTTCACAAAAACAGATGATCACCGCAAGACAAAAGACGATGAATCTACTTACCAGAGACACACAAAAAAACAAAAAAAAAAAAGAAGGAGCCAAATGGAGCCAACTACAATGAAATGGGACCCAGAGGACACACACAGAAGCATCTCCACGGAGCTATGCGTGTACGAAATAGACTTTAGCTCTATTTTGTACACGCATGTGGCGTTACCTTGTTATCAGAGGCTGTTTCCATGTGTTGAAGCTTAGTGATCTGTTCATTAAGAAGTGCTATTTCCCTGTCCTTCTCCTCCATCACCTTCAAAAGTCAGAGATTATAATGTAATGGCTATTAAAAAGCACATCATCCACTTAGTGTCAGCTTCGTGGAGCACAACTAAACAGACTGGGAACAAGTTGGGTGTCTCTGGAGCAAAAGGGAACTTTGCAAAACAAAATAATGGGAGTAAGAAGCTTTAAAAAGGTTTAAACTAAATATTTATGCAAAAAAAAACATATGCTACATAAAATAACACAGTTATAAACATACTCATGAAAACACTTTCTTTTTAAAATTATTTGGAGACAGTTTTGGAATATAAATAAATTAGGATAACCCACTTATATTATTTGACAACATTAGAACTGTTCACATAGAAACAGTTTTAATGCTATCAGGGAATAACAGTTTATCTGAACACTTTCCAAACAAAAATATAAAGTTTTAAAATTCAAAAATCATAAAAATAAATAAATAATTTTTTGAATATATATTGTGTTTGACAGAAAAGCACTGCGAGCTGCGTGTTCACCTGCAGCATGCTGTCCCTCGTTTCCAGATACTGCTGCTGGCTGCTTATCTCCTTCCTCTGGATCTCCAGCTGCATGTGAAGCTGCTGCACCTCCTCGCTCTTGTTCTCCAGCTCCTCCCTGAACTGCTCCAGCTGCTCCTCCAGGTTACAGATCTGACGCATCAAATAAAGAGTAGCAGAACCTTACAAAGCACATCATGAGACTGTGCACGGAACAAGGACCTCAGACAAAACCAATCAGATCAAAACATGGAAAACGAGGCTGTTGTGCAACAAAAAGGCAACTCACAGACACATCAGGGTGCATGCCATCAACATTTTTATCGTAAAATGTCTAACCTTGTTAGCTTTAGGAACTTTCACTATGCAAATGTTTGCTGAAAGTGTCAGGTGTCTTTTTTATCAGGACTGAACAGCGACTGGGCTTTGAATTTGTAACGTTTTAACCGTTCTTGCTCGGTGCATATTTTATTCCCAGGATTTAAAGAAGTGCACAGACAAACCTCTCCAGACAGATAATGTGAAAATATCTATTTTTGACAACTCTTAAGAAACATAAGTCTGTATAATTAAGATCAAACAGTGTGAAGAACAATAATGTTAGGAAAACACATTTTTAAAAGGGCAGTTTTCAAAAAACAAGAACATTCTGCTGCAAGACATTTAACAAACTGGATCTGTTTATAAAAAAAAGGAAGTCTGATACTGCGTACTGTAAGCTGATATAAGATTATCTCTTTTGTGGCACAAACTGAGCAGTCCATTACCTCTTTCTCTTTCCTCTCCAGAGCTTCTCTCTCCGTTTGTAACTGAGCCTCCAGGGTAGAGTGCTTTGGCTCAGTGATGGATTCATGCTGATTTTTCGGTTCAACCTGCGACAAACGCATGAAAAAAAAACTATGTGGCTCAGCAGATTTTTAAAACGTAACATTTCTTTCTGTCAAACTGATCTTCACACGCTCAGTGTACAAATGCACGCCGTCTGAACTGCGTAATGCAACTCTAATCAATCTTCCGCCGCTGAATAGTTGATGCATTTTACATTCAAACAACCGGGTTTCCAACAATTCCTTTAGTCCGATCTTCAATAAACACTGGGGGGCAACCTTAACAACAGCTACCCATAACTCAGCGACAGCAGACTGCCGGGGCGGCTGAAGAAGACCCACCTACACATTGTTCTCCCTCCCAGTCCTCCTCCTCTAGCTGTCACCTCATCTACATGCTCACACACACACACACACACACTGCCACACTCCACAGCTATTGTTCAGCTTCCCCTTTCTCTCTTGCCATCTCTGCTTCAGTCTCCAGCGCAACCTTCACCTCCCTCCCTTACCCCTCCTCACCTTCTCCAGAGACTCAGCGCTGGCCAGCAGGGCCTGCTCCAGCTCGCGGATGCGGCTCTCCAGCTTTTCAATCTCCTCGTCGCGCTCTCCCAACTCACGACGCAGCTGCTCGGAGCTGAGCAGCAGCTCACTGCACCAATCTGCCTTCTCCTTCAGCTGGGAGGTCAGCTGCTCCACCTGGTAACGAAGGGAGGGAGAAACAAATGACAAGAGAGGGGAGGGGGAAGGAGATGGTTTAATGAGATCCGCTCTCAGAGCAAACTCGCAACAGCGTAGCTGGTGTATGTGCAGTTAGCGGTGCAGTCAGCTGATCCACCTGAGAAGGGGCGGTGGGGGTGTCGAGTGTGAAAAGAGGTGCAGAGATTTCACTCAGGGTGACACAAATCAAGACAGAAAACCTGAACAACTGAGAGCTCCACCTGTGAGAGTGAAGGAGATCAATAAAGAGCAGGGATAAAGGCTGACAGGTGGGAAGGTTTGAAATGGGTTTTTTTTAAAGAAAGAAACCAAGTGTGGATAATTCTCCTGCTTGGTTAAATCTATGAGGAAAACAAAAACCAGAGCTCTGTCAATAAAGCTGACTTTTATAATGTGTTTTTTAAAAGGACTGTAGCCATAAAAAAAAAAATCAAGACTGTAACAAAATCTAAGATAAACTGATGACGCAAACAAACTCACATCATTTATGTCTTTAAATATTATGGCTGAAGCCCGAGACGGTCTCATCATGAAACCGCTTCAGCACAAAATTTTATTTGGTTTAAGCTTTAAACTTGATTCAATTGTGAATATTTTTTTCTGTCCAATTTCTCACTTAATATTCAGAAAAATCTTTGGCAGCTTGTTTATTTATGCATAGACACAATTGTTCAAAGCTGTGAAGTCCACAGATGGCATCTGAGTGACAAATGTACTTTTTATCTTTATCTTTTAGCTCACTGAGCAAAAAAAAGTGGTTCAGTGCATAGCAAACAAAAAAGCAAGATTTCATTAAAGAAGTTCATTTATTAAACACTTCCTTTTTTATTTTATTCTAAATCAGGTGTCCTCCCCAGCTGTTTACCTTTAGGATTTTATGCAGGGACATCAGATTTAGAAACAAGAGGATGGAGAAGAGTGATAGAAACAAAACAAGAGATGGGGGGGAAAAAGATGGGAATACAAGCAATGGACAGCACTATGCACTAAATGCACTAAATGCACAGAGGGAGAGCAGATAGAGCTAGAAGCAGTACCTTAAAGGCTACTCGATCCACCTGCAACAGCCATAGGAGAAAGAAGGAAGAAGTATAACGGATCACAGGGTGGAGAGTTCAAAGACAAAAGGGAAGCAGAGAAAAAAAAAACACTTAGTAATGATGAAAATGCTACAAGAGTCTATGGAGATTACAGTCATGGTAGGAGGGTAACTTCAGGATGTTTAAAGCAGAAGTGCAAACTGTAAGCTTGAAACATGAGAGCCTGAAAAAAACAAATCCATCAAAGTGCAATCAAAAACATGTATCCAACTTCGGGGAACACACAGGTTACTTCAGGGGCTGTTTGCAGATCATTCAGGTCAAAAACACTCTGGAGACATAACACAAGTAAACATGAGCAACTTAAAACAAATCTTGTAAAATGATTTTTAATCAACCAATCAAATGGAAAAAGGGAAGAATAGTAGAAAAGCTTTTTTCAGAAGATGATTGTGTTTCTACCAAACTTGTGTTTCTGCAATAAACTTTTTTGTGCTATGTTTGTGTTCAATGACTTTTTTTATTATTTCTCTCTGGTATCAATAAAACATCTTTGTGCAGACAAAACACTGGGTCACCATCTGTGTTAGGTGCCTTTATAACCTTGAATTTCTCAAAAGTCTCTGATTTGACAAACAAAAAACATCCTTCTTATAAGGTCAAGGGTAAAAACCGGACTGAAAATTAGTGAAAGAGCAGCCGGTGCCCAGAGGAATACTTTTGAAAAACTTCAAAATGTTGGCAAACTCTTGCTCAAAACCACATTAAAACCTTTTTTTTGTTTTTGGAACATCTGGCTTTTAGGAAACAGAATCTAAATAACAGTTTGCTCAAGACTTTCTGCACACAACTGTGGATATGAGTAGATTTGACTGTAATTTGTTTTTAATGATCATGAAAATAAAACCAACTGTTACATAGTTTCTAAACAACAAGTCACAAAAGGTTCAGTATCGTTTTCAGGACAGCACGGTAACTCTACCTCTTCTATTGTTTTGCTCCGAGACTCCAAGGCTTGTTTTGCAGCCACAACAAGGTAATATTTAGAGAAATCAGCACATTCCTGGCCCCAAACAGAACTTTGTTTCTTTTCACCTCTCGGTTTCTTTGCTCAGATCCAATCTGAAGCTTCTGGGGGCTTTTCAGCTGCTGCTCCAGCTTCTGGATCTCCTGCTGAAAAAAGTCCCTCTCGTGTTCTCGGTCCACAGCTTGCTCCTGGACACCAAAACCAAACAGGATATATAAATAAAAAGATGGTTAAAAGATAGTTTTTTCAACAAATTATTGAGCTGCAGAATTATGTCATCAATGTAGGAAAACAAACTTCACAATTATAGTTTGACTTTCACCTCCTGACAGGTGAAAAATGTCCAGATGAAGAACCACTCAATATAAAATAATCTTTAATTATCTTGGTTTAATCTTGTGATGAAAAGTGTTTGTGTCATAATCCTTTTATCCTCTATTTGTAGTTCATCAAGTATTTAATTAACTTTAAAACATAATAGAAATTCTTGCTGGGAGTGTGAAAATGTCCTAAATTTTGCATGACATTGTAGATTTGACCCTGTTTTTTTATTTTAAAAGTGAAATACTGCTCTGCTGTTATCTTTAACTTTTATAAACATGTTTTATAATGATTTGAATACATAACAGACACATTTCAGTGCTTACAGGTTTCTATCAGTAAGACATCAGCTTTAGATGACCCAAAAATGACTTTCTTCCCCAATAAAAACGTGTCATTTAATAAGATTTTTATCATTTTGACATTAAGTTTGTGGTTCTGGTAAGTGTTTACACAATTTATTTCAACATTTCTTGTTTTCATTTATTTTCATTAGTCTAGATGGTTACCTATGATCCCCTTCTGGCTAAAGACATTGATAGGAAATTGAGGATTAATTAATAATTAATAATAATAATTAATTAACTATTTAATAATAGGAATAAATAAAATGTTTCAATGGAATCATTTTCTAAGAGTCATTTGTTGCTGCCTATTTCTACCCTTCCTGTAAAAAAAAAAAAACAGCAAATGTGTTCTGACTGAGTAAACTCTAGTGGTCTGATGAAGTTGAAAACGTTTTGATGATATTCAAAATTAAAATATTAGACAAGTTTTTTTTTGCTAGGGTCAGCTTAATAAGTTTTCTAGTGCATGAAAATTAACCACGACCGAGTCAAGCGCAGGAAAGAAGTGTAAACATAAGTGGTCACTTTTCAAAATAAAATACCCTGCAGACCACTGTATATGAAACTATTAATTTAAACAATTTTAAGAAAGGTTTTTATTATTTCTTTGCAGCCGTGAAATGATTCACGGACCATTACCAGTCCTTGACCCGGTGGTTGTAGATCCTGATTTAATGAACAAAATAAATGAAACAAACTCTTCTAAATGGATTTTACGGAGACTAATATTGTATGTTAAACCTTTAAAGAGTTTTAAATAATTAATTAAATTATTCGACTCTACTATAAAAGCATACATGGATACCCTTCAGTCCGGACTGATCTGACAACATTTGAGGTGTTTTTCTTGGTGGCTTACATCGAGAAACTTCCTGTTCTTCTCCAGCTGTTTCTCCAGCGCTTGGATCTGCTGTTGGAGGTCTCCGCTCTCCATCTTCTGAGCGTGCTCCAGCTCAATCACCCTGTTGACCTGCTCCTCCAGCTCCGCCTCCAGCAGCTTCACCTGCTTCAGGAGGTCCGTGTTCTCCTTCTCCGCCTGACGCTGGACGTCCACCTTCTCTTTCATCAGCTTCTCCGTTTCCTCCAGCAGGTCTACAGGACACGACGAAGGAAGGAGGGTAAGATCAGCTGACAAGTTTGTCAATGAGTCATGCGAGTTTGATTTTGGCAAGAAATTTAGACGCTGAGATGGAACTGAAGAGTCTAAAGTTTGGGTGCCATCATGTGGTCAGATTTAATCCAACTTTTGCTTTTTGAAATGACGATTTATATCAAACTTTATGAAATGGAATCATTCTTATAACTTATCTGAAAAAATGGCCAACATTAGACTCTTCAAACATCTCAGTCAACGCTCCAACCCCATTTCCAACCATTACCCCCCATCACCCCACGATCTTCTCTCCTTTCTGCTGCCACCAGTGATTATCCCACACCGCTGAACTCAGGATCAATCCCAGCAGGACCAGTGCAAAATTAACAGGGTGATAGAGTGCAAAATGACAAATCAGACACAGGACAGTTCAGACATTTAACCATGCCCAATAAGCTTTTACAGGCAGGGGAGAATTCCTCCTGAACAGCCAATCGTTCCACTCTAAAGTGCCGTAAACGCAGCACAAACTCGTTGAAACAGATGGCTGGCAGCAGGAGGAAATAATGTTAAAACAATGCCTGAAGACTCATCATGCCTAAATGAGTGCCAACATTGACTCCAGGACATTAAAAATGACAAATCGAGACAAAAACCAGTCAAAACGAAAAGCTGCGACGAAAGGTTAGTGATTGCTCTGAGTGAGTTTGTGAGCCGATAGCAAGCAAGCTCCAAGCTTTGTTGGTGAGTTGCTGGATTAGGGTTAGAGAGATACAACTGCCACTTAGCCAGACAATTTAAGAAGAACATATACAGATATGACTGAGCCATGCTCAAAGTGGGGACACACCTGCTTCAGGTGCTGCAACCATTGCAGCTTCAACTAGGCCTACAGGAAAATGAGAAAGCACAGAAATTTAACATGCTCGTTTTTTTTTGTTGTTGCCATGAACAGGAAAAGTCTGTGATGAAGAATAGGAAAAGTGGAAAAAGAAATGCTGTTTGTTTTCTTTCTTCCTTTCTTTCGTTCCACAGTAAAAACCTAAAGCTGTAAAAATGAGGATGTGAAAGGAAAATGGGAATGAACAAGCCCTCGTTCACATTGTCCAATGCAGAATACTCACCTTTTCTGAAAGAATTAAAGAAAAGAAATACCATTTTTGACAATATACGGGGGCAATAAAGTTCAAAATTAGTGGAAACCGTTACAAGTTTGAAGTTACTTCTTTGAAAATACAAGCAATGACTTTAAGGATGCCATAATTTTGTAACAAAGAACAAACTTTTTGTAATTAACTGTGGTATTTCTTGTTGATTCTGCTGCCTAAAATACATAATAAAAAAAACCTAATCATTGTGAGGTTGTGGTCCATTCCCAGAAGATCGAAAGAGCAAGTTGTCAGCATACTGTACACAGAACAGAAAAACAACTGGTGTGTGCTCATCAAACTGACTCTGCATCAATTTTCCACACTAAATAAACCTCTCACGTGTCAATCAATAAACAATTTACTCTTAATGGCTAACTCCTGACCTTCACATGATCCGTCTGAAACATGATTCTTGATTTTTGTTGTTGACAATAAAGAAAAAAAAACAAGGAAAAGTAGCCAACACTTTAGTAAATCCTTTAAAAATCCCATTTCCCTCCCCTTTCCTCCTCGAAACGTACAAAGCTCACGTGGTCCGGCATCCTCCCTCATGGCGTCCTGTTGCCGTGACAACAGCTCGCGCTCCTCAAGCATCTGAAGTCTTTCCTGCTCCAACTCGTGCAGCCGGCTACCTGTTACCTGCGTAGAAAATTAAAATCAGGATATGCGATTAGCATGCACGTTGCCACTTGTTGCATCAATTTGTGGTTTTTGACACAAACCACACAAAAAGCCATCACTGCTTTAATAACCCAAAGGACTTTTAATGAAAACTGAAGAACAACGGTTTAAGGATATTTTTCAAAACTGGCGAGGTGTTGTTGCTTTAATCATGTGAATTAGTTGTGAGCATTTTGAGCGGCACAATGTGTGAAATACTCTACATTCATTATTAAAAAATGAGCATGTCACTCATCTATGTGGCTGTAAGAATTTCACCACAAAAATACAGCTTATTTCCAACCTCATCTTTAAGAATTGTAACCTGAGTTTGTAATATTAAAAAGACAGCAGAGCAGACCTTCTTGTGACTTTATTTTTCCCACATTCAGCTGCATGAGTTATGTTGTCACACCAGAATGCTTATTGCGTGAGGAGCAAAATCTACCTTTAATGTTGTCACAACTCATTTGCTTTTCAGAAGTAATTACTCCTCCCTGCAGCTCACCTGCAGCTCTTGCTCGAGGCTCTGCTGGAGTTCCTCCTTGTGGCGTAGCTGCTCCTCCAGTGCAGCCCGTTCACCCGTGTAGCCATCTATGAGACCTACATGCAGTCGGTGCGAGAAAAGTACAGTTTTAAAAAAAATAGTGACACACATATTGTCCCAAAGTGGTGTTTTCCGTAGAGCTTTTATGTGTAATTTCTGCTCTTATTCTGAAGCATTTATAATTCATTTTGGTGTTCTTGTTCAGCTTCAGTCACACATGACTGCAGGATACAAAATTCAAGCAAAGAAAATATATATATTGTTTCCGTGCACACACACAAAAAAGGAGTGCAAATAGCTGACCCATTTTGCTTGACATGAAGTATGAAACTGAGCTGTAAACACAATGAAAAGCTCTATCATTACTGTACTGCTCTGTTACAGGTCAGCAAGCATCATTTTCTACTCTGCAATCCAATTCCTAGATGGAGGAAGCAAGTACACAACAGGAATCTGCTGAGAAAATCTTCATTCATTCATTTACTGTTTCTGCAACTTCAACAAACTGATTGCAGCACTCAAGAGAGCATATTTTATTGTTGTTTTATTGATTGATTATGAGAAGGAGAGTCAAGATGAAGCAAAGCTGTGTGTAATGTTTGCCTAAGGAGGTACTTTTGTGATACTCAGCTGTCAGATGATTAAAGACAAAAACAACCACCAACAACACATGACGAGACCGGTCTTCAATATCTACAGTCCAACAAAATCCTCATAAAAACACACAAGTAAAGCCTGTTTGTGTCTATGAAAACACCGACACTTAATGTGCTCCATCGGTCAGTAAAGTGGATCTTCTTTCACGGCTGAGCTCTAATTTAAAACCAGTTTTAAAAAATGCCACACCCTGAAGTTTTACCTGGATCATCCGCACAATGGCAGACGTGTTTCTCTTTCAGCTCGTCGGTATTTGTCCGTGAGATACAGGCTAGGCAAGGATCAAACACTCCCAAAGAGTTAATGAAGAGGCACATCACATGACCTGATATTCAAAGCTCTTTCCATTTGTCGTGAAGACGCAGGTTTACAGAAAGGGTGTAGCATTCACTCCTTAATATAATGCCAATGAATGACAACAACAGCTTTGGTGACAAACTGTCTTTTCTAAATTTTTGTCTCAAGAATAACGTGATGTAATGGAAGGGTAAGCAGCTTTTCTTTGGGTTTTTCAGGGTTTTTATTGCCTGCTTCCGAAGGCAGACAATAATGCTTTTGCCTGTGTGTGTTTGTGTCTGTCTATTACCAAAATATCTCAGATCAAATTTTGATAAAACCTGCAGAAAGGAATCGTTGGATGAACATCTACAACTGATTAAAGTCAATCTATTTCAAAATGGCAGACACAGAGAGTCATTCACAAAACATCTCGCAATTCTGCACAAGATTATTTTCAAGGTTAGATCAAAATACCTACAGCAAGAATTGATATTAAAGGCAGCGAGAGATACGCATTCTTTCAAGATGGTTTTCACATCATCAAAAACCATATGACAACAATTTATATTTGGATTTTTATACAGAGTTGCAGCTTCCCCCCACACGTGGTGTTTCATCCGTTCAACAGCTTTCCATCTTTGACATACGATAAAAATATAAAGCTGTTTTATGACAGCAAATATTTGCACCTCCTTTGTAAGATTACTGAACACAAACAGTGGAACAGGATCTCGGTATTGTAAAAGACAATGTGAGACTAGAAATGTCCACAAACTCACTGCTGCTCTGTGTTTCCACACAGCCAGCAGTGAGAAAGCGATTACTACGCCGAGCAACTTCCAAAGTGTTTGAAGACTGAAAAAAAAAGTGTTTAAACTGGGTTTTGTTACCACGGTTGACCCTCACAGACCAGCTGCCTCTGTTAGTTTACCGTCAACCAACAAGAGCTAAGAAGAAGCAAATGTAACTTATTAATGACCTATTTATATTTAGCAACTTAAATCCGAAAAAGGGTTAAAAACAAAAACATCTAGACTTCTGTTTTGTAGTTGAAGATGTTTCGCTTCTTATCAGAGGAGCTTTCTCAATTAAAATAAAAACAGAGTGGAGTTTGAGCTTTTAAAGCTGAGATGTTCTTTAAGGTGGATTCACATGCAGATTGCCCTCACTCTCCTAACAATAGAGGCCCATTAGGGTCCTTGTTAGCCTGACTCACAGATGGGCCACTCTGGTCACATGAATGCAGGTCCTGATTGGAGTGAAACTGACTGGGGATCAGGCTTAATGCTCCATTATACGTTTCTGAAAGCTGAAATCTGAGACCTCCTCCTCTGTTTAATGTTGGTTTCTCTCTTTTGACATAGATTTCTTCCTCCACCCCCCTCTCAAACCATCTGTCTTCTCGGTCCAAAATATGAACATTTTGGTCCTCAAAAAGTCCCCTATCCTTGAGGTGTAGGTGCTGGATGACTGAGAATCCACACCAGCATATTAACAACTTAAAGATTTCAGTCATCTGTCGCATGATCAGTCTCTCATTGTTCATTTGTCACTGACACAATCAAACTTTCACCATAGATGCTTTTTAACCTACCCTTTAAAACAACTCCTGCCTTCACTTCCTGTAACACCTACAACCTCCAAACACGTGCTCATGTGTTTACCAAATCTACTGCTGTACAGCTCATGCAGACACATTATCCAAGTACAGTTCCTTTAATGAAGAAGCTTCTGTGAAAAAAATATATATGACCAGAATTCAAGTCAAATCAAGAGAGTTTTCTTCCTAACCCTCAGCACGGTGCAGTTCCAGAGCGAGCCGCTCCCGGGACTGAGCCTCCTCGGACAGCCTCTCCTGCAGCTCCTCCTGCCTCTGCAGCAGCTCGCCGATCTCCTGGTTGTGGCGGAAGGACTCCCGCATCAGCTCAGTCTGGGTCACCTGGGCATGTTCAAGCTAAAAGGGGACAGAGAAGACACGGTGTTGGTCAAAATGAAAATTACAGACTCTGAGAAGTGGCTCTTTGGAGTTGTCACAATCATGAATGTTTAGTTGACAGCTAACATTACCCTTAACTTGCTTTTCTTCTGGCAGATTTAAATAGTTTAAATAAGTTGTTTTAGCATCCTAAATTGCTGCAATTCGACTGCAGTTTCAGCATGCTGTCAGTAAACGAAAAATAAAGGTTAAGCACTTCAAGATTAACAGATAGTGTTATTAAACAATAGCAGATAGAGGCAGTGAAACTGGTGGAAAGCTACGAATTGAAATTTGAGGTTTCTGCTTTATGACGCATAAATATGACGTAAAATGACAAGTGTGGTTTGGTGAACAATAGCTCCACTAACTTATCTTGTGTTGAGAAAAGAAAATTAAAAATGGAATGTTTTTTAATAATCTGACAATCTTGCTTTGTGATAATACATTTATCAACTTATATTCAAAGTGGCTCATTTAACTGGTGCACAGATATTTAGTATGATTTTCAACAAACAGACAAAAAAGAAAAGTGGAGGACAAAAGCGTCAGGCGGAAAAGGAACCAAATGTCTACAACAGATGAACAGAATTTGAAAGTCATGTCTTTAAAAACAGGACAAAAGAAATCCACCAAAGACACGACACAGGAACTGAGAAATGCATCATCCAGCTGATCATCCATCGTATCCCAAATTTTGAGCCAATAGCTCTGAGAATCACCTCGTTGGTCGTAAAATACTATTTTAAGTCATAAACTGTGCCATCTTTGGTATTTTTTGATCAAATCAACATGAGACAAGGAATCAAATTGTGTCCAAAGATCCTATTTCAAATTGCTTTTTTGCCAAGCTGTTTGTTGATCCTTTGACTTTAATAGCTTATTTATATCTTATTGATTCATAGGTCAAAGTTATGTGGCTTCACAAACAATTATGCAAACAAAAATAAACATTCCTCTACAAATGATCAAGAACTGGATTTAAAAATGTGGGAAAAAGCATTTGAAGTCCTAGGAGAAATCTAAAAAGGAGAAAAAAAAACCCCACCAGAAAGCCCGAAGAACTTTTAATCAAGATAACATTAAAATATCACAAGAAAGTCCGAGTCTTTGGAAGCAAAATATAAAGAAATGAGGGACGACTCAATGTTTTTAAACAGCACTGTAGAGTATTTACAAAGAGTCTGGCAACACAGTTTAAGGAGTGAGACCGTAATGGCTTTATGACGACTGATACGGGACAAAAAGTAAACCTGTATGGAACGAAATGAGGTCATGTGCTGAAGTAACACCCATCCAGCAAGATATAGTTAGAATATCTGTATTAAGATCTGCTTGTCAGGTGAAAGAGAGCATAATTTTCTTGTAAAAATACTCGGAAATCATGATAGCGCAATAAACCGCCAGCGCACACCAACTCATTTTCCATAGATTTTCATATCTCCCTGAGCAAAGGTCTTATTATTATGGGAACTGGGAGGTGGAAATGCGAACCTGGTACAGAGGAGAAGTCATATGATCTTTCATATAATGATTCAGGAGAGCTGCTGTGTGCCTACGTGGAAAGACATTTTAGCCAACATCATATGTGCATGAACCAAAGAAAGGCAGAGAAGTTAATCCATAAAACATTAAGAAACAGGAAAAGTGCTCTACTGTAACTATTAAAAGATGATTAAAGATTAAACTCCCCTCTTTATGTATAATTAAATACAGTACATGTGTGTTAACTTACTGTATACGGAGGAGTGGGCAAGGAGATTTTAGATATGACCTTTAGAAGGTGTCCATTAGTCTTGTGATTGACGTGAGAGATCTGTGTCTGAATCACCACAGCGTTTTTCTCATTTAAGGTGCTGGACAGTGGGAAGGGTCGGGGAAGGGGTACGCGGGATTCCACCTCATACACATCTTGATCCTCCCCCTCCAGCCACGTGCTGCTCTGCATGCTTGAGTTCCAGTAAGAGCGGTAGGAATCCATGGCTTTGCTTCCTATCTGGAGTCACGACGAGAGGTTTCTGTTTGCCATGATCCGTCAGGCTGAGCTGTGCAACCTCAAACGGGAATAAAGTCCAGCGGGAAATGAAGCAGATGAAGCAGCGTTATATGTTGTGGATAGCTCCAAGCAACAGTCTCTATTTGTTTTGCCCACACACACAGGACGAGTAAACAACTACTGAAGAAGGTGACATTCATCTCATTCACATGCTGCCTAACTGAGGTAGAACAAGTTCCAGGTGAGCATTCAAAAAAAAAAAAATCATCCAGGAAAGGTAAGAGTTTTTAAAGTCCTACTATAAAGTGTCATCCTTGGCAGCAGATTGAAGTCAAATCCAGGTCCTGCAGCCTAAAAGGGACTCCTGAAGACAACCGTGGAAGGTAAGTAAACGTCAACATTTCTTCTCTCTGCGTCCTGTATTTAGACGCTCCGTGTTCTCTGACCTTCTTTGCTCAGAGTGAAACCATATTATGCCACTCAGAAAGCTCACACCCCCACTATTCCTCTTCTCTCTCTCTCTCTCGCTCTCTCTCTCTCTCTCTATCTGGAGATTCATTAACAATACTATCCCGCTGTAGCAGCCCCAACCTGCAGGCGAGCCTCCCTGGGGCCCCTACTAATTGTCTACTCCAAGCCTCAACCGGCTTGACGCTGAAATGACAGCTCAGATGGAAAGTCACTCACTCACGCTCCTCGTCTTACTTCCTTCTAGAGCTGATGTCATTCCCTCTCCTCAAATGTTCTTGCGCTCAAGCCATTATATTACTATAGCTGTTTTTCTTACTTTATACGCCAACAAAAGATATAATCCAACACTCCTCAGGTAGTTTAGAGCTTCTAAAAGCAGACGCTCTTCCTGCTTCCTACACTAAACACACCTACCAGGATACTGCTCAGGAAAAAAAAAAAAAAGTGGGAGGGAAGCAGGTGTGGCTTCAGTCTTGAAGGCAAGTCAACCAGGTAGATTTGCAAACAGTTTGAGCACACTCCCCAAACACACAAATAACCACCAAGAACACACGCCCGTTCTACAAAAAGCAGCCAAACCAGATTTCCTCCTTTAGTAGCAACAAAAAAAACCCCAATTAGGACAGTCTTCGCCAGAGATCAGTCTCCGGTGCGTCTACGATTATACTTTCTTAAAATGAGCTATTCGTACATCTGACTGGCTGATAATGGCAGAGAGCAACGAGAGAACAAACACCTACCAGAGGGCAAATAATTTACAGCTGTGGTTCAGTGAAGATGCTTAACATTCCTGATCAGGCTTGTTACATCAGTCTCCGCTCAAGACGTGGTGATTCAGTAACAAACGGACAAGATTAATGTACACCAGATCAATAGCAACAGGAAAATCACTGAAGGAACCATTAGAGGCTTTGTAGATTACACGTTTATCGTGCCATCAATGATGCAGACTTGGAAAAGATCTGTTACTTGTAATCATCCTTTAATTATTATATTTACTAAGGCTACAAAATAAAAACATAATTTTGAAGTATTTCTTCCACTTATTTATATATTGGCTGTTTTAGAAGATAAATCCAGTAAATTACAAGCAGCTCTGAGACAGTGTGAAATAAAATGCAGCCAAAAACGGGAGGATAGTCCTTTAAAACTACGAGCATGAACTATAACAAGGTTCAAATGATTCAATTATTAACACGAATCAACAACCGTGATGCAAATAATGTTGAAAAACAGTGAAACCTGGGATCCGTTTTCTTTAAAGCTATTTTTAGTTAACCAAAACAAAACTCATTTCAGCGTGAATAAAGCACGAATTCCAGCCAGAGGGGGGGGATGAGTTGTGCAGCCAGTTACAGTAACACGCTCAATGCCCTAGTTTAACTGGCCCTGTCTCTCTCTGGACTGACACAGGACACAGTGGGAGGACTACATGGACGTCCCTGCGGGGGTGGGGCTCCTCTCTGCAAACCGGACCAGGATAGGCTGCTCAGCCAGACAAAAGCACCATGTAAATACTGCTCGTATCTACAGGCAACCACTGGGAATGAGGCAGCTCTTTTGTGTGCGAATTCTAGACAAGCAAACTCTTTTTTGCCGACCACATTCTGCCATCTCATCCCCCTTTATGTCTCCGCGAACAAGCGCAGAAATCCACACAGAGGGGGTTAACCGTGCTGAGAGTTCATTTAATTGTTTTGACAAAACCCAAATGTGTCACTGGAGCTTTCCCTTTACTGGAAACTTTGAAGCACAAACAAACAGGAACATTCAAGCAAGACGCTTTGTTGAGATTCTTTCTAAAACCCAAGATGAAAATAGGTGGTTTGTATGAAGCTTGTATTATTTGCTCAACATGACAGGCAGATCAGTTAGAAGACTTTAACTGTTTACAATTGTCTGAAAAACAAAAATAAAACTCAAACACTTATATTCTTGCGTTTGGAGCAATTGCATCTGGAAGTGTTTTGAGACTTTTTATAAGCTTGGCACAACCAGCCACTTGAATTTTGATGCGTTCCACTGGTTTGCAGCAATCTAAATTGCACAGACGTCTGAGCTATGATTGTAATTTCAAAACATTCAAATGTCTCCACTTAAACCACTTGAGTGTTACTTTAGAATACATAAAAAGACTTAGAAATTAGATAAGTAAAGGCGAGCAATGCTTAGCCAGGAAAAAAATGTTTGTTTGTTTGTTTGTGTTTTCTACCTGGTTGGTCGTGTCAGTGATGGTCATCAACATCTTCTCCAAAGCTGCCTGAAGTCGGCTGCTGATGCCCATAAAATATTCCTCATTCCTGAGTTGTGGCTCTGCACCGAGGAGCAGGCTGTCCATCATCTGCTGGGACAGACCCTCGTCCGCCTCCAACTCCCCAGACCAGATGCTCACGTTGTCGGCACCAGTTTCGCTGCTCTGGCAGCTTTCTGCAGCAACAGGTGGCAGGAATATGTCACATTTATTTATTTATGCAGTATGTGGACTGCAACAAAATACAGGGTAATATTTATCTCATTAAAATATGTATTGGGCAGTGTGACAAAAAAATGTTACCAACACAGTTCATGTAATTTACAAATTAACTTAAATGCATAAGAAAAAAAATGAGCATCTGGCTTAAATAAGTACGTTATAAGTAAGTTATGCAATTTACATTCAGTCATTTAAGTAACTTTCTCATTTTCATAGGATGTCATGGAGGAAGATGGAGGCAGCATGGATAAAGTGCTGTATTACCTTTTATAACAGACAACTTGTTCTGTTTTTGTCTTTAATCTGTTTAGATGTTAATTTAGAGGCAATAATCAGAACAGAAGAATAAACCAGTGAGTAATTTAAATAATTATTACTGTAGGTATGTGTATGTTTTTGAAGTATTTAAATGAATCAAAAATAAACTTTTAAGGAATTTGTAACATCCTAAACATTAAAAGACACCAGAGTGTCATCAATTCTGATTGCTTAGGAAATCCTGTAATTTTTGCTGATAATAGTACTTAGTTACTTCAAACTGATACTGACAGCAGCAGTCCTTTATTTTCCGTTTTGCGTTGTTTAACAGGAAAGTTGTTGAACTCTACCTCAAATTTATTTACATGAAAACACTGATTAGATAAAGTGTCACCTCGCCTGCACATACAAATGCAGGCAGCAAGCAGCAACTTTAATTTGCATGTATGCAGGTAATAAAATCTGCTATGAGACGCTTTTTATCCACAAGTGACTGCAGGTCATGAATAGTGTGTTTAGAAGTTTGAAACATGAGCAACAACATGAAAAACACCAAGGTTTGGTTTCAAGCTAAATAAGTGTTAGGGTAAATGTTCAACCTGTCACAAACTACAGATTTAAAACATGCACTCACTGCAAAGTAAAGTATGTACAAATGCAGAGATCTTAACATAAAAATGGGCTCTACTAATACCAAATGAGTTAATCTTTAACAGCAGATTGCTCAGTTATTGTGAATTATAGTAACTGTGTGTACTGATTAATAACAGCACCTATTAGTTTTAGTATTTAGACAGCTTTGTAACACGAGGTATTGTTTGTGCTCTAATTTGCATGATTATCTGTCCAAGACGATATTTGCATGTGATAATGTTGAATTTCTTTATGTTGACAGCGCAACATGCCTGCATGTCCAAACTGATATGCTGCCCATTGCAGACCACGAACAAGAACTTCAAGGATAGTTTAATTTAAATTTAAATGAACACTATGCAGACATAGTGCAAAGACTGTATTTGTAATAACAGAGTTGATTAAATTTTAGTTATAATCACATGCCATTTGTGACACAAGATCATTTTGCAAGCAAAATAAATAAATTTAACAGTCAACTCTATATAGATGTTTTGCATAAAAATATTGCAGAATGAGTTTAAATCAGATTTGTCACTTTTCAAATATTTTTGTTACTCTGAATTGAAGCTGAAATAATCAAACTGTCAAACTGGATTTACTGACTGTAGCTCTGCTGCGTTAAACTACACAACGCAGTGATGGTGCAGGCTAACACACAAGTCTTGAACAATGCATGCACACAAACGTTTATTAATTTCATGTTTTGACCTTTTTACCTGCTTTTCAAACAAGCACAACGTCAACAACATAGTATTTCTAAACCTTGATTTTACTTGCCTGGGGAATAACGTTTTTTGGGCTCTGTGTTTTCGCTCTGCACGCTGGACAGAGGAAGCTGCACTCCAGCGGAGGCGTCACGCAAACTTTGCATGTGGAGGCCTAAAGTTTTCTCTGCAGCTGCAGTCGTCTTCAAGACATCAACAAGCGCCTGGCTAAGCTTCTTGTTGGCTTTATGCAGCAGCCTTCTGAAAAAAAAAAAAAAACCAAAAAGAAATATTTAGAATGGAACACAATGATAAATTAATTTTAGCACAGAGTTGATTTTACTGTAAAGAAAAAGCACGGATGCAGAGGTACCTTTCAGTATCTTTATCAGAAGACTCTTCATCATCTTCTAATGACACTTTGAATCCTCCTGCTGGTCTTGCATGAAGTTCGCCGTCCCCTTCATCGACCCGTCCTTCATCATCGTCTCCCTTCTTTAAAGCCTGAACAGGCAGCAGAGAGAACACAGACAGCAGCCCCGTCATTGCAAAGTTTCAACTCGGTCAACTGAGTCCTGAAAACTCAACAAGCGGCATTATGTGCGATCACTGGTAAAGCGAATTTAAATAAGGGACAGTAACGCACACATAGGAACACTGCCTCTTCACAAGCACACAAACACACACTTTAACTCCCTTGGAGCCAAGAGAAACACTGCTATCTTTGTGCTGCTATGGCAACAGGTGCACCTGAGGGGAAAGGACTGGCAGAGGCGGCGGCGCCACCTGTTGGACAATCTGCTGCAATACAGCTTTTATCCAGATACGAGACACTTTACTGTTCAGGCAGCAGATCACACAGATTACACATACTGTGTAACTGATCTTATAGGTTTCTTATGCATTATTCTAAGACTTATACAGCAAGGCATTAGTAAAAAAAGAGGATTTAAAGGTGAATATGAACATAATAGTGAGTCAAAACGGGAAAGATATTGACTTATATTGTGATTGTTTGCCATTCATATAAACGTGTTCACATATATTTCATTTCACATAAATATGATCGAAACTCATTACTGTGCTTTGAGAACCTAAATCTTTATCATTAGAAGTATGTTTTAGTTGCTCATTTTAAAAGGAACACTGAACAAAACCAGCCACCATCATCATGCAAATAAAACCTAATCATGCAATAAATGCAATAAATAAAAGTTAAAACCAAACGGGCTCTGGGCTCTGCTGAAAGCAGGAAGTGTTTTAAAAAAAGTAACAAGTGATGACGTGTTAGTAGATGGATGGCAAAACTGTATAAAATTTTAAAAAATCATTTTTAGGAAACAGACAAAAAAGTGATTATTCATAAATATATAAAATTTGTCACATCACCAGACTTTCCTTTTAAAGCCGATGTGGTTGTGTTTAATTATTCAAACGTTCTTTCTGCATCACAGTAAAGCTTTTTAACCACTAAAACAAAAATCAGAACAGTAAGAATTTTGCACCGTTTCACCAATTTTAGTGCCATTTTGCAGGAAAAAAACCCAATACTAATCTTAGCTGAATCATCCAGAATATGAGACAGAATCCAGTTTAACGGATGTAAAACCTGCACTGAGACACAAATTAATGATAACAGAAATAAAGGCCGTCAGCTGAAATAAAGAAATGTGTTGCATGTGGTTGTAAATTGAGCGTAAAGCAACACAAAACAGCTCAGTAAGTGACACTAACCTGTTTAGGTTCAGTTTTCTGCAGCTCCTCCTTTAACTTCCTGATCTCAGCGTTCCTCTCCTCCAGCTCCCGTTCCAATCTTTGTCTCTCCTCTTCCTCCAGCCCTGCGCCTGCTGAGGGGGAAGCCTCTGGAGCATGATGCTCCGACCCCCCGTCCTCGACCTCCTTGACATCCAGCTGGGTCTGCATGGAGGTGCTCGTCTGCCGGGCACGTTTGTTGATTCGAGCCAGCTCGGTCTGCTGTGCAAACTCCACGGACATCTGAACTATGGCCTGTCAGAAAACAAAATATTTTCTTTAGGAATCTACAGGATGTGGGATGAAACACAATGAAGGCTCAAGTTAATTTATAGTATAGTTTTACAGACCAGAAGGTAACAAAATAAAGAATAATGCAAGATCTGAGATGTTGAAGCATCCTGTCTCGTTAATCAAACTTCAACTGCTGCTGTTTAGTCACAACAATGGAATATAATCTTAAAATACACATCTGCTACCTTAGCAACTTCCTCCTCCACTCTCTCCTGCTGATGTTTCTCCTCCACATGGAGCTGCCCAGCACCCCCGAGGCTCTCAGTGGAGCTCCCAGCACCAATAACACCGTTCAGATCCAGCTTTCTCTCTCCCCTGTCTTCCCGATGCTCACGCCTTCTCCTCTCCTGCTCGTTTTCTTCTCTCAGTCTCCTCAGCTCACTGCTGTGCTGCTCTTTGAGAGCAGCTACTTCTTGGGCGTACTTGTGATACAGAGCTTTCCTCAGCGCCTGCAGCTGCGCTGTCAGGGCAGGAGACCTGGCAGACGAGTGCGACTCCACGACCCCCTCTGACAGCTCCTCCTCACTCAGGTCCTGAGAAGAGAGTAGAAGGAAAAATTCATCTTCAGGATAATGCCACTTCTGGACAATAAAACTTCTTTAAGGCAGATTCTTAAACAAATAAACTGGAGTCACTGGAGCCCATGCACCCCTTCATAATCATTTTTCTCTTCCCACCACTTAAAAATAATTTAAAAAGTGACATTTATTACATTTCAACACTGAAGTAAAGCATAATGTTATCTTAAAATCCTACTCTGCATCTTAGGAACTGCCTACCACCTTCTTTTGCCCCGATTTCTGCGTGCAGACATCAAAGCTTCAAAATAAGAGCTGTCAGGATGGAGTGACTCACTGACAAACTGAGAGAAGATAAAAGTTGGAAAGACGACCGTGAGAGATGGCTTAAACGGAGAGCGGTTCATTCACTCAAGACAGAATCCTTTCATCCAACCACCAGGACAAGAATACGTCCGCTTGGTTAGAACAGTGTTACGTAATGTCCAATCCTTTTAATTGTTAGATATAAGTCCACTCGTGATGCTGCCTTTGGAGATTTAGGGCACATTTTAGCCTGAAGGTTGCACCTCCTCTCTTCCACCCCCCCCCTCACTGTCACAGCATCTTAATGCGTGTTTCGTGTTGTAGCAGGATGTGATGGATGCGACTCGGAAGATTAAAATGTAGGAGACAAACCTTTAGTAGCTCTCTGTGTTCCTCCGTCGCCTCAGAGCTGAACTCGGGAGCAGTGGACAGGCTGAGAGACAAAACATAATATTAGTATTGCTAGCTTAATTAAAAACATGGTAAATGTACCCGTAAAAATCAGGAAGCAACTTAACTACTAAATATTTTTAACCATAAATCCACACTAATAATAACACAGCAATTTTATACATTCATACATACTTTGAGATAAAGTAGTTAAGCTCGCATCCCACTAAATGTTAAGTCAAAATTAATTTCTGTGATATTTATCTAATCTTTTGCAACATATTGGAAATTAAAGAATAGATACAATCCAATATACTATAAAAAGATGGTGTAAAAACAGCAAATGTGCTAATTGGTGCATCAAACTGCATTCAAGTTTTTTCAGTTTCCCCTCATCTTAACTGATTTAAATCTAGTATATAAAGAATATGATTATAATTTTATCATCTCCAGTTCTCTTACTTTGTGTGTCTCACTCCAACTCAACAATATGTTCAGTTTTTGTAAACAACTATAATCAAAAATAAAAACCAAAACATGTTTTCTTTAAAATTTAAGTCAGAATATTATGAATAAATTTTAAAAATGACCTATAAACCTGATATTTAGATAATCTTCCATTTAATTTCTTGAAAATCAGGACAAATAAGTGGTAATACCTGCCATCTCTGCATGGTGTTAAATAATAACCTGAATAACTTTTGTCTAAATACAAACTATGTAAAAGTGTTTGACATGACTTGGGATTATTCTCTCAAAGACAGTTCGAAAACAAAACATTGCTTGGTTTTATTTAAAAAAAAAAAATCAAACAGTGGAGGGCAGCAGCAAGCTTTTCTCACCAATAAGAAAAGACCGTTCCCTCTGGAGCAAGGACAAACTCTACCATTTTAAGGCTGTAAACCAAATACACAAAAGGAGCCTGCACAGATTCTTAGAGATATAAGTAACTCATTATAGCAATGTTTTCCTGCTCTTCATGTTCTGCAGAAGCCTGTTAATCACTCAGCCATTCAAATCATGTGTGTCACAGCAGAGAAACAACTAAAATATGCAGGATAGCAGCTTTCCAGGACCAGGATTGGACATCACTGCTTTATAGTTACTGGCAAAGCTTCTATAAAACCTTTAATTGTGTGTGAAGTTCTTGACATTGACAGAACTTCTAATTGCTGGCAGCAATTTCCAGCAAAAATCTGAAATATTTACCCCTATGAAGGGGAATTTGGTGGGTCTGTTAGTCAGTTTAGTGTCTTGTGTTGTCATGGTTATAATCTGCATCTATAAATGGCTTTCTCAGTCTCCAGATCCTAATCAAGGCAAACATCGGGGAGGTTTTAGACCGTAGTGATGGTCTTCATCACCTAAATAATATCAACTGAGGAAAAATACATTTGAAAGATGGTGCTCTGTCATTTCATAAAGGTTTGCGAGATCTGTAAAATCCATACCAAAGTGCACCGAAACAAATACATGACCCTTTTTCATGCAGAAGCACATAAACTTGTGAATTTCACAACACTTCAGGCAAACAGATATTGATTAGTTTTGCCATTAAGTTAAAAAAATTAAATAAAAATAAAATTCTTCATCCTTCCTGTTTTGAATGTAGAATTTTCAGATCTAGCTTTGATTAGGACCCTATTCAATGAGGCTGAGGAGGTAGTTTTACAGGTTAGTTTGCAAAAAGAAGGCCTGAGCTGCACTTGTGAATATTTTATTAGTTAGGATCTGATGTCGGCTGAACTGGGTCGAGTGGCTGCCATGTGCAACAGAGAACAGGAAGTGCACACCAGCCTCTGAAGTTATCTTTAGTAGAATCAATCATTCATGTCAGCCACACTGAACACCCAACATGCATTACTGTTAATCAGACACAGCTAATAAAAGGAGCTTTTTATGTGGTGTTGATTAGTTTAAATAAGATTTATCCTAGGTAAAGAACAAGCTGCACAATGCTACACTTATCAAAAGCTACAAATCCTATTTTTATGACTTATTCCCAGAAAATAATACCACATTATATTGTTTCAACAATAAAAGCTAACAAATCCATTTTTTAAAACTAGCAGTTTTTAGAACATTAGCAGTAAACTAGTACTTTAGTACACTTTGCAAACAAATCCAGAAAGCATCTTTAAATCTTCATCTTTGAGAAAAAAATAAATAAATCTGCAAGGACTGATTGGAAACAATGAATGTGTACATCATCACCTGTAGTAAGTCTCTTCTCCCGTGGCCTCCTGCAGTCGCTGTTGCAGCAAGAAGAGCTCTGTAGCGTATCTCTCCTCTGTCTCTGCAGTCTGCTGCTGGTAGTGAGCTCTGAGATGCTCCATTTCCTGTCGGTGATTCTCCTCCAGCTGGAGCTGCTTCTCCTGAGCGTCGGCCTTCAGCCTCTGTAGGTCCACTGAAAGAGACGCCGAGGCCCCAACCTGCTCCTCCGCATCTAATGACACAAACGTAAAATCTGAAACTCAAACATGCAGAACTGGAGAAAATAAAATCTTGTTGCTTGTTCTATAAAAACTATGTATTTCAAAGGAATGCATTTATTAGTAGTAGGAAACAAATGAGAAGAGGGGATTAAAAGTAATCATAATAAATACGTAGAAACGTAAAACTGGAAACCAAATTGCGAATCTGCAAAGCTTAATTGAGAGAGTGGCTGAAACCAACTGAGTCTACAGTTTGATTTTTCTTTTCTAACAAAGAATAAAAAAAATACCAACATGGCAGCTCAAGGTCTGCAGCACATATCTTTGTTATGACAAAAAAACTGTGACACAACTGAAAAACTTGAAAGCTTTCACTGCAAAAATGCAGAATCTCACATTCCAGACATCGCACACCTTCTTGTTTGAATCTGTTGACCTGACATTGATGAGTTTAACTCTTCACGAAAGACTTACCTCTGTTTGAGGACAGACCTATCGAGTCAAGCTGCATCTGCAGGTCAGAGATCTGCCTCTCGCTGCTGATCTTCAGTTCATCATACGCCTTCTGCAGTTCAGTTATCTAGGAATCCAAAAGATTTGGTTGTTTTTGCGGCTGTTCTTAAGAAAAGTGTCTACTTTGCATGCAGCATGTTATTTTTTATCAATGTTTTTATAAAGAAATTGCCCAGTATTTAATATTTACCTTAAACATGGTTTTATATGCAGACCAAACTAAAACTTTTCCATTTCACTGCCAATAAAACTTCACAAATAGAAAACCTTCCCCTCAAGGACACAGTCATTTCAACTAGAATTCCTTTCTGAAGCATACTGTGTCAAAGCAGAATGCTGGTTTTTTAAAGAAATATTTCTTTTTGCAACATTTCCATAAAAAAAGTGGGAAAAAAACTAAACCATGCTTGGTATTCACATGTAGTGTGGAGCTGAGAGACAGATAAATGCTGACAGATCTGCCCAGTTTTACCTCGTTTCCATCAGCTCTCAGCAGAGTCTGGAGACGAGAAAGTCGATGATGCTCCTGTTCAATCCTCTCCCTCACCTGCTGAAGATTTGTGTATAACTCTACAAGGGAACAAACGCAAAAAATAGATTAGATTTCTTAAAAATGTAACCAGAATATATAAAATGCAAACAAAGAGCAAGATGATTATAAAGTTCCAAACTTGATTCAGACTTCCCCACAACATCACATTCAATAAAGACATGTTTTATTAGTGTAATATATGTTTAATATTGCATGATAAGACTTTATAACGTGTACCTCTGGCCTGCAGGACAACAGAGGCAGATTCACTCGTTGCTGGTCTTTCCTCTGAAATGAGCGATGGACTCGCTGCATCAACACGCTCCAAAAGCATTTCACCAAAAATCTTCTGAAAAGACTGAAAGCAGAACAAACGGCAAAAGGATTACGAGTAGTGATAATGTGGCAAAATTTGTTTGACAATATTTTTTGTCAAAAATTACCTGAATGATCTCAGTGCATTCTTCTGACACAGCTTCCATCACGTTCTGGTATTTGAAAATCTTTTGTTCATCTGTTAAAAGTGGAAATTGATGACGATCACTGTTTTATCACAGCCACAGACCCACTAAAGTTCGTCAAACCACATGTCTGCTTTACCCCGGTCACTTTGGTCTCTCAGGTGCTGCAGATTCAGCTCCAGTGAGCGCGTGCAGGCGTCCGTCTCCTCCTGAAGCAGCTCCAGTTGAGCAGCATGGATCTGAGTCAGGCTGAGGCGCTGAGCTTCCATCTGTAGCCTGAACTCATCCTTAATCCAAACAAAAAACAAAGGCATCAGCCCAATAAAACAAATTAATCCACACTGGAACATGCCCTTCATACATATATAGTAGGGATGTAACGGTACGGTTGTTTTGTTTTTTTTAAAACAGACAATAACTATTCCAGAAGCAAAGATAAGAACAAAACAAAAAAAAAAAACATGCTGTAAGGTTGCAGGTCATGTACAGCAATGCAGGATTTGTCAACTGGTTTATTCATTATAAAATATTTTACTGTCTTTTTTTATTCAGCCTTATATGTAAAGAGTGACCCACAGGCCATGTGTCAAAGTTTGATAAACTCTAAAAAGGCATCGCTTAAGAAAATATTCCAAAAAAACAACCAAACAACCAAACATGGAGTGTTTTTTTCAGTTAAAGTTCATGCAAAATAAAAAAAGCTTAGAAAACACAGAACTGAACAACATCACCCAATGTGAAAATAAAAAATAAATAAAATTTAAAACAATCATATTTCTCAGCCACCTGAGTACTTGTGTGAGAAAATGGTGCTTAAAGGATATTAAATAAAAATACTACTGACTGCAGTATTTTTCTAAGCATCACTTAAATGATTGAACTGCCTGCCATACCTGGATCTCTAGTCTCTCGCAGAGCTTCTGAACCAGCCGTGGTTTTTGTTATTTTATTTTATTTTTTTAATGTAGAGCATTTAGACTGCATCTTTCTCTGCTTATTTTTTTTTTTTGGCTGTTAGTAAAAAGCAGTTAAATTAAGCGTGTGCCCACTCTGGGAGCGGCGACCACCTGTGAATGACGCATTTGTTGTCAGTTCACTGTACCCATCCAAAACCTACTAAACCATCTCAGTACGAATACTTGTACCGTTACACCCATAATATATATATATATATATATATATATAGTTAATATATACTACTTAGAGGTGCATTAGCACAATCAAAAACAGTCAAACAGATTGCAATGGCAATGATTTTTTGATCTATTGCACAAATACTAAACTGTCGAAACCAAAAGAGCTGTAAAATGTATTATATCTCATTTAACTGACCACAAATTCAATTATGCAGCATCCATTTACTAATCAGAGGATATACATGATTAAGTAATATAATTCCATCAATCCTCGTCCTCCAACAGAGTGGCAGCACAAACCAAGTGTTCAGGATGAGAGCTTCGCTATTATTACTTCAGTAACAGACAACAAAAAGCGCAACATGAGGCTTCCTTCTCTTATGATGCATGACGCATTAGCACTAATTTCTAAGGCTTGCACAATCATGAAATTGTGAATCTGCAACCTTTGATATCACAGGCTTTAGAGTGCACTCTACATCTTAATTAGGCTGCATTTAAAACGCTTTGTTGCAATACAATCACTCCAGCCCGCACTGCATCTGCCGGAGAGGCTCTTTTCAGACTTGAAACAGGCAGAGGAGAGAAGGTCACCGTCGAACAAAACGATGGCAGCTGCGTTGTGATGCTCTGCTGCTACATCCACCAAAAACTGAATCACTTTGATTAAAAAAAGGGAACAAATTTAAAAGAAATATAACATCTATTAAAAAGGAAGTACAACGCCTTGTGTTTTGGCTGAATTGTGGGTATTTCATATATTTTTTGTTGGTAATGCCCCTCTGCAATATACTAGAGAGCATCAGTTCTCAGGAAGACAAACAAGACATTGTCTTCAATTAACAGGATCCATCAATCTTTGGATTCTCCTGATCAGTTTCTTGGATCTTGTTGATTTTATTGATGTGTATCAGCAGCATTTAATAGATTTAAGCTACATGTTTATGATTCCTCCCAGTGATCAAATAGTTTGTTTTTAGTTTGACTGCCAACTTAAACAGGATTCTCCAATGTCTTTTCTGTTTTCGTCCTGATTATATTGGCCATTCTGGTTGAAATTTTGGCTCACAGTGTGTCTGATTCTGTTGTGAAGCTCTGCACATCCTTTGGGTTTAGCCTTAAGCCTTTTTGGTAACTCTCTGATGAGTTGCCCGTTTTCTTGGTCCATTGTGGTTTATCCTTACTTAGAAGGTTTGTTGGAATGTCATATTTTTTTTCATTTTCAATGATAAATCAAATGGCTCTCTAAAAGAGATTTTACTTTGTAACCGAACATCTCCAGCTCTTTGATTTGGACTGTTTGGACTTCATTGTGCGGCTTGTTTGGAGTTGGACTCTGAAGGTAGCACAAAATTAAATTTGATCTTTTAAATACAAGGTCCTTAAACTAATGTAGATTTTTTTAAAACACCAGATTACACTATTTCTGTCATACTTCAATGCTGTTGGAATTAAAAAAAGACTTAATTTTGAAGTTTTTGGTCTTGTTGACATTAAACCAAAGGGTTCAAACACATATTTAGATTTATTAGTGTTTTTTCAGCTTATAATATAGTTCAGCAGCTGTAAGAAAAAGTCTGCCTTTGGGATCTATCAGGGATCATCTCCTGCTGCACCTCATCTTAAGAGCCCACGTCAAGCCTCCAACTTTGTGTCACTCTGTTCCCTCTTTATTTCCTCCACAGTGCTGCTCTGCTCTGATTGCACTTCTATTTACAAATTTCTCTGAGCCGTCTGATGCCACTTCGGATGCTGCTGAATTGGGGTCAGCCAAATGGTGGAACCTGAAGCTCTAAAGTTACATTTTCACTCTCAGATAAAAAAAAAATCTGAAAGAACCTCATTCACGGCCTTAAACGACCATCTGAGGTGTTTCAACAAATTTAATTATCAAATCTTAAAACTAGATACAGTATGCTAATAGTTCAGAGTCCATTAGAGTCCAATCTGGGAGATTGATTTCACTAAACATCACAAAAAAGTTCAAGGATCAGAAAGTTTGCGGCTCTTTGAGCTCCCATCTAGCAACCTTTACACCCCACTGAATGATGTATCAAAGCAACTTAAAAGCAAAAGGCAGGATGTGAGGTTAAGTGACATTTACATGCTCAGGGGTCTCCTCCTCCTCCTCTTCGGCTTTCTGACACACGACACGCTCTGTGTGGCAGACCATCCCCTGTCTGTTCACCTAAAAAAGCAAACAAAACAAAAACAACTTTCGTACAACAACAACAACAACAAAAAAACCCCATCTCAAATGTTGACCCAGTACTAATGCAGACAAAATAAGACAATGATGAACAAAATGAATCAAATGCACCATTATGAATCACTTCCTGAGAGGGAGCAGAGAAGAAACTAATAAAGTGATTCTGAATATTGTCTGTACCACTATAATTTCATTTTATCTTTAAAGAACTGATCATAAATACTGATTATTAGTTATATTCAAAATCATCTGAGTAAATTTAGACAAAACACAATTTAAAAAAAGTAATAAGATTGTAAAAAACCTAACTTTTCAGTGCCATTAAGAATCCAAATGGCCCTGAAAACGAGACCTTACAGCAGGTATAGCTTTCCAGCTCAGGAGGTGCCAAAAGCATTATGAAGCGCAGATGTGAAATGAAAAAAAAAAACAAACAATGTAAACAATTTTTTTGCCTTGTGTATTTGCGACACACACAAAGGGTTAAAATGGCTTCTCACCTCAAACCCTTCACTCCCTGCGGGACGGAAAGAAACTAGAATGTACACATTTCAACACAATGGCAACGATTCAAAGCTATCTGAAGATTGATTTAGTTTTATTCTCAGCTCTTTGAAAACCAATTCAGTATGAGGGCGAGAAATTTCAAATACAGCAGAGTGTTCCTTTTCATGTTTATATTAGCTGAATATTACACCGAGTCCTCACACATGAATTTTACATGCATACTGTTTGTCATTTTGTATCAATATTTCCACAACAGCCCTTGTGAACGTCTGCAGAAATTTAAAAATGTATCTTTGAACACTGCAGTCTGATTCTGCCTGCAAAATGCTACCTTTCAAAGCAAGCCTGCAGACTCTCAGGCAATTTACAATCAGGACCGTTACTCACTAGAGAAAACATGTCGGTGCTAAAATGCTTCAGTCATATTTTCTTCAAAAAGCTCAGTCTGATCTGGTTGTAAATTTAGTCCAGGGATTTCTAGGAAAGCTGCAAACAGTCTTAAATACCCAAACATTAATTCTGTAAGTATTGCATGGGATTTCATTTATGTTATGACATGCACAGGGCTTGAAAAAATGTTATTTATTCAGACTTAAAAGAGAGAGAGAGAAAAAATAAAAGGCAGCAGAGCTGTTGTGTGCTGCAGCAGATACTTGGGAGTGCTTACCGCTCTGTTGCTGTAGCCTCTGTCTCCCTGGTACCCGTCAGCGGAGTCCTCCTTACCGGCCCTCTCTGGTGAACATGACATAACCTGGCTCTGCATCTGAGGCAGCATCTCCTCCTCTGCAGTACTTTTAGCTCTCTCTTCCTCCTCCCTTTGCTTTTCTTCCCTGTGGTCTGGAAAAGCGCTGCCAGCTTTGCGCTCCTGCTTCGACCTCTGCCGTCTCTTGCGTCTGTTTGACCCCGAGGCTGCCGACTTGTGCGGGGAGGATTGTCCTTCAACAGGTCCCTCCCCCGAGGAGCGCACCCCCGCTGGAGACGGGGTCTGTGAGAGCCGGTGGAGCTCCAGAGTCTGACGGATGCTGTTTCTTTCTGCTTCAGCTGCACGTAAGAGGGACTGAAGAGCCTTTATTTCCTTTTGCAGAGATTGAATCTGAAGGCGATGATCCTCTAAAGAACAAACTGGCTCAACAGTTTGTCTTTCTTTCTGAGCTTCCTTCTCTCCTATTTGCTCCCTCTTAATCTCCTGCTTCTTTTCCAATTTCTTCCTGAGGCTTTCATTGTCAGCGATGACCTTCAAGTTTTCTTGTCTCACTTGTACTAACTCATCTTCCAGCTGTCCCACTTTGCTTTCTGTAAAGTTCAACTGCCCTGTAACTTCGGAAAGCCTTTCAGCCAGGCTCTTCTTCTCACTCAGTGTAACATCAAGCTTCTCCATTAGCTCCTTAGCATCTTTTTCTGTCACAGCTTTGTCTTCGATTTTCGCCTCCTCCATTTTGATATCTCTGCTTCCCTCCTCGAGCTCTCGGGTCTGTGATTGAAGATGTGCAATTTTCGCCTCAAATTCAAGTGTTTCCCTCCGTGTCCTCTCCTCCAGCTGTGTCTTTGCCTCGATGAGACAAGTGTACTCTTCCTTCAGCTCTTGATAGTTTACCTCAAAATTCTTTTCTGCAAAAGAGAAAGTCGTCCGCTGCTTTTCAATTTCCTCACGAAGCTCAGCCACTTGTTGCTGGATTTGATTGTTCTCCGCTGTCAGTGTCTCAATTCTCATATTTTTTGATTCCAACTCTTTTCCCAAAGTGTTATTCGACTCAATCAGAGTCTCCTTTTCTAGTTTGTGCTCCTTCAATTTCTCCTCCCAGTAGTGTTCTTTTTCTTTTTTCTGGTTTTCCAGGACTTCAGTTTTTTTCATCAACGACTGAATTTCCTCCTGCATTTTAGCTTGTTCTTGGGCTCCTTTTCGAAGTTCCTCCAGTTCAACCTGGAGCTCTTGGAGCTGCCGCACAAGCTCATCTGCTTTGGGGCTGTGCAATGCCAGCTTCAGATCTTCTTTGAGCCCAAGAATTTGGTGCAAAAGTTCATCTCGCTCCGTAGCAAAACTTGCCTTCTCTATTTGTAACAAATCCAGTTGCTCTGAATAGCTAATGCGCAGCTCATCCAAAGCCTTCTGGTGTCGAACAGCAGCTTCGTTGAGAAGGTTCTCTGTGTTCAGAAAGTTCTCCCTCTGCAGATCCTCCCTAAGATTTGTCAGTTCTTCCTCGTGGCTAAACAGAAGCTGGGTCCTCAGTCGTTCCAGTTCTGCCTCCTGAGACTCTGCCATTCGGTCCAGAACTGCGTCTTTCTCCCTCTCCAGCATTTCCAGCTTGATCTTGTAGTTGGTTATTTCAGACTCGTGTTTGGTTTCTGCTTCTTGCGCAGCTTCCTGAGCCACAGACAGCTCACTCCTCAGGGTGCCAATGGTCTCCTGGAGCCGCTGCAGTTCATCCTGGTTACTATCCTGAGAGATCAAACTAGTAGAGACCTGCTCCACTTCTTCCTTAGCGGCACTGAGGTCTCGAAGGAGATCCTCCACCTTGGCCTGCAGCTTCAACTTCTCTTGGATGACTTGATTTAACTCGTGTTGGGCTTTATCGTACATTGCTTGAGACTGCTCTAAAGTGTCCTGTAGCTTCTTTATCCTAACAGTGAGAGCTTCCACCTCTCCGGCTCTGCCAGTTGAAATCTGTTTTGCTTTTAGAAGCTCAATCTCAGCCTGGTGTTGCTCGGTCATTTGTTGCACTCTTGCTGCGTGCTGCAGATTCACCTCTTGTTTCATTTGGACTATCTGCTGACCATACATCTCATCTAACTCTGCCCTGAGAACTTCCAGTTTCCTTGCAGTGTCTTCCTGCATTTTCTGGATGGTGTCACTCTCGGACACATTGCCCTGGTAACAACGTTTCTGCAGATCTTCTACCGTGCCCATAAGTTGCATGACTTCATTAGACGACATTCGCTCTTTCTGTCTGGAGGCAGCAAGTTCTCCCTTACAGCTTTCTAACTCCATTTGTTCTTTCTCCAACTGTGATCTACAGCTCTCCATTTCACTTTTACAACTTACTAATTCGGATTTCGTGCTTTCCAGCTCATCCAGGCATTTTTCAAGCTCCGATTCCTTTGCAGCCACTTGCTGCTGGAGTTCACGCAGGCGTTTTTCTGAGGTCTCCAGCTCGTCTGTTAACTGGACAAGGGAAGAGTCACGTTCTGAAATGACGCTCTCTTTCTCTGCTAGAATAAGGTCTTTATCATCAGACTGTTGCATAATACTGTCATCTAAAGTCCTTCCTGCAAGAGCGAGTTCCTCTCTGAGCAGGGTCAATGACCACTCATGTTCTTTGATTATTGCAGTTTGTTCTGAAATTAACTGATTGTTATCTTTTATTGTTTGTGCAAAAGCCTCCTCGGCTGATCTCAGCGACTGCTCTTGACTCAAAATAACTTTATCTCGTTCAGCAATCAGCAAGTCCTTTTCATTTATCCTTTGTGTGAACAACTCCTCTGATCTTCTCCCTGACTACAGAGACATTTAGGTTTAGATTCACAAAGACAAACCACTTGAACAGATTTGGTAATATGCTGTGAACACACAAGGCTACTCCTCACCATCTCCATCTCGGTGAGCTTGTGTTGGAGCTGACTGATGTGCTCCAGCTGTTCACCGCTCTTCTCTTGGTGCTTTCTAGCCTCAACGTTCATCTCCTCCAGCTGCTGCTGGTACTGAACAAGCTGCTGTCTCGCCTGCAGGAGATCAGCTGCAGTGCTACTGTGGCTGGTATTCCTTAGCGTCTCGCCTGCCTGCAGCTGTGAATATAGAATTAAAAAAGAGCTACAGTCTTTTTTTCATATTAGATCAATGCTGCATGTCCTATATTGCTAAAAAAAAACAACTTATGTGGCAAAAAAAAAAAATGCAAATGAAAGAGACAAGATAACTAGAACTGGAATAAAAAACATTTCAAACCTGCTGGAACTGAATTTGCAGTTTCTGGCTTTGTTCTGTCAGCGCCAGGAACTCTTTCATGATCTCGTCTTTCTCCTCACGAGCCTGCTGAAGGTTGGATGTGAGCTGGGTGATGATGCCATCTCGCTGCTTCAGAGCCGCTTCAAAGTCCTGCAGCTATGAATTCAAAATGAATTTCAAAGCAGTTACCTCTACGATAAACACTTAAAGCATCCATGCTGAGACAGAACTGTGAGAAAGGAGCAATTTTCTAAGACATTTAATACAAGGTAAAAAAGGAAAAAATTACAAGAAATGACATAAAAAGTTTGGCTGTAAGATTAAAAATGAAGTTAAAAATACATAACAATCACACACCTATTACTTCAAAGTCCAATAAAGTAACTAAGTACAATATTGTGCTAAAGTCTTAAATTTCTTTATATTTAATTTTCAAGGGTCAGACTTTATTGTAAATTTTTTAAAGTAAACTTGAGAAATACTTGTCTTTTTGCTCATTTCCAGTTCAGTCAGTATTAATTAATTTAAAAAGTATACAGTATATAAATCAAGAGGTGTAATAAGACGTTAAAAATCACCTGAAGAATGACATATTAAAGTCATAAAGCCTTTACCTGCTGCACCGTTTCTGTGCCAAAGTTAGACCCGACTTCCTCGAGCTCCTGACTCAGCTCCTCCACAGTTTGGGTCCGAGCTGCTAACGCCTCCTCCATATCATGCGCTGTACGTCCCTTTGTGATCTGCTGCAGGGGCTCCACCTCCTCCTGAGCAGGAGAATACAAGCAAGAGCCAACACGAATTTTATAAGATTCAGAAAAGCTGCGAAAACTAACTTCATCACCAAAGAGCAAACGCCATTTTGCTTAGAGGAGCCCAAAGAAAGAGAAAGCAATAAATATGCTGACATTCTTTAAGACAAAGGCTCATAAGCAAGAGAGATGGTAGTTATTGGCCAGAAAATGATTAAAAGGACAGCGACACTACGACAATACGACACAGACAGTTGCTTACCAAACTGCTCACATATTAGGAATTAAAAAGACACATTCACAACAAAACTGGATAAAAAATATTAGAGACACACTTTGATTTATTATTTTTCCCTATCTTTCAGCAATTAATAGAGCTTAAAAACAGACCTTATAATGCTCAATGCCCAGAGGATGTAAAGTCTCACCCCAGCAGTTGTTGAAAGCTTAAAATTTAAGCTTGTTTCTTTTGTGGCATAAATTTGAAACAACTCTTATGACAGAATAATTTATTCCTTTTCTGTCGCTTTCAACAACATAAGAAGGGGACCAACCTCTGCTTTGTTGATGGTGCTCTGCAGATTCAAAGCAGAAATCTTAAAGTATTAAAGGCTGAGTGTATTGATGGTTTGTTTTACGTGAAACAAAAGGCTTTTTGTTTAAAGGAATAAATATGACAATCTTTCATTTTCCTCTCATTGCAAACAAATTAAGAAAATAAAAACAGCTGAGAAAGTTGTTTATCAGATAAATAAATGATGTTTTTGTGTAAAAACACTGCATAAATTAAAAGAGGCATCAAATGATCACAGCAAGCTTTCATTTGCCAGATAATTTGCTGTGTTTGTAAATTATTCCTTTTATTACTACTCAGAAAAAGATTTAGCTTTGGAACAGTTCTAGCAATCTTTAGCCTCATACATAATCTTTGATTTAATTTTAGATTCATTCATTTAGTTCTTGTTGTGACCCAAAGATGTTTCTTAGTTCAGTCTCAGCAGTGTTTTCTGTTCGAGTTAAATCTTGGGAGAACAGATGTTTTTGTAGCATTTTGTTTTCTTTCCTCGAAGCAGTCGCTGCTCTCCCATCATCCCCTTCCCTCCCTCCGTTCTGCAGCTTTCACAGATAATTTACACCTCTACAATGTCAAAAAGCCCTGTTCTGTCCTCAACTTTCGGGTCATTTTAGCGCCGGTCGTTTTCTTTTCCACACAGAGAACAGCCTAAAGCAGACGTGGTTAGTGGAAATCCTGCAGAAGGTTTCAGCCAGCAGGTTTGTTAGCAAAGCAGAGCCAGAAGAGCTGCTGGATTGGATTACTGTACCCAGATAAAATCCTTTGGAGACATCATTAGGCTCTCTGTCATCTCATCATGGCACCCATTTACCTGTTAATTCACAACGTTCTGAGTAAAAACCAACACGAAGAACGGGGAGATGCTATGGAAAAATATCTCTTTGAGCAGCTTTGTGCATCAAAAATGAGTCAGTGTGACGATTATTATAATTTACTCGTATTAAAAACATTAAAAATATACTGTATATCGCTTACACTGCTCCCATTTAAATCATCTGCTTACTTATTTTCACAATCTTGATTTATTTTAAATTGACTCTCACCAACAACAAACGTTATTTTTATGTATTAAAAAGCAAAAAAGAAAATGGGACAATATCTAACATGGAGAAATTTCTAAAGCCCTAGTTAATGTTTTACTAATAAGGAGGTTAATCTCAGTCGTTGTGTGTCAGTAAATACGTTTCTATTTATGCTTTTAAATTAAAATCAAAGTCTATTTATGGTCATAAATGCCCAAAAACATAGGCACACTGATTCTACAGTAAAATGTTTTGAGACGTGTTGACTCACCTCTGAGGAATAATCTTCAGCCGTGGTGGACACTTCGCTCTCTAGCTGCAACACAAAAATGAGAAATGATTCATAACACAAAAAAATGATCATATGACCCAAATTTTTATACTTTTATAATAAAGGACGAGACAAATATGGATGTCAAATACGTATGACATGCATTCAAATTTACCCACATTTTTAACAAGTGGTTACAAACTAACACAGGTCAGCATGAAGACGGTGCTCTTACTGATACACAAACTATATTTGGACAATGTCTCACTACTTTCTGGACATATTCTTTGGACGGATGGAAATCTTTTGTCTGAAGTAAGTGTTGAAGACATTTTTGCCCTCTGGATCCAACCTAAAGCCTTTCAGGACTCCAGAGCAAGTGTGATAACAGCTCAAGAGGTATAATTTAGACTTTTTTTTTTTATTTTTGTAAACACTGATGCTGTTGTGTTTCCCTCCTGCTCCCTGTGAGCAGCATCACCACAGGCTGAGGCCTTGTGACCAGTTAAATCTGGAAAAAGGACAGAAATTGTTGCAAGATGAATGGAAGAAACACAAGGATTTTTTATTTTAACTTTAATTAAATTACAACAGACCAGTCTCTGCGGTTCCCTAACTAAAATCAAATAAGTTTAATTTGTTAGGGATAAACAGCAGCTCCAGTAATTCACTGTTTGTCCCGCAGCGTTTCGTAACAGAGTGGACGCTGGTTCCTCTCAGGGTGATAAAATAAAAATAAAACATTGTGTACCAGGGAGCGTAATGATGCATTCAGCCAGCCTTTAAGTCTTCTGAAATGCTTCGCAAGGCCGGAGGAATTGGTCACGCAGACCGACACATCCAAACCTGTTTAAAAGCAATTGTCTGTCTCCATGGCAACCAGGTAGTTTTTGCGGGTACGTGGTGGGTTCAGGGAAAAAAGAGCGGCAGAACACGGTCATGCAAAAGAGACAGAGACGATGGAACAAAATGTACAAGAGCCCTCAGGTCTGCATAATAATCACAATAAAGAGAAAATATATTTGACACTGAATTTCTTCGAAAATAATGCAAGTGGATGAAATAGTTTTCTGTTGGAAATGGTCAGACTAAATGCTCAGGTGACAGCTTTTCTACAAATAATAAATTATAGAAATGTATTGCAGATTAATAGGCCTATGTCCTGTATAATTGTGCTCTTGTTTTATTTGGAAAACAGACATCAGGGCTTCTAACAGCTATGTCTGTGTAATAAATTTAGATTTTCCATAAAGATAAATTGGGTTTTTTGCAGTTGTTTCTAGCATTTCCTGGTTGTGCTCATATTCAGCCCCTCTGGGCTTTCTTTCTCAGCTCCATACTGTGTTATTTTTGATCCTAAAACACCTAATTATTGATTTCTAATACTCAGGCAATCAAATCAGTAACTTATAGCAGATATTAATTCACTCTAAATTGGATTGTATTAATAAGAAATGCTTCAATAGCACAGCAATAAAAACCTTATTAACAGAGTTGCTGCAGTAACGTTTTGTGGTTTTTTTTCAATTTGTCTGTCACTAGACATTAAAAACTTGATGCAGAGGAAATTACTCACTTGTTTTTTCAGTAACGCTTCAAAGCATTTAGACTGCACGCTTTATTATTCATGACATATTTTTTTCAGGGGGGGGGAAAGGGAAAAAAAGAACGTCTTGCAGAGTATCAAAGGATTAGTAGAAATTAAATTTGCATGGTTTTTATGATTCCTTCCATGAAAAACAAGAATATTTCAAGCACATACCAAAATATGTTAAAATGTTTGTCCATTAAAAGGACCAATATTTCAGATGTCAATAGTTTTTTTCTAGGGAATAACAATTTTTCAATCTCCAATATTTAAAATCTGTGCTAAAAATTATTCTAAACTTGACAAGGCGCATATAAACCACATCTGAATTACGACTGAAGCTAATCTTCACAAGTTTTTAAACAGTTTTTGCCTGCCTCAAAGGGCAAAAGGGCAATAATGTTGTTACCGCTCTGTGTGCATATGCTCATTTGTCTGTTAGCAAAATATCTCATCAACCACTGGGCAGATTTTAATGAAACTTTCAGGAAATAATCACCTATGTGCAGATCTAGGAGTCAACCTGAAACTGATCGCATCAGATCTGTTTATAAACTTTACCACTTGTGTTGGCTTTCACCCCTGTTAGCAAAATAACTCAAACCCCTAGACAGGTCTTAATGAAACTCTCATTAGGTTGGAAATCTACAACTGATTAACTTCTGAACTCTCCCAAACTCAAGATTTACCTCTATCTTGTAGGTCTGGCCATGCCTGACGGTTTCTCCGCTCTTCAGCGTCTTGGTGAAGGTGAACTCCGTGGTGGGCGGTTCCTCATTTCCTCCTTGTGATTCATCTCGTCCTCCACCTGAGACCTCCTCTCCTCCCACAGACTGATCCGGCGCGACCTCCACTCTTTCCTGCGAATCGCCCTCCGAGTCCTCAGCCGACTTCTTTTTCTTCTTCTTTTTCTGTTTCTTCTGGGAGTCCGCATAAGCTTTTCTCTGGCGGTACTCAGCAAGCTGGAGAGAGAAGAGGTTTAACAGGTGGTGTTACAGCCCCAGCCCCCCAAAAATAAATAAATTACACTTTCTGCAAATAAAGGAGAACATTTAAAAGATTTTACAGGCACAGTCATTCCTTTAACTTTGTTTATGTAGCTCATTAGCATCACTGGAAAGTCAAGATCCACCTACTTTAAACCTTATTCAAGATTCAGCTTAAAATCTTTAACAAAGAAGACAAAAACTGACAGACTTACTCTGAACTGACACAGCTTGGTGATAGTCAAGCGAAACATTTTATGTCCCAAGCAGGCGTTGTGCCTGTTTGGAATGATTTGTCCCTCCCTGTGGCCATACGACCCAACACATGCTTCTTACTGTGACAGCTGCTAATCCTGACTAAAGGGATTGCTTTTCGAACTACTGCACGTCTATTAACTGTTAAATCAGACAATCGTGCTTTTTTTAATATTATTTTAAACTGCTTGTCTTTATTATTCTGCATAAACAGCAACATTAGGTTGTCTCCTGCCATTTGTTTTAAATTGAACATACTTGGATTTGTGAAAAACTAACTTCTACTTTGGTTGGTTAAATCAGCAGCTTTTGCTTCACATTTGGCTCATTTTAATCCATCCGACAGCACCACGTTAGACACATCAGCACAGTGTTGTTATTTTTGACATTATGCTCTTTTGTCAATGTGCTTCCCTAGAAGCTGCTTTTTTTTCCAGTGCAATACTGAAATATTGTGCTATTTTTTAAAAGAACAATGATGTATTTACTTGTGAGAAAAGTAAGGCTTTAATATTATCCATCAGAGCTTTATTTATTAAACTAATTAAACAGAAATTATTACTTTTCAAGAAAAAATAATATTTGTGTAGTGCAACTAACCAGCTGATCCAGTGATTGAAGTACACATCGTCTCTGATATATAAAGAGCCGCACTGTACTGATTTCATTTGTACTTTCTCACAGTTTTACACTCCGGCTTTATTTTTTACAGGCCATCTTCTACTTAATCATCATCAAGGAAACCATCATACTAATATCTCAGCCTGTAAGGTCAGTTCACCTGGCGTATACCTGAACATCAGCAAATTAGCAGGAGAGTCACCTGAGCGGCGCTGACAGCAGGGGCCACAGGTGGCTGCATGGACCGTCTGCTGCAGGCCTTTTTTAGATATGCTGTTGCCAAGGATACCAAACTAATGCCCTATCTCCTGTGTGCAAAATGCACCCTGCACCAGCTGACAGACATCCCAGATGAAAGCACACCTTAGCAGACAGGTGTACCCATACCGCTTTTGTCTGTTCCGGGGAGCAGATGGTTAATGGTAGCTAAGGCAGGAACAGGTGCCCATTAAACTGACTGCATCAACAGATCATACGGAAAAAACATTCCACCTTATGCTAATTTAATTTAGATTTTTAGACCTTTTTAGGTCTTACAGGATTTTAAGACTATTATAAGATACAAGAACTGCTGCCGTCTAACGTGATTTTTCTGCCCTTCTGTAGAAAGTGTCTAATCAGACTAAAACGGTCACTAATGACACCTTAAACCTCATCCACGTTCAACAAAATGCTTTACAATGCGTTTCTCATCTACCCTTTCATATTTACATCCAGACAGGGTTTCTAATAACATCAATCTCTGTAGAAACCATAATATTTTGCTTTTGGGATGCATATTTGGGCCATTTCTTCCCATATCTTCCCAGTATGTAAGCTGCCAAATAAAATCCTGAACCCAACAAGAGCACGTGTCAAATGGAGGCCGCTCTCCTGCAGGTTTTAGATGTGTTCTTGCTTTAAAAACACCTGATTTAAATGACTGACTTGTGGACGTGCTTCTGGAGAACTTGATGATTTGGTGAGGAGGTAATTAAACCATTTGAATCAGGTGTGTTGGAGCAGAAAAACCTAAAACTTCGAGGACAGTGTCCCTTGAGGCCTGGAGTTTGACACTCTTGAACTAGAGGATGAGAGAGGCACAAGGGAGGCTACGATTCACACAGACTCACCAAAACTAGACAATAACAGACTGAAAAATCACTGCTTGGTGTGATGAGTTTCAATCCACTGGACTAATGGACATGTAGATGACAAATCTGCAGCAACTGTGAGATGCTGTCATGTCAATATCGACCAAAATCTCTGAGAAATGTTTTCAATACCTTGTTGAATCTATGCCACAAAGAATTAAGCAAGGCAAAAAGGGCTCCAACCTGATACTACAAAGGTGCACGTAATAAAGTGGCTGGTGAGTGCAGATGGGCTGAATTTAAAGAGTTAAAGAAAAAGGCCCCAGAACTAAAATGCTTAATTTGTGAAACAGTTTACAGACGAGTAACTTTGCACTTAAATAGGTTGCCAGTTATTCGCACCACCTGGCAAACTCAAGTTATACATAGACTTTAATCACTAAAAAGTTTGCAGTATGGTACAACTGTAAAAAATAAAAATAAATAAATTAAAGGTTGTCACGACAAAGCTGAGAGTAGGTGCTGTGGTCATGTTCCCACCTACTATTCACAGCTTAAAAGCACAAAGGGCTCTTCATCTGAGCCTCCGCACCTCCTCACATCACCCGACCCTTGTCCAAACATACCCACTTATCTGTGTTTCAAGTGGAGCTTCATCTACCTAAAACCACAAGAAAAAAAATGCTCCTGGCAATCTTATAGGACAGGCGCTTCACCAGTCACAACGACAAAACAGTCAAACCTTTCATTCTGACTCAATCAGAGTAACACACGAGCAGCAGCGGGCCTGCCAGGAGGAATCACCCAGAGTTTTGCCTTTCGCTGAGCTGCTTATCATCGCAAGCTGCCCTTTTTGGCAGGGCAGAGTGGGCCATTGGCTGAGCATATGGAGGAGTGAAGCCTGCGTAGCTGTATCACCATCTGGGTAAACAGAAACTACGTAGGTGTATTACCATCTGCCGTCTGATAGCATCTACACGGGCATTTACGTGCATCTTTTTGCATATCTGCCTCCAAAAGTGGCTGATCGAAAAAAAGAGCTCATCAAATGGACTCTGTTTGATCCTTTTTGGAAGATGTGACCCTCTAAATGAATGCAGATTATAGCTGTCTAGCATGAGGTGGAATATATTGACATATTGATTGTCTAAAATGATGCTCATACTTGTTTCATAAATGATGAAACCTGATGATAAAATGCTTCAGATTCAGTTTGTTGAATTAGTCAAACAATTGCATTTCTCTGGATTTATTTAATTTGGGAAAAAATTACAGCTGTTAGTTTCCATGCCAACCTAACAAGCAACAACTTTTAAATTTTAATGATATTTTAAATAATTTAGGCAACAACAACAAAAAAAAAGGTTTCAGGCTAAATAAATCAAGAAAAAGAGGTTTCATGTTTACATCATGTATTAACATTAAATTAAATTCATGGAGCCCTGTGGGTTAACTTATTTTTGTGGCATACACTGCTAAAACAAAAACACTGAACGTTAAAGACAACAGCAGATTCTCGCAGTGCAAAAGGAACCCCACATCCTCACATCATCTGCAGATGAGAGCATCAGCAGCATTTTGTCTTACAATCTCCTGCTTCGCACACATTTCTGTTAACAGTAAAAATAACGCAACAACAACAAAAGCTACCCGATTTGTCATCAGGTCAGCAGGTGATGTTACCTTCTGGCTGTACGGCAGAGAAATGCTGACATTACTCTGGTCTGGGACTATTTTTGGAGTAATTGTTTGCTCTGTCTCTACAAAGATGTACTGGGAGTAAGAACAGTCAGTGAACATTAACAATTATAAAAGTAACACAAATGACTGTTTTACAAATTCATCTAAACAACATAGGTTGACAAGTTATTAAATAAAAAATTATTAAGTTCACAAAATTTTTAATGATCTGCTCTAGAGCTGCACAATTGAATGAAAATCTATTGATACTGCAATTTTAGTTTGCACAATATCAATAAAAATGTAAAAAAATATCATAAATTTGGCAATCAGATGGACCCCCACTCCTCTAACTGACACATGAAGAGTGTGGTGAACATTTTAATGACAGAACATGTTCGTTTATTGCAACAAGCCAAAAATAAAATCCACAAAACATTCTTCCACGCAACAAGAAATATGTGTTAGTCTAAACTCTAATGGTTCTTGCACAACAACATACACTAAGAACCAAATAACTGGGCTTAAACACACCACAAAGACATACAACACATCATCTGCGCAAGAAAACACAACCAGCAGAGCAAAATGGAGCGGGAATCTAAAGCTGGATGATTCAGTAAGAAAAGACAACTGAGGCATTTTATCCTGCAGAAAATCTGTGGCTACAGAGTTCCTCATTGTCCCAGAAACAGCTGAGAGCAACACAGAAATGTTTTTACATGATCTTCAAATGAGCCAAACCAAAGAGATCAATGCAGAGCACCACACCACCTTCACCACGAGAGAAAGAAGAAAAACTGACGCTTCATTAACTTTGTTTAACACGATGATTCCTCAATATTATTTTACAAATTCTTTGAAATTAAGGTCAATAGATTCATCTGCGTGCTGCATTTTAACCAGCTGAAGTGCAGGTAAAATGTATTGAGTTTTAGTGGCTTTGTCTTGTTTCAATATGGGAACAAATAAACGTAAATACATTTTTAAAAAGATTATGGAGTTCCTGAACAATATTCATTCAACTGATTTAATTTTGTTGACATAAAAAATTGCAAATATGAATATAGAACAACTCCATTCCTACTAAAGCTGAACATTTTAGCTTTTACTTAAAGAAGTTTAAGATGTGTTTAACAAAGGTGCAATATTTGGCTTTCAAATTAAACATATTTTCTGTGAAAACTGTATTGTTTTATTATAAAACAGCTGATTAAACACCAACAATGACATGTACTAATTTTGTCAGGTTTGTCCTTCAGATCTACGTCTGTTTGCTGAAACTGTTGTATAATATTTATGTTTTACAAAACCAGGAAATCAACTCCAACGCAACACGTTTGTTATTCGATACAAACCAGTTTCTCAAACAAACCCAAACAGGTAGATTGTTTCATACAATTAAATCCACACAGCTTGATGACTGGTATGATATGAATGCATTAGTTGTGTTCTCTGTGGCGTGAAACTGCAACGCCAAATTATCACTTTAATTGCTTCTCTTTCGGTTTTTGTTGGTGTCCAGGTTAGTCATCAGATAGATCAGCGTATCCAATCAGTTTTCTCTGAATCAGCACTGAATGATAGAAGACAAATGTTTATTTTGTGATAATGCAACATGCGATAACTACTGCAGCCCGAAAGGAAAAGCCTTCAGAGTCAATTAAGCCAATTAATGAACCGTGTAATCTGTTACAGTTTGTTCATCACACAGAGGAATACTCTGCTCCTTCAGCTGAGTGATTAACTATTCAAGTTAAGAAGATCACCTGTCCTCAGAACCTGCAAGAGCACCTGACAGGAAAACCGACCTTTTAGGCCACTTGAAACCCGACAAAGCCTACTGCAATGCTATTTTGTGTTTACGGTTACAATTATTGTTTAGAAGAACCATTAGCTGCTGATGTTTGGCCAGACCACTTTGAAGCTATAGACAAAAAAAAGAGAAAAGGTAGAAGGGAAACAAGATTAGAGTTGACTTATCTGCAAGTTTCATGAAACTAAGGTGTCAAATCACAGATAATCTCTGGTGAATGTAAAAGATGCCACAGCTGACTGAATCTCTACAGAAAAGGAAAATTTTACAGTCTTGAGCTTCTTCTGGGTGCTTTTCAAAAGAGAAATTAAGCTCCTGAAGGGGGGGGATCTAAGCAACATCTCGAAAAAATGAATTCATTGTTGACTGTAACACGCTTGTCAATTATGCTCGATTTTGAAGGCAAACATAAAAGGCTACGATACATCTGCTGCTCATGGCTTGAAACAATAGTCAGGCAACATCAGCCCACAGTTTCCACTTTGCTTTTTGTCTGGTGTGACTCAAAAAGCACGTCTGGTGCTGCACAAAAGATGACTGACAGTTTACTCTTCAGTCTGGCATCAACAAAAACCCTGTCGCTTACTTGACTCACCTCATTCAGCGTCACCGCTTTTTGCTTCTGAATTTTTATTTATTTTTTATAAGGAAAACCAGAACTGCTTGCACTCAATGTGTCACTTTTTTCATCATTACCAACTAAATAAATTACAAATTTTGACACAAAAGACTGGGCAGACTCATTTTATTTGGGAAAACTTGCTCTAATATTTTCGTTGTTAGTTTAGAGAAATCGCCGCCTTCAAATTTATCAGCTCAGATTCAGTCTAAACTTGCAAGGTCTCATCTGACTATTATCAAAAATAACCATGCCCTGGATTTTATTTACTGCATGTGAGGACATGGTGACATAGAGGTGTGTAAGAAAACAGCAGTCAGACAAGCCTGTAGCAACAAGAGGCCTTTTATTAGCCAAAATACCAGAGTCATACCCAGGGAGATGGTCTTTCATACGGTCTCTGCAAACTGGGATAACAGGAGATCATGTTTGGTTGCAGAAATCTACAACACAAATGCATATGGAGCTGGTGTGTGCTGTTTACTACTTGGACAGTGTAGGGAATGTGAGAAGTTATAGTATCTTCTTTTATTAAATGAGCTGCTGTGCAGATGAGCTATCCTGCCATGTCTGTCAGTAGCTCTGGTTGTTAAAGCCCATGAAACACAAGTTTGGCGAGTGAAGCAGTGCTTTTTCTAGCTGGTGTGAGGATATGCCCTGTAAATCCTGTTACACCAGCCTGTCAGTCACTTCAGGTGGCGTTCAGGAGCCTGAAATAACCAGGTGACGGCTCAACTCGTGCCTGAATACTCCGACTCTGCAGTTTCGGAAATGTAAACGCTGGGTACGGGTGGGGGAATATCAGAAATGCAGCATGACAAAGGGGCTAGCAGCAATGCTAACCCTCCTCAGCTGTCAGGAGCAGGGCGCATGACAGCTGAGAGAGAGGAGGGAGGGGGACCTAAAAACAGCTGACAGACACAACCACACGAACAACAAATAAAAAAACAAGTTCTCAACAACAAATGGGTACAACTTTAAAGCAGTGGGAGCAGTGTTACATTTAATCATACCTTAGCTTTGCCGGCCTCGAGCTTCTTTTGCCTCTCCTCGTTCTCCATTCCCGCTGTGTCCGTGGCTGAAACAAGATGGAAACTGCCTCATGCGAAATATTCCCCGAGAAAAAAAATAAACCCTCAGAGCTAAAGGCTAAAATGTGTCTCGCACGGCTCGGCTTGAAGTCACTGGCTATCTCCTTGATTGTAGTCCGCCGCCATGTTTTCCACGTAAACATGAGACCCAACTGTGATGACGTCGAGTAGGTGCATTCAAAGCCACGCCCACTGGCAGTTCACTGGAGGCGGCTTCACTTGCCATCGGAAATATCGCGTTTTTTTTCTCAAAACGAAGAAATCGGCTGTTTTGATTGTGTATTTAGGGATTTTTCTTGCCTATTTCAGTCATAAAAGATTATAAAACTGTCCAGTTTTATTTTCACGTAGACTGTAAGTTATAAGAGCACGCTAATTTATATTGATTTTTAATTTATATTAATATTCATATTTTTTAGCTAGTTCCTGATGTACCCACTAGTACCTTGGACACCATGCAACCAATTTACTAAAAAATAATAATAAATTCAGACATGGTTAGTGTATTCCAGTGCATCTACTTTTTTTGGCATTTTCTTTTGGATTAGCAACATGGATATAAATTTACAGGGGGAAAAGAACTTCTTGTAGTAACTATATTTTCAATGCAAAATCCTATTTCTACTTTTTACATCTGTCAAATATCTTCTTACAATCTTCTTCAGTATATATCCTTTCATAAACCAGCTTAGCAGAGGAAAGACCATGGCTATATTTTTTTCTTTAAACACACATAAAGAGTTGTAATGTATCCAATTTTATCTATAATATCTTTTATCAGAAAAAAAAAATCATAAAGACACCAAATGGCGTTGTTTTCTCAAAGAAAGGAAATATTCCTTACATGGTTGTCTTTGGGTCTCTACACATTTGTACTTGTTACCTTTCTTTGAGTTCAGCCACAACTTCTTATTTATATCCCTATTTCCCTGTGTTTCAATTGTTATCTTTTACCTCTTTGTTTTCTGGTTGCCTTTCATCATCACTGCCACATAATTCAGATGGAAATTCAGCCACCATATCTTAGGCTTTCTTTCTTTCTCTGCAATAGAGCTTGGTAAAATGGCAAGATTCAAACTAACATTGTATTAATCTGCTAAAAATCCTATGTTTACTAAAATTACAACTTCAAATCTAATAAAATAAGATCACTGATTTACAGAAACAGAATGCTTTTAAGTAGTTTTTCTTTCAAAGATAACAAAGAGCTATTTCTAACGTGAATTGTTACTGAATAATAATAAATGTTGCATGGAAAAAAGTAAACATAAAGAACAGTACAGACATTACAATATCACTGAGGGTATCGTTGTACAGTTATGTGAGCTGCCTAGATGATCTTTAATAATATCATAAACATATAAAAGCTATAATCTGGTAAAATTTGCTTGTAAAAAACCTGCAGTCTGTTTAGGTTGCCCAGTTTCCATGGTAACGGGAGGAGAGGCTGCCTAAGCTGTCCCAGTTGATTTTTCTTTCTAATACTAAATGTTTTCATTTCAAAGCTGATTCCTGCTGATAAAAGGCCCAGAGTTTCACCTTTTGCAGTGAGCTGTTTGACTGGACTGTGCTGAGGCTAAACGTGATACATTCTTCACTAAAGAGGAAACATTTGAGCGTTTTTGGCTGAATATAAGACTGGAGGGGATAAAGAAAAAGGTAAAAGCTGCTAAGATCACTTTAATTTACTATCCTTTTAAAAGAAGTGTTCAATTTGAGTTTAATTTGAAATTTTGTGGAAGTAATAATCCGATTTTTTCCAAGGATTTTTTTGAGGACTAATTGTGTAATGGGTAATTTATTTATAAGCCTATTAATTGTGTTTTTTTCTTTAGTAAATCGGTCAAATCTACTTGGCGAGTCATGAAATACTTAAAAAATATTTTGAGTCCTCTACTTGTTCTTTGTACTTTATTGTGTTTTTATGTTTTGTTTTTCACTTCATCAGAAATATTGAGCAGTTTGAGAAATATTTAACATAATTTAATAGAAAAATACCTTACTTCTCGATTATATTAGTCTTTTTTATTATTTAACTTCTTTATTTTGTTTTAAACAACCAAATAAAAACACTAAATTTATGCCTTTAATTTTACTCCCAGAATAACACTACCACTGCATATTGAACCTATTTATTCTGCTTTTTAAATCCCTGTTTTGAAACGTACCTGCAGCAGCAGCAGCAGCAGGAGAAGATGTTCTGCGTCTTCGGCTGACCGGCGCTGAGCAGCTTATGGTCTGGCAGATCTTGAATTCCACCCTTCGTCTTTTGGACATTTTTCACCAACCTGGGAACACCTACTGCTCGCACAACAGCATCTAAAAGAAACTACGCGAGCGTCTGAAAGTTTCGTCAGTTTCTGAATTATTCATTTACTCGGGGAGGATATGTGTCTCCAGTTACCCAAGCAACTTTGCGGAGAAGACCACAACCGGTAGACCAAGACTGGGGTCCATGTAAAATTTAAAGCACAACAGTGTAGACATTTATTCAAGAACTAAGATACAAACTGACCAAAAAGTCTGAAGAGCTTCAGAGGAAACAAGAAAAATAGATTATAAATATTTTATAAAAATCTCTATAACATAAGAGGATACCTGGGAGGAAGGACAAGTAAGTTTTGTTTTTTGTCTTACAAATCAATATATATTGTATTTTTTGGATAATAAATAGTCTAACTAATCGGTTTATAAAATACAGTGAATCAGAAACCAGGATGAATTGGAGTAAATAGAACCATAAGTCCAAATAGTCGCAGCTTCATTTTACTTATAAGGGTTACTTGTTCAACTACAAATTCTGAGTAAAACAAATGAACCAGAACTATAAGTATAAATGGACATTTACATTTGAACTGCAACACCACAGTCGAAGTGCCTGATGTTAGATGATGTTAGAGGTTGAAACTAAAACACTGGTGACTTCAGTATCAAAGCAGCAAAGTGAAAGCTAATCTGCATAATAAGGCTTTATATCACTGCACTGCTAAAATATTCATAAGTGGTGGGACTCATCAGCAACGGGTCAATAGGTTTTTATGGTAAATGCTCTCTTGTACAAGAACATTGGCTAAAATGGACAATAAATAAACTATTAATACCTGTAAATGTAAATCCAATGCTCAGAAATCTTGTGCAACAAAAAGCTTTTTTTAAAAATAAAGTTGCACGTTTTTGAAATTGCATCAGGTTCTGAGTGCTTAAGTGCTTGTTTAGTGTGTAAAATGTAATGTAAAAACACATATTCCAAGTGATCTAGGCCATGTCCTTCATCAGAAATGTTTCTTTTCAACAAACAGCCAACAAATTAGACTGATGCTCACAAAGTACATAAATAATATTAAAGACAGATTTAATTCAAAATATGTCACCAAATGATTAGGTTAGGATAAAAATTATTGTAGGCCTTGCTATGGAAAAAGATGAAGAGGGACTATAAGAAGTAAAACTTGAGGAAAAACTTTAAATAAAACTATCAAACAAATTAATATGTGAGATTAAAGCATTCATTTGTTCATTTGGCCTAATATATATATATATATATATATATATATATATATATATATATATATATATATATATATATATAGTGCTTTTCTGGGTTTTTGCTTCCACCTGGTGGTTGAAATGAAACATCGAGTAACCAGTTTTAACCTCCTAAACGCTAGGTGGCGGTAGCTTCAAAATGTCGTTTTAGTTAAAGGTAAATCTCGCGAGATTTCCTGCAAGTGCACGTTTCTGTTCCGTGTACGTTCAGAGGAAGTGTCCGGTTCAGAGCGGGTAAGGTAAAAAGTACGGTTGTGTGAATTTTATATGTTTACAATTAGATAACATAGTTATTACATACATATTTAAATCACATATTAAAATGCCAATTAAGTAATTTTAAATATAAGATGACCTCACGATAGGTTTGTGTTTTTGTACTGTACACAACAATGCTTCAGATGTTTTACTTTCATATTAGATAATTTTACTTATTTTAAGTTACTTTTTTCTTTTAACTTTACTCAAGTTGGGATAATTATCACCACCCACCATTGCAATGACAATAAACAGCAAGGTGAAAATAAAGATAATTGAGTAAAAAGTGAGTTTGAATATTTATGTTATTACTGGGTAGGTGTTGTGTATCGTTTTTAGGAAGTAATTTCCTACCCTTACTGCATTACATGTGTTTTAAACCACGAATTTTAAATTTCTAGTACTTTAACAAGCTTTAGACATGTCATAGATAGATAGTTAGATACCTTATTGGTCCCAGAGGAAAAAACAAGCATCTAGTAATTTCACTTAATATTTTTTTTAATAAACCATTACAGCATTACAGATTAGGGATATTATAGACAGTGTCTCTGTTAATATACCACTTGAATTAATTGAAAGTCAGGCAAAAATGTAATACATATTGTATTGCGTTGCGTTTCCGATAAGCTTGTGTTCTAGGAAAAGTAGCCTTTATATGTTTCAATCCCAATGAGTCATTGGAATAATCTGGACTGAATTTGGGACACCATACTCTGAGCAGGACAAAAACTGGGATCTGTTCTAATTCTGTGCAGCTTCCCAGTAAGAGAGAGCAAGAGAGGGTATGAAGAGAAAATAAATAATGTTAGGCATTTGTTCACATGACTTTTATTTAATGTAGTAAATGTATTGTTTAAATTTTTACTATTAGTTTCACTGCAACACTGATGAATAGTGAATGAAATGTCAAAAATGTCCTCAGTACAATTCATTGAGGAGATTATTGTGCACCACTTATAACCAAGTGAATGTAATAACACAAATTTTTCTTTATATAGATTTGTGGCCCTCTTCAGTAAACATGGCAGCAGTTCCTGCAGCGAGGGTCCTCATTGCTTTCCGCCAACCTCTCGTGTTGCAGCAGAGTTTTAGGCTTGTTTCACTTCAGCTGACATCAGGCTGCCTTTCACGGAGGCTTTGCAGTTCCACTAATGAACCAAAGCGGCCACTGAACCCAGAGAACGAGTCTCTGCTTGAGAACCTAAATCTGATGGGAGTGGACGTAAGGAAGGCACGCAATCGCCAGCCTGGGGTGTTTCGGAAAACCGTCACTAATGAGAAAGTCCTTGCTCAGTTTCTGCAAGAAAAAGGTGCAAGCAGCGAAGTCATTGCTAGCATTGTGTCCCGTTACCCTCGCTCCATCACCCGCTCCTTAGAAAACTTAGAGCAGCGCTGGCAGCTTTTGCGACATGTCTTCAGCACAGATGCAGAAATCGTGGACATCCTGGATCGCTCACCTGAATCTTTCTTCCGCTCCAGCGATAATGAAAACCTGGAGAAGAATATAGCTTTTTTGATCTCTCTGAGATTGAGCTCCAAAATCTTTCTCCGGCTCATGACCAAAGCACCACGGGTATTCTCCAACAGTGTGGCGCTAAACGTGCAGAAAGTAGAGTTTCTAAAAGACATCTGTGGACAGCTTGGTGGAACCAATCCAGAGCAGTTAGCTAAAAATATAATATGTAGAAACATATATATTCTCATTGTAAGTGATAGAAGAATGAAGTCAAACATAAATTTCCTGAGAGACTCACTTCAGTTGAGCAATTCTGCACTTCTGGATTTTCTTGGAGGCCAGGGAGCAAACCTCCTGGACCTCTCCAACGTGTATGTGAAGAAGACTTTTCACAACCTTGTGCACAAGATGTCTTCACTTGGCTGTCAGAAAGATGAAATTAAAAAACTGATAATTAAATACCCAAGGATTCTCTACTCCGGGGACACAACACTGAACACCAAAGTAGACTGCCTCCTTAATGGAGGCATAACGATAAAGCAGATACTGGAAAAGCCTAGAGTTTTGGAGCTCAGCACACAGAATCTTACAAAGCGGCTGGAGCAGCTGCAGACAGTGGGATATGACTTCGAAGAAAATGGTATCCACATCCTGGACACTAGTCAAAAGCGGTTTGATGCAAAGATTGAAAAATTTGCTGTGACAAAAGATAAAGCCAAATGATGTTTTCCTTGATTTTGACTGTAAGATATTCACGCTTCGGTCTCTGTGTGCCTTATTTCTTTGTGTATTGACAAACTACCATCTTTTAGTGTCTTGTTTTTAAATATTTCAAAATTATCAGCAGAGCAGGTAATGGTTTTTTTTTTTTGTCTTTTTTTTTTATAGTCAAAGCAGAATACTCTAGATAATTTGTCCAACCAATAGTCAAAGCCCTTGAATATTCAGTTAATTGCAACATAAGACAATTAAAACATCACTTTTACACAATTTAGGCACTGAAGCAAATGAATATTTTACATTTTAACACTGCTGAACTTCCTAATATGTGTAGGCATTGCAAACAAACAAAAAATAAGAAATAAATTAAACTGTCCCTAGTCAAAAGTCTTATGTATGACATATTCATGAACTGTTTACAGGTGTTATGTGACAATGTAATTTTGAAATAAAAGTGACATTCCAAAAAAGACTTTAAATTTGACTTTCTCTCTTTCAGTTGTTTTGTTTATTAATGTAAAAGTGAAATTTCTGAATATGATTTATTTGTCTTGAAGCAATAAATATACAGTATGTGTTCTTATTGTACAAAAGGGCAATGTTGTGTGTGTTGAGAAAACATAAGAGTCTTGTTAAAACATATTTGAGCTTTCGTATACCCTTGAATAAAGTTAATACAGAGACGTAGTGATCCGCCTCTTTTATGCGTCTCATGCGGAACCAATCTTTTGCTCAGATGTTCGACGTGGGGATAGTTTGGCAGTTGCACATTCGCTGCCGCATGATGTTTAACTGGACTGACTGTTCTAACTAAGGTGTAAAACTACATTTTGTTCACGTTTATTGTATTTGCTGCAGTTGTGACTTTTAATGAAACTTTACTTATCTATAAATAAGTTAAATGAGGGAACCAGCCAGCGGGTAAAGGCGCTTTATGCTGCTTGTTAGCTTGTTAGCAGGTTAGACATTTTTAAGTTAACTTTAAAACATGTTAGGTTAGCTGCACATTTTGACAGCTTACAAAGAAACGGGTAAGTTAACAAATAGATATTTTTTATATTGAGTAGGCTAGAATGTATTAAAATACTGTAGTTGCATGCATACAAACTCAAATTTAGAAGACTTCTGCTGGTATGCTGTAGCCTAGGAAGCGTTTAAAAGTACTTTTTATGTATAAATGACAAAAATGCACTTAAACGTAAAAGTTGTCGAAGAAAAATGTAGCTTTGTTCCTGCAGTTTTTAACTTTATATTGACTGGGGAGAAGCTGACTTTGAAGTTGGTATTTTTTTGGTAAATGATTTGTTTTGGAAAAAAAAAATGAAGATAGTTTGATCTACTGTACTGACCAAATGCCCAATTGTCATTTTAGTTTAACTTGTTAACTGTTTATTTTATACCAGAACATCCAATAAGCTTTAAGTATGCTTTCTATATGAAAACAATGTTTCATTTAAGTTGTCACGTTATTGCAGTAAAGAAAAAAAAATACTTTTTTTTTGTGAGAAATGGTGAAACCAACCATGTAATTGGCAGGAAACACTGACATTTTAATGTTTTTACTGTGTGTAAAATGCTATGTTCTTCTACTGTAATTTTTAGTTTGAGTGAAAATAGATTTATTGAAATGTTTTAGAATAAAGATTAGAAGAAAGTCTGATGGTGTGATGGAAGCAGCGATGGCGGAAACCACAGAAAGAGGGAGAGACGTAGCTGTGAAAGGCGAAGCTGCCATCAAACCAGAGTAAGTAAATTACTATTTGTTACAGATTGGATTGATTTTCAGTCACAGAGATGACATCAAAATGTTCAAAGTCATAAATTTGTTACATTAATAGATTTTGAGTCATTTTTTGATACAGTTTATACTAAAAACATCTAAAAAAGAAAACACTCTACCTCCTTACAAAAGGATCACAATTGTCCATCTTGATTTTTCAGATTTCTTACCAAGAAGGAGAAGTTTCATGGGTTCATAGACTCGGAGTGGCAGGACTCTGAAGGAGAGAAGACAAGTGATGATAATGCCACACCTGAAGAGACATCTGTGGAGGAAATCCAACCTAAAAAACTCAAGTTGGATCCTGAAGAGGGGAAGAATGCAGAGAAACCAGATAAAAAAAGATTTCGGGGACAGAATAAGTCAAGACCCCACACAAAGCCCACCACCTATGAAGAAAAACGACTGTGCTTGTCTGTCCTTCAGGTATAAACCTCTGATTATCCAAAAAAAGCTGCCTCCAATACTTTATAATTGGTGTGAACTGATTTAATTTTATAACTTTTTCATCCATTCAGGACAGACAATGCACCTTTGGAGACAAATGCTACTTTCTCCATGACGTTGCAGAATACATGGCCTCTAAACCTGCTGACATCGGGGAGCATTGTTACGTCTACGACACATTTGGAAAGTGTGGCTACGGACCCACCTGCCGCTTTTCTAAGGCGCACAATACACCTGACTTTAAAACCATGCAGAAGGCAGACCTGGTGAAGGCGTATGAGGGCAGGGTTATGGTGAAGAACAGCTTGAGTAAAGACCTGCAGTTCCGTCTGAGGAAGCGTTCAGTCGCCTTCAAAAAGTCAGAGGAGTACCTCAAAATGCTTTCAAACAAAGACAAAAAGAAACAGCATGGGAATAGTAAGAGAAAAGGATCTGATCATTTAGATTTTATTAAAAGTACTGTCAGTTAAAGTCCTTATTAAAAACCTGTGTCCGTATTACCTGCAAATAAACTCAACCGTCAACAGTTTAGGTAACAATATGAAAGAGTGTAGCTGCAGCTGGGCAGCTTCAGATGTCACTTCAGGCTTTTCTCAGATTTAAGCAGCATTTGTTGCTGTGAAACAGTAGATCTGTGAATTTTGAGCCAGGGATAGTTTGAGATGTAAAAGGTTTTTATTGATTTTAACATGCAGTTTTTGCTCACTTGGTTTTGAATTCAGCTTGCTAAACAAGTAAACCCTGTTTTTTTTTTTTTTTTTTTCCTAAGGTTGCAGATTAGTTTTAAAAGGTACAAACTTTCAGAAACAGAATTCCAGTGGCTGCAGAAAAGACAGGCAGTGTGCAGATTTCAGTTCCGCTGCGCAATCTGACGCACGACTTTCTGACCCAAAATCTAAAATAATTTTGCTGTGTTCAGTCTGATTTGTGGCCAAATGCACAAACCTGAGTGTAAAGAAATCAGCAACCCCTAACTTGCAACAATTCATCACGACATGTATCAGCTTTTATGTTCTCGTTACGGTTCTAAAGTTAGTTTTTTTTTTCTGTCGCCATCATATTTTGAGAGAAACGTCCACACATTAAAGAAAACTTTGGGCTGATTTTATTTGATGAAATGTAATTGTCCAATTTACCCAGGTGATGCTTGTGCTGCTGAAGTGTCCGCAGACCTAAAAGAAGAAAACAAGCTTATTTCTACTGAAACACAAGTACGACTTTGTTTAAAACTACTCATCCATGTCTAGCCTCAGTAAAACATGTATGTTTTTGTTTGAACAGCGTATCTTTAAGTATTTTAAAGTGTTTTCTCTGTGCCTAGCTGCACACCTGCCCTGACAAACCTCCTGTGAAGACTGTAGGTCCGCTTACTGATGCAGACATCATCAAACTGCGCCCCGGTGAAAAGAAGCAGGTTCATATCAGCCAAACTCTTTCCTCTAAAACTCTTTTATTTTACTCATATATGGATCAAAAAGTACTAATTAGCAGAAACCATTTAATACTGTTATATATGTAAAAAGCTTGATTATGTAATCTCTGCCAGTTTGTGTGTTCTCACTTATAAAAGGTATTTTTTGTGTGTTTCAGGTGGAATTCCAAGACAAGCTGTACCTTGCTCCTTTAACAACAGTAAGTAATAACAGAGGATCAGTATTTATTATATAAAAAAGCATGTTTTGATGTAATTTATTATTTAGTTCCTCTGTAGAACCAATAACATAGCAGGTGACTAAACCCTGAGCTGTAAACGTGCTTTAGATCTTGTTACGTGTCCTTTTTGTCGCTTCAGTGTGGAAACTTGCCTTTCCGTCGCATCTGTAAACGCTTCGGAGTCGACATCACCTGTGGGGAGATGGCCATGTGCACAAATCTGCTGCAGGGGCATCAGTCGGAGTGGGCCCTTCTCAAAAGACACGAGAGCGAAGATCTTTTTGGTGTGCAGGTGATGATTGTAGTTATTAATCCGCTTGTTCAGAGTCACTGATGAGATTGTTGTTTGTTTCTGGTGTGAGACTGAGACCGGAGTCCATTTTGAGACTGAATTGTTCCTCCAGGTTGAAGGTTGTTTTCCTGACACCATGACGAGGTGTGCAGAGCTCATCAACAACTATACCGATGTTGACTTTGTGGACATCAACTCCGGGTGCCCCATTGACCTCGTTTACAAAAAGGTCAAATCTCATCTCAGTTTTTCTGTCTTTGTACTAAATCTTTTCCAACCTTCTGCGTTCTGTACATTTTTCTTAATATAAAGTTACATTAATTCTAATTTTACCTCTTTCAGTGATCTTGGTTGCTACGGTTTTATCTTCCTTAAAGCTCAAAATTTGCATCATGTTTTTTAACTCAAATTGGAAGTTTAAGAACTTGGGAGGGTAACATTAAACACAATAAAATTGTTTTTACAGTTCATTTGACAAGCTGCATTTATATGTACATAAAGAAAGCAACTTAAGATGAACTAATTGTACAATAAATGTTGCTGTCGAATGTAATTTAATGTTTATTACAACACAATGGACCGACACCAGCAAACAACAGGAACTAGTAAAGGTGCCTTTAACGAAGCGTTGACAGCTGTTTTTTGTTTGTTTTCCACCATCAGGGAGGAGGATGTGGCTTGATGACCAGGACCAGAAAATTTGAACAAATAGTCAAAGGAATGAATTACGTAAGCATGACTTTCATATAATGGAGAAACCTTTCAGTGTGAAGGCTGCTTTATGGTGTTGACTGAGAAGTTTGTATCTGTTTGAAAGAAATCGAGCAAGTAGTGATTTAAAACTAACTGTCCGACTAAAAATAATAAATTGTTTTAGCTGAACTGGGATACTTTGGAAAAATAAAGGTTGAGTAATAAGTTGTATATTTTCCCCTGAAGGTCCTTGATGTTCCTTTGACGGTCAAGATCCGAACTGGTGTTCAGGAGAAGACCAACATAGCGCACAAACTCATCCCAGAGATGAAGGATTGGGGCGTCTCCATGATCACTGTGAGACTTTTATTATGTAGAAGCTCAGTAAAGATGTTAGTCCGGATCTGGAGCCGTGCAGTGACTCATCCATAAAATGCTTTTACAGGCACATTTTTCAGTCATGCATGAAGATTTTTCTCACCTCCCTTGTGTGTTATATTAATAGACGTACTGTAAATGTGAGTCATAATGCTGCTGTTTCCTTCCAGTTGCACGGCAGATCCAGGGAGCAGCGCTACACAAAGTTAGCTGACTGGGATTATATCGACACGTGCGCCAAGCTGGCGAGCCCCGTCCCTTTGTTTGGCATGTAGATTTGTAGACCTAAGCACCTATATATGTAAAACAAAACAGAAAGCAAACATAACTGCAGTTTTGGAGTTTCTGTAGATGTGGTGAAGTAAAGTGGCTTGTTTTTGTTGGCCCAGGTAATGGAGACATTCTGTCTTACGAAGACGCCATAAAAGCGAGAGAGACCGGCGTTTCTGGCATCATGATTGCAAGGTTGGAAATGTTTACACACACTGAAAACATTAATTTTATTATAGCTGATGAAGATCAGAGTTGGATTAAAGTAATGTCAATTATTAAATATTCTTTGCTGCAGGATGTGTGTGGACTTTGATTCATGTTTTTTCCACCTAAAAGTCACTGTACCCATTCATCTGCATTACATGTGTAACTTCTACTTTTTCTTTATTAATTCAACATTAAAAGTGCAACAAATCATTAAAATGTTTTGAAATTCTTACACAGACATCATAAGAGCCCTCCAAGGGCATTTTTGAGTCTACTATTTATTACCAGTGGATTAAGTTCAAAGGGTCCCATTATTCTCATTTGGCTTATATAAAATCATTGAGGTGTAATTTTAAAACATTCGCTGAATTTTACTGTAGGGCAAAAAACAAAATCAGGCCTTTAAGTTTGATGTTGTGTTTTGCTCTCTCCAGAGGCGCTCTCATCAAGCCTTGGATCTTCACCGAGATAAAGGAGAGCAGACACTGGGACATCTCGTCCAGCGAGCGGCTGGATATCCTGAAGGATTTCACCAACTTCGGCCTGGAGCACTGGGGCTCTGACGCTCAGGGTGTGGAGAAAACCCGCACATTCATGCTGGAGTGGCTCTCCTTCATGTGCAGGTCTGTGACAGGAAAATATTGTGTTCTTTGAACCACTAATATTTGTTTGAGGCATGAATTTGGAGTTTTTTAAACAATAAAAGCTACTTGGTGAGAGTGTGAGAGCTTTTTCCTTCCCTTGTCTGCTCCTCTCAGATATATTCCTGTGGGCCTGTTGGAGCGAGTTCCTCAGAGGATCAATGAGAGACCTCCGTACTACATGGGCAGGAACTACTTGGAGACACTGATGGCCAGTCAGAATGTTGGAGACTGGATCAGGATCAGGTGAGCTGAAAACCATCAAGTCTCACAAGAAATTCAGTAAATTAAATTAATGCCTTTTATGATAACGTCTGTATTTTATTTTATTTTTTCAGTGAAATGCTGCTTGGTCCTGTACCGAAGAATTTCAACTTTTTACCTAAACATAAGGCAAATGCCTACAAGTGATGTATTTTTTTTTGCAGAGACTTCTGAGACGAATCCAGGCTTTTGTGTGTCTGTGTGCTTTTTTTATTTTTTATTTTTATTTTTTTAAGTTGTCTATAGAACCCAATATCAAGCAAGGAAGATATTTTGATTTGCCACATGAATACATTGCTGTGCTGTGTTTTTGGTCAGCTGATGTAAAGAATGATTAATTGATTTATTAAATGAGTGCGTTTTTGACTTTATTTTAGAATGAAAAAACTTTATTGGAACATAAAATAACACAATACCTTAAAGAAGAAAAAAAAAAACAAACAATAAAAATTCTGTGTAACAAAGTGTTTTTATTGCAGATGTGTGCAAAATTACTTTTACAACTTTTTTGTAACATCAAATCAATACAAAAATTAATTATAATTAACAATTATAAAAAAGCAAACTGTGCTAAATGTAATAAATACATATATTTGAAAAAAAATGTAAAAAATATATATATATTTTTACAGCTTTTAAATTAAAATAAAATATTTTTCTCACAATTTTTTTATTTTGCCACTAAATTAACTTCCTGGGCTAATTTGCTAATCTAATTTATGTGGCTAATTCTCATTAAGTATTACATTTCTTTACAAAAAACGTTAAAGTGCTCAGAATTTGCAATTAAAAACTAAAATTATAATTTATTTTCTCGACCGTAGGCGGGGTTTTGGCTTTTTATTTATTTTTTTTTTGGAGCATTATTGAACCAAATTAGCAGCTACCAGGTTCAACCAATTAGCGTGAAATCAGGAGCACAACCGGAAGTTCCGTCTTTAATCTTCGTCCGGCAGCTGGACGGCTCTCATTTGGATCCATATGGCTTGGCTGCGGGTCGACCTGCTGCTGGTTCTGACTGGCACCATGCTGCTGGTGTCGGTTCAGGGATGGGGACGGATCAGCAACAGTGAGCTTCTCAAGTTCTACGAGACTGGTGTGTGGAGTGAACCATTCAGCTTTACAGCAGGTAAAACCAATGATAAAATGACTCCAGGTGAGAGTCCAGGTGTGCTTTAAATTACAACATCAAAAATAACTTTGTGTTGCCAGGGAAAGTTATAAGAAGTGCGTTTAAAACAAGAAAAGCTGCATTAATTGGCCAACAAAAGCCAACTAGCTGGTTTGTTGCAGGACTGAGTTCTGGTATAATAAGTTTACTCCTATTTTTAAGCAGCCAGCTGTCAAAACAAGATGGCCACAAATGAAATGTAAATGTTGTTTGTATTAGTGATGGACAGGTTGACAAATGAGATCAAGCAGGAACCCCCCCCTGATTTGTGACAGAAAAAGAGTGGGAAGACTTGCTATGATGTATGATTTATTATTTTAAATAATAAAAATACAGAAGGAAGTGGAGCTGGAGGCAGAGGTGAAGATGTTAAGACCAAAATTGGACAGAATTGAAAATGATTTAAATCCCAGGGACAGCTAAGGTTACACGGTGTGGAGACGGGTGAGGCTGAGATAGTTTGGATGTGTGCAGAGGGGTGGTGGATATATTGGACCAAGGATGTTGAGTATGGAGCTGTTAGAGAGGAGGAAACAAGAGGAACCATAGAGAAGGTTCATGAATGTAATGGAGGATACTAGAGAGACAGATAATCTGCTGCTCTATCGATGTAAAAATGTGTCAGTAGTTTTTCTTTTTAACAAATACCACATTTACTGTAGCTTGATATTAAACAGTGCAAAATTAAAACGATAAACAAAAGCACCTAACGTAACTTTAGAAACAAAACTCAGGGAAGTTTGGCATCAACATCAGTGATTTGACAGGTGATCCGAGCAGTTTTAGTCAAGCAGTTGGGTGAGTTGTGACTACAGGTCCAAATGTTATCTGGTAACAACCAACTCTCTTGCAGATGAGGATGACAGCTATGACTTTAACAACCACAAAGGGAAAATTCTCGAGGAATCAGAAAGCGTTGCCGTGAATGAACCATCTCCAACAGAGGAAGCAATTCTGGACGTTGCAGGTGTTTCTGCGTCTCCCGAGGAGGCACTTCAGGAAGCTGAAGGTTCTTTGACTGTCCACATCTATTCTGAGTGTGAGTGTTTGCCTCTTGTTTATCACACTGGCTAACAACCAGCCCTCTCCTCCAGACGACGACTACGACAACGACAAAGATGAGGCTCTTGATGAAGTTGAGGGTTTGGCTACCATTGAAATGCTGGACCCTTTCACTGGCCACGAAGACGGGAAAAGTACCGACGTAAGCAATCAGCCTGACGTGAAACAAAGTGAGTTTCATGTGGAGTTTGTAGATGCCCCTCCGAGGAGCTGGGTTGGCTGCACAAATTCTGAAGGGATAAAGGTGGTTTGCAGTGAAGATGGCTTCCAAATTACTCTGCCTACAGGTCGATTAAGTGGGATCAAAGTTCTGGGTACGAACTTAAACTCTTGATAATTCTTGAATATTTAATTTCTATAAGCCACATTTCTATGATTTATTTGTCCCCCCTCTTTGCAGGCTATACGAACATTTCTGTGGAGGATGCTCCGGAGTATTGTGGTTATCACTTGATCCGCAACAAGAACATCTTGGCTGTTCACTTCTCTGGGTGCAATGTGAGAAATGTGGAAGATGTAGGTTACTGAAAAGTAGTTGTCTTTATATGAAACATGTCACTGATGACTTTATTCTGGTTAACGAATGTATTTTTCTATACACACAACCACAGGTTTACAGTCTACAGTTGTCCGTCATCGTCTCCGGTCAGACCCAAGTGTTTCGTGCGTTTTGTGTCGACGATAGAAAATTTGCCTCTGGCCACTTTCCTCCAACATTTGACAAACGCACAAAGTGCAGTAAACCAGCCGTCGCTCCTCCAAATGCAGTCGACCCCAGACTCTTGAGGTGCATTCACAGAAGCACCGCATCGCCGGCGACAACTAAAAACCCAGCGGCTGTCGCACTCGGAAAGTGGTTTAGAAGAACATCTGTGCCACCGACGACAACAGCCGTGCCCGTGAAGCTGAATTACAGAAACGGAATGCTGTGGCCGCCAAAGCCTCACAGTGAGCTTGAACTCCTGTATGCCTGAATTATGGCCGTTTTTAACTGTGAACTGATCCGTGGGATTCTGTTTTCTCAGACTGTGCTGTCGATGCTGGGGAGCAGATTTCTTGTGGTCACTCAGGAATATCGCTGTCAGACTGTGAGAAGAACGGATGCTGTATGGATATGTATAAAAAGAACTGCTACTACCCGCTTGATGGTGAGGTTTTAGTTTTGGGAGAAATCTTCTACTGGAAGAACACTTCACATCGTCGGTGACGTTTTTATCCTGCTCCCTGTAGAGTGCACTGCAGACCGACATTTTGTTTTTGCAATTCGCCATGACTGTGCCGTCATCCCCGTGGACCCCAGAAAGCTCGTTGTTCCTGGGAGTCCTCGTTGTAAACCAGTCATTGTGAATAATGAGGTTGCCATCTTTAAGATCAAACTCGGAGACTGTGGAGTTCATTCTTACGTAAGTTGTTCCCTTTTTGCTGTTTCTGTAATGAGCTTAGAATCTGTCCTTTAAGCTTCAGTGGTGATTTAGATTTTAGGCTTATTCTTTGGTAATTATTGGGGCTGCAATTCTGCTTTCGTGGTTTCTTCAGATGATTTCTACCAAGTGGGGGGAAATAAAAAAAACTCCAAGGTGGGGGCGGAGCTCCTGCAGAGGAGGCAAAAGGGGTGATAGTTATAGAAAAGGTTTCTGCAGTTGGCTTAATTGGTAAATCTAAAATTGTCCCTAGGTGTGAGTGAGAGCATGAATGGTTGTTTGTCTCCATGTGTCCCTGTGATGGACTTGCAACCTGTCCAGCCTGTCCCCCACCTCTCACACAATAACTGCTGGAGATGGACACCAGCTCCCCACGATCCGGAAAGGAGAAGCAGGTAAAAAAATGGATGGATGGACGGAAACCCCTATACATGCTTTGAGTTGGGTCCGAGTTTGCTTTAATTTGTTGACCACACCTCAAGCAATCATCTGTTATTTTAAAGGAAAACTCTGTAGTTTAATTTAATCTGAAGCGCCACTCTGTGGATTCCTATTTCTACAACATGGCTTACCTCTGTCAAAGATGTGCTCATTGGTTCTGAGTAAACTTGGCTTTAACTTGTCAGTGTCATTGTTATTGCTTTACAGTTTTCTGTCCACTCTCAGGCAAGTGCATTTTATTTTATTTTTGAATCTGGGCAGGAGGTTGGTGGCATGAAGATCTACCTGATGGAAGTGCACACTGCTGTCGATTCTCTCAACCTCAAGTATGGAATAATTTCGAGAACTGATCCAGTCAGGTTGGCGTCACAACTATAAAAGCACAATTTTATGTAGAATTAACCATCTTTGTGGCCCAAAGGTGAGCTCTAGTTCTGGTGAAGATTTAAATTCTGTCTTGTAACTCTTCTAGGTTCATAATTGAGTGTCGCTACAGCAAACATGAAAGTGCTGTTGCTGATCCGTCTGTGGCCAGTGTGGGCTACATGGTCAAGACCTCAACCTCCGATTTACCGTCATCCATCATCTCCAGTGGCTTGTATGAAGTAGAGTTGAAGATTGCTAAAGGTTAAGAGTTTATGCTTTATTTTTAAGCTAAATTGTATTTTAATTGGATGACATGCATAAATTGCTTCAAATGTTACTTTTTTATTTAATGATTGAATTTTCTCTGTGTAATCCTCAACAGATCACACGTATTCAAGTTACTACCCAACGTACCATCAGCCCTTGCAGGTGCTCCTTGGCCATCCCGTGCATCTCGAATTGAATCTGAAGTCTTATAAACCAGACGCAGTGATTCTTGTCAACTACTGCTTGGCTTACCCTCGCACTGCAAAGAATGCGTTGGTGCTCATTCATGAAGGGTAAGCGTGGACATGGGGGGGGGGGGGGGGGGGGGGGGAATCAGTGCTTCCTGCTATTCAGGTTCAGCTTTAACGTTTGTGTTTGCAGGTGCGCCAATCCCAACGATCCAACCGTGTCTCTCCTTAAAGTCGGCGACCTTCCTACCAGTCGTCATCAGAGACGGTTTAAAGTGGAAGCCTTCCAGTTTATGGATCAAAAAACAAACAAGTACCTGGACGAAGAAGTGAGTCAGAATGTTTCTGTTTTGTTAAAACTGCTGACGCTGCCTTAGTGACACATAATCAGATTATTTAAGAGGAATCTTTTGAGCTCTTTTTGTATTTCGAGTGATTTCTGATCTGTGTTTAAAGTAAATGAACATTAAGACTTAAATGATGTGTTGTAATGAAGAATGCTTTTTTTTTTCTCTCTCTCTACATGGGGATTATGTTCTACAGATCTACTTCATGTGCTCTGCAGAAGTTTGTATTCCGTCAGAAAAGCCTTGTGAAGAGCGGTGTTTTGATGGAAATGTGAGTCTAATATTTGCAAAGATTTTATAACTTTCTAAAAAAATAATCTATTTTTTTTTTCCTTCTAGGTCCTATAAGCAAGTGGATTAGAATTTTGAACTGCAAAAATAAATGCAACTTTTTATACAACTTTTGTGCATACGTTTGAGAAGTGATTTCATTATTGTGTATAAAATTGCTTTGAGGTTCAGCTTTAATCTGAATTATATTTTGTAAAATTTGTTTTTACCAAGATAAGTTAATTCAAAGTTGTAAGGCAACAGAACAGAAAGATTGCCACAAGGGATGGGTGTTTTTGCAACCCACTGGGTTGCTTTGATTATAAATATTATAGTTGAAGGACATATGCAGCATGTCTCAAACACTTTACAATTAAGTGTTTGTTTCAAAACAAACATGAAAAAATGCAAATTTTTAAGCAACTTTGAATTTTGAAATGAGTAATATGATGTATGATATGTATAGTAATGCTTTTAATGATTCCAGATGGAAATTCAAAACGTCTTGAAGCATCATGACATTAAATTAAACTCAACAAATAAACTAAATACTTAATTGAATGTCCAATTATGATGTTAATAAACGTATAACTTGTGAAATAAAATCTCATAAAGCTCCTTTTTTACACGAAAAATCAAATTTCAGATAAGATAACCGGAGGCAGTGACTTTTCAAGTTGGGAAAGAGGTCAGGTGGACCAGATGGACGTCAAAGGAGCTGCAGATGACCCACAATGCTTTGCGCGAGCTACTAGACAACAACCCATTGAGCAGCCCTGAAAGCGTGACGTGTACACACGCACGCGGAGGCAGAGTTTGCAAACAGGAAGTGTCTGTCAGGTTCAAGGAGTTGTATGTGGACATCAGCTGGACGAGGACGCACGAAGGAAAGGACATTTACCCTGAACAGGTTGGTTTGAAGCTCACGTGCTATCTGCCATGCTAGTCGGCTCTGCGCGTGACAGCTGTGCTCACTACACGGTCTGCTGACTAACCAGCCAGTTATGCTACGTTTACGGGCATTCTGTAAATTTCACAGCTCTGGAACTTTTTACTTTCTCTTCTGTCGGTATAAAAGCAACAGGCCTGTGTGAAGTCTGTCAGATAACAAAAATCAGAACTTCATCGCTTTATTAATTTCCCTACGGTGGTCCGCTTGGTCCAAATACAAGGGAAACAAATTTTATTTATTTTAACTACCTTTTTAAATGTTCGTTCTTTTGATGATTTGATTGTTTAGCTGTGTTGTGTACAAATTTAAAGGTACAAAAAAGCATATAAAACAAACATAAATGATAATATAAAGGCGTTTTTTTCTTGCACATTTAAGTTTCCTTCAGCTGCATAAACCGCAGCACCAGTTCTGTAATTAAGTAAATGATTAAACATGTCTTGTTTTTTCTTTAATAAATGTTTCACACCCCTGATAGAGCAGGAATTATATGACGCAGCTTTTTTGTATGACCTTTATCTTCACTCATCACATAAGGACAGATAATTTCTGCAAAAATATAATAGATTCAGCATATTGCTTTAAAACATACGTGTCTGGCACTCTGTCCACGTGTCCATGACTAAGGCTGTACAAAGACAGCGGCAGTCAGCAAGTTTGTAGGAAGGTGTGGTCTTTTACTCCCTCTTTTTTTTTTTTTGGACTGTCATAAGACAGCACTGGGTTAGAGGTAGACTCACACCGTTCTGCTTGTTGAACCCCTCAGCTCCTGTCGTTGGCAAAAATGGCTCATCTTCCAGCACTTTTTAACTACGTGGACAAAAACCAGGACCTTTACGTGAAGGTATGATCATTCTGAAAGACAATTCGGCTTCACTTCTGTTTCGTTGTCTTACTAATGTGGGCGTCCAACTTTTATGGTTGTTTATTTTACAGAAATCTCTCATGTAAGTTGATCACATGGTGCTTACTGTCGTTCAGTTTGAGTGAGCGAAAGTAAAAATATGTTTGTCATATATGCAAAACCAGTCGACATAATGATTTCTGCTTTAGTGGCACGTTAACTGTTGCTGTAGTTAAACTTTGTTGGAGCCTAAGTCCTAGCCTAAATATTAGGTGTGGCAAAATAAAAGAGCATAACTGTTTTTGTTAAAGATATTTGAATAGATTAACTCTTTTACTTCCCAGCGCCTTGCAGAATGGGTCGGTGTCCAGAGTGTGTCTGCCTGGCCAGAGAAACGTGGGGAGATCAAAAAGATGATGGAGATGGCAGCCAAAGACATCGAGAGGCTGGGGGGGACGGTGGAACTGGTGGACGTCGGTAAACAAAAGGTAAAAATGGTGTTTGGCTATTCTTGTTTTCACTTTTTATAAGCTTGCATTCCATAGTTATTTAGCTCCACATCATCCAAATCTTCTCTTAAATGACATTTTATTCATGCAGCTCCCATCTGGAGAAGAGATCCCCCTCCCTCCCATCGTTCTGGGGCAGCTGGGGTCAGACCCAAGCAAGAAGACGGTGTGTATTTACGGTCACCTCGATGTGCAACCGGCTCAGATCGAGGATGGCTGGGACACAGAGCCTTTCACGCTTGTGGAGAAGGATGGTAAGAGCGGGAGCAGCTTTTACCCCCTGGTTTGGCGATGATCAGTAACTTGACCTGGAAAGTTAAACAGCTAAAAATGAAACCGGTTCCTTTTGGCAGTCATATGAATAGTCTGGAGCTCTGCTTGGAAACGTTAAACAAAACCTGACAAGATGAGTTTTAGGATGTTCAGTCATCTGTGTAATACTTTCACTACCTCTTTGTTGAACTTTAAAACTTATAATATCATATCTCACGGATATAAGACACAAGTCTTAATGATGAGAACATATGACAGTTTTAGCAAAAACCAAAGTCATATTAGATTACAAACAAATATATCATGGTAAGTCATGGTAACACTTGCAACATATGGTCTGTAAGGAATGGTGCTACTGTTTTCCTCATAGTTGCGTAAACTTATCCTTGTACTTGGATGACCTTTGTGCTTTTACCAGACTTATGCTTGCCATCATATCATAGTTTGCTCCTTATTTCCAAAGTCCACCCCAATCACCGTTTCCCAGGGCAGAGATGCATTTCTTATCTGCAAACTGCAAAGCTCAGGTCAAACCACTTTTAAGAATTCAGCTCATGTGAAGCGTTTAATTGAATGAACTGCATGATGGCAGTTGTTATACAAGGTCTATTTGCATTACTTTATCTGCAGCAAGATTAACTCTTCAGGTTAAAATATGCTTAATGTGACTTAATGCATCGGTGCAAGTCAGTTATCTTCAAAGGACATGCTTTTTCATTGCTGAACCTGTCTATTAAAGTAGGTCTGTTATCAACAACATTTGAATTATTTTCTTGGAGCAAGCAGTGCTGACACCTAAATGATATTGTGTGGTGTGTGGAGACAGTCATCTGACAGAAAATAACTCATCAACCGCTTCCTTCTGTCTTTTTCCTGTTTGCTCAGCTCAGCTCAGTTCTGCCTCTGAGTTTGCTCTGTGAACGGCTTCCTGTCTTAGAAATACCCAATGAGGGAAAAGAACATTTCAACAAGAGTAACAGTGATCTTGTCAACAACATGGTTTCATTTTTGGAATAGTGACAATCAAATGCACAAAAGCCTGTTAATATATTTAAAGATGGTCTGTGTGTAAAACTGGCTCGTCTCTTTGTAGGTAAACTCTATGGGAGAGGATCCACTGATGACAAAGGTCCAGTGTTGGCCTGGTTTAACTGCATTGAGGCCTATGAAAAGACCCAGCAGGTACAGATCTTGTAAATGTTTTGTTTGAATCAAAAGTGATTTTTTTTTTTTACATGTTTATGCTGCTTGTAGGTGGTGGGTGTGTAATCAAATTTCCAAGACCTTCCTCTCAAGTGGTTTGGAGGAAGCTGATTGCTGCAGATTCTGTCACACCATTTTTAGTTTCTGGGGTTTTTTTTAGTCAAAAACAAAAGTAATTTTCCCAGTAATCATATCAATTTTGTGAGTAGATGAATACCTACTCTATAGCATTGCTTTCGATATGGGGGCTAACATGTCTTTACATGTTTGGATGTGTTTGTTGGAGCCTGTTTTTGTCAGGCACACTTTCTGTATATTACAGAGACAATAACGTGACACAGTCAGAAATGGAGGAGCTGCTAAAATACGTGAACTTGGTTTCTAAAATTCTGAGAAATGGGTTATCTCAATGTTAAAGTGCACCACTCATCTGCTCTTTGCTTGTTGATAACTTTAGAGCTTTCTGGACTAAAGTTTAAAGGTCTTGGAATAAAATTGGCAATAATGCTACATGCTTATCCAGCCATCACCTAATGATTAAACCAAGGCAGGTTATTTCAGTCATCTTTTGATAAAACTCACTATTACAGGCTATGGGAGCCTAATTAAAGAGCTGCCGTTTACAGACTTAGGAAGTTATTTTCCATATGAGAACAGCTGATGAAGCTGCTTCAGCCCCAGAAAGTGAGTTTACAGTATTTCCAAATGTTGTTAATTCTTTGTCTGTCTTTTTCTTACAGAAGCTTCCCATCAACATCAAATTCTGCTTCGAGGGGATGGAGGAATCTGGCTCTGAAGGGCTGGACGACCTGGTGTTTGCAAGAAAAGACTCGTTTTTCAAAGATGTGGATTATGTCTGCATCTCTGACAACTACTGGCTGGGCAAGACCAAACCCTGCATCACCTACGGTCTCAGAGGAATCTGCTATTTCTTCATCGAGGTGAAGTCTTATCGCAGACATCTTCACATTTTAGCCTAATAATAGGCTAAAATGTGATAATGATGCATAATAATGCAGCATGTTTGAATTCTGTTTGTATTTTTTTTACTTTAAGGTTGAGTGCTGTGATAAAGACCTGCACTCAGGTGTTTTTGGTGGCTCAGTCCATGAAGCAATGACTGATCTGATTGCACTCATGGGTAAGTAAAACCAATCTTTATGCCATAAGTTCATTTACATAATCAAATATTTTCATCTCAAATGTGTCCGCTGTCTGGAATTTTAGTCTTTAGGTTGTTTATTTCTTCACAGGATGCCTGGTTGACAAAAAGGGCAAGATTTTAGTTCCTGGGATGTACAACGACGTGGCTCCTCTGACAGATGAGGAGAAAAAGCTGTATGAGAAGATTGATTTTGACTTGGATGAGTACTGCAAAGATGTCGGAGCTGGGAAGCTGCTGCACGATACCAAGGCAAGGAAGAGATTTGTGAAACTTCCTTTACCCGGAGGTGAAATGTGTTGCCTTATTCTGGATTTTTTTTTTATGATATTGAAGGAGCAAATCCTAATGCACCGCTGGAGATACCCGTCTCTTTCTCTTCACGGCATTGAAGGGGCCTTCTCTGAAGCAGGAGCTAAGACTGTTATACCTCGCAAAGTCATTGGCAAGTTCTCCATCCGCCTCGTCCCTGACATGGACCCCAAAATTGTGGAGAAGCAGGTAAACTTTGCCTCGTGCTTATTTATCAAAAGCATCTACATATGGTAACAACAAAGCTTCCAAAAGTTTGACATTTTTGACAATAACTCAGAATTTGACATTTCCATTGACTTGTTACAGACAATCAATCTCTTTTTGACACCATTTTGAACCGTTCAAACATAACAAAAAACTTGTTTTAGGCAGAGTCTTGTTTAGATTTTGCTTAAAGAGAAACTTGTTGGTGCTTTTGCTGATAGTTTCGCTTTCCTTTTTAAGGTGGTTGATCATGTGCAGAAGACTTTCGCAGAGCTGGGAACCCCCAACAAAATGAAAGTGTACATGGGCCACGGAGCCAAAGCCTGGGTGTGCGACTTCAACCACCCACACTACATGGCTGGTAGAAAGGCCATGAAGACAGGTACTGAGGCTGAATGGATCTGTTTAAAAATATGTATTTGCAAAAACTACTTACAGCATCAGGTTCAGCTGTTTGGTCTTTTATGCAAAATTAAGCTGTAATCCTAAAACAATCAGCAACAATCAGATGATAAATACAGGGAGAAAAAAAAAATCTAATAATTGAATAAAATTACAATTTTAAATTGTGCAAAATGTATTATTTTTTCTTTGTTATTAATTGTTGTCCTGTTTCTTTCCTCTTTGGTGTTTTCTAGTCTTTGGTGTGGAGCCGGACCTGACTCGTGAGGGCGGCAGCATCCCCGTCACCCTGACCTTCCAGGAGGCCACGGGTCGGAACGTCATGCTGCTCCCTGTAGGATCCTGTGATGATGGCGCCCACTCCCAGAATGAAAAGATTAACAGGTTTTTCACTCTGTAGTTTCGCATCCCTGTAAAAATCAAAATAAGAAATGTTTTTTTATCATCTTCGCGTTGCTCTTAGTTGGTAATTAAAGTACATTTATCATTTTGTTGAGAATTTCAGTCACAAAACCCGGTTCTGTATCTCCATTTTTCAGATCAAACTACATTCAAGGAACCAAGATGCTGGCTGCGTACTTCCATGAGGTTTCACAGCTGGAATGAACTGATGACGTTGAAATCATGAAAAATTTCCATCCTTATTAACAAATCAGTAATCATTCCTCCTGGAAGACTTTTATAGACACTACTTATAATAAAGTGGTTTCATTTGTTATTCTCTGTTGTCCTGTTTGATTGTTGCCTAAAGAGCTAAAAAACACGCTGCTTAAGGAGTTTACAGTAATAAAACTTTATAAAATGAGTGACTCTGTTAAGCAGCTTCCTGGTGTATTTAAGATGTCAGTGATAATAAGATGATCTATATGATCTGAGATCAAATTTTTTATTCTGAGTCATTCTGGCCAGCTTATTCTGCATGTAAACTCCAGTACATCCAGACCAATATAGAACCATATTTAATATGTGTGACGGATATGCAGGTTTCTGATAACTGGAAGCCACTTTTACATAGAAAAGATTTGATTAAAATTGAATAAAAAGAGCTTTGAGATTCAGTCCAGTTCAAAAAGGCTGAAGGCTATAACACTTATTAGAGTACTAGCTAGTGAAACTCACTTCCAATTAAAGAACAACTGTTTTTATAATAACTAAATGGACAGTAATGTTTCAAGAGTCTTTATAATCCTGGTCAGCCACTAAAAATTGGATCTTGACTCCATCTACAGTTGATTTCCTGAATTACAAAATGCATAAAACTGTCTCACCAACCTCAACACTCATACATAACCAGAATATGAACGTATAATTTAAAAAATGATGCAGTCAAGTGTGAAAAATAACACATTTCACGCACCCACAATTTTTATTTAAAATTTCTATTTATGCCGCTAATTAAAATGTAACTGTCCCTTTAAATCCGACCCGGAAGTACATGTTTTTAAAGACCTCGGGTTTGTTTTGAAAAATGAACTGTATCACAAATTTCACAACGATTTCTTTTTTCAAACTATCTATACATTTGATAAGTAATATCATTTTTATTTTGTTTTTAACAATTCGCGAACAATTTTCCATTTAAAAGTTCAGATTCGGGGATACAGGAAGAAACCTGGCAACACGGGCGCGGGAAAATCAACAGCACTTCCGCTTTGCTTCTTGAACGTCGTAAAACCTTAGAAAAATGATGCTGTTCTTTTGTTCAAATTAGAGATGTGTTTATTAGAGACACGTAAAGCTAAATAGACAGATTACATCCGGAAACACTCAGTTTCTCAGTGTTTATCTTCGGAAAATGTAACGTTGCGTTTTTAGCATTAATTTAACAGGTTTGTCTTTTCATATTGTGAATCCTTGACCTAATCTGATTATTGGAGTAGTTAATTGACCCTTTCTGTGGTCACTATGGATCGCTACAACGAGGTTAAGACTCTGCTGAAAGGTTGGGAGCAGGGGTTTGTCAGACAGCACCAGAGGAAACCCAACAAGGTGATTTAAATGTTTACATTGCAGCTGTCAATTTTTTTTTTACCTTCTCATAAAAGTAAACAAAGCTTTGTCATTTGCAGGAGGACATTGATCGAGCTCCAGAGGAGACGAGAAGTGAGTACAGACCTTAGATTTTTAACTCCTACACATCTTGTAGCACAAAAATGAACTTTGACACTAAAACAAGTTTTATTTTATTCTTTTCAGATCTGTATAAGGAGTACAAGAGCTTAAAACAAGCGAAAGAGAACAGCAGCACTGATGCATCCAGCAATCAAACTAAAAACACAACTCAGCTCAGCTCAACTTATAAGGTCTTGAGATTTAATATTTATCATTTTTAATATAGTCTCTTTTATCATTTGAGTTATTCTCTGCCGTATATAAACAGTCTTTTGCCGTCCATCGTTGGAAAGTGAATTTGTTCACTTTACTTTCTGCCTTTTCCTTTGTGATGGTTTAGGAGTCGGATTGTTGGGGCGCCCATTTGAATCGTAAAGCGATGCCGGTGTCCGCTCCAAAGCTGACTTCCCAGGACCGAGACAATCTGATGGCTTCTTCTCAATATTATGGGCTAAAACTTAAAAGCAACCTTGTTGCACTCAGTAAGGTGAGGATAACTTTTAAAACATCTGAGTTCAGTCACTATAATAGGAGGGAAAAGATTGGTAACAAACCGATAAAGAGAACATTATTGCTGTTTTCTTTTATGACTGCAGGAGAGGCTGGCTTCACTGAAGAAACCACACCGAACGGGTCGAGTTCCTCTCAATTCTTTGACAGATTGTCAGACACCAAGCAGCCCGAGTTCATCCACTGAGACAGAAAAGACCCCAGCTGTTGATCGAGACCTCGGCCTCTTCTCTCCAAGGTAACTAAAAAGACTAATTCTGTCACGTTACCTGCATATTATCAGCAAGATTCTCCAATAAATAATTATGTTGGTTAATTGTAGTTGTTATATAAACACCACACAAGTTTCTGGACCTTTTATTTTTGTTATAATGTATACTCAAGATGCTCTTGTTTATTTTATAATAATTCTGTTGTAAGTGGTTTAATGTGGATTGTAGGAATTAAAATCCAAAGTGGTGTGGTGATTTTCCCCATATCTGAAAACTGAAATGTTAAATGTTCATATAACTTCAGTAGTTTTGTTATTAATCTGTTTTATAAGTCATTATCAAACATTAGTGACCTTGTATTCTTAATAACACAAAATAATACAGCACTTATGTGTCTCAAAGCATCTTGTATTTGCACTCATACCATTTGTTTTAGTCTCTATCAGTTTACTGCTATGATTAGAATCAAACAGCTACTTAAAACCTTGAACAGAGTAATGAATTGGTTTGTTTGTGCCGTCTTTGTTGTTGTTTTTCTTCCAGAGGAATGAAGCCATGCCAGGGTTTACTGCCTTCCAAATTGCTCCGTTCAGGAGAGCCTGAGGAGAAATTTAAACCATTTGAACCTGTACCTGATGCTGTCAGTAGCTGCAGCAACACTAATTCTGACGGTGATAGTAAAGACATTAGCTCCAAGTTAAAACCCACCTCTACAACATCTCCTCCAACCACATCCTCTGCCCTCTTGTTGTCTTTGTCTCCCCAACATAAGTTTGAAAGCACAGAGAAGTTAATTAAAAGCGCAGGAGACAGAGAAGATGGTTCTCACATGTTGGAAAGTCCACACAGGAGTCCTGACCCTGGTCCTTCAGCTAGTTTCAGCGGGGGGTTGGTTAAACGTCCCTCTCTCGCTAACAGGCTGAGCTTCGTTGACAGGAAGTGGCTGGAAAGATGTCAGGTGTTCGGAGAGATGGAAGCTGAGGAGAGGCCCGGAGGAGGCAACCAGGAAATAAAAATGGAGACAAGAGAGAAAAAAGAGCAAGAAACAGAAGCTGGACGGGCGGGAAAAGACGAGAAAGATGAAGACGGAGAAAGAAGAGAGTTAAAAGACTTTGAAACAGAGGAAAGGTTTGCTAATGATGTTCCTAAATCTGCACGACAACATACTGGAAAAAGCAAAGGAGAGGGAGAAAGAAAAGGGAAACGGAACAAAGATGAGGAGATGGAAAGAGGAGAGGCAGAGCTTGCTGCACCAGGAGGCGACGGTGAGAGTCGTCCCAAATCCCAAAGTGCAAAGAAAAGATCCAGGAAGAGGCAGAGAGAGGGGGACAACACGGAGGGTAGCAGTCCAGTCGAGGAAGGAGTGAAAAAGAAGAGAAGGAATCGTAAAATGAAAGAGGAGAACTCTGTAAACTCAAATGATGGAGGAGGACAGAAGAAAAGGAGAGCCAAGAGAAAAGAAAAAGATCATGAAGAGGAGGATGAGGAGAAAGAAACCAAGGTTCCAACAAAGGTGGGGAATGGAATAATGTTTTGTTACTTTATATATATGTATGTGCTGGTTTTGTGCATTAAAGGTTGATTATTTAATATTCTGTCATCTCCAATAAGGTTCCCCAGGAGAATCTGTTTGGAGAAATGGAGGACGAGTTCAGAACAAACAGAACGTGTCAAACACAACCTGTCAGAGCCAGGTAGGATTTAATACAGCCCTGCACCTCAGAGCGGCACAAAACATTACTGTGTGGAGCTCAGAGTCATTGTTTTAAAGGATTACTTTCCCATTTTAACAGAGTAAAAGGTGCAGAGGGTAACTTTGTGAAGATAAACCTGAAAAAGAAATCTCATGTCAAAGGATACGCGCTAAGAGGGATGGCTTTAAGGAAACAGGTACCTTTTCTGAATTGGTGCCTGTATCTGTGATGGCGTGCACGCAAAATTCATGTTCATTTTTCATTTTCATTCATTCATGTTCTTGTAAAAGTGGCACACAAGTCATGTTGAGAAAATACGTATTTAACAATTCCAGCTTTGTCTCAGAATCCGCCTGTTTGTGTGCTTCTTGCAGCTGTACATGCAGAAGTTCCAGCTGAAAGGCGAGCGTTTTGGTGGAGGTGGTGGACATTTTGGCAGAGGACGAAGGGGGGGCTTCAGAGGGGGGCTCAGTCGGCAGGGCGACACCTGCTTTAAATGTGGAGGGACGGGACACTGGGCTATGGACTGCAGGGGACCAGGTGACACAGCAGCACTCACATAAAATGACTGATTTGCTTTAAATAAAACCAACACGTGTCCTGCACTAACCTGACTGTCATAAAGAAGAAAGTCAGGCACAGATAATTGTTCATTATTCCCTAAATAGACAACATTGTGTCAACAACTGGCTGATCAAATATATATAAAAACAAACACTCAAAAAGTCAAATTGCCTGAAAACATCAGCACCACAGAGAAAATCTACATGTCACAGTTTGGCATAATTTCTGTTTTCCCCCCTTATCGTTGTTCCGCAGCCCCTCCGCCTCCTGTTTCTGAGGAGCAGTCTGCAGAAGAAGAGCCATTCGAACTGCCCACCCTGGAGGATGTTGCCAGGGCAACGGGAACGCTGCGACCGCACCCACTGGGTAAATAAAATTAAATAAATCACTGTTGATTTTATATAATAAAAGGTATTCTTTTGATGAGGTCTTACAGTTTTTTCCGCAGACATTTGTTGTACCTTTTTTTTTGTTGTGCGTGTTGCAGTGGCATCCCCCTGTGTCGGTAACGAGCGACAGGAAAAGGAAGAGAACAGCAGCTGTGAAGATGACGTGTTGCTGAACCTGATTCGTCCCGACTACGAGCGGCCTGCTCCTCCACCTCCCGTACAACCACTTTATCATCTTACAGAAGATGGGAGAGTTCAGGGTAAACGCTGCAAACCGTGTTTAAGCCTATCTGTGAGTAAAAGTGGATATGAAATTAACCTTTCACCTGTGTGTTTACATGTTTCTGTCCAGAAACACCTGATGAGGTCTGCTCAGCTTTAAGAGCCCTTGGATATCAGTCGTTCAGACCGGGACAGGAGAAGGCCATCATGAGGATCCTGTCAGGTATCTGGAGTTTCTGAACACATTCTGCACACACCTGTATATCTACAAGCTTTGAATGCATCCTCCCATCTTCATCTTTAGGCCTCTCCACCCTGGTGGTGTTATCTACTGGAATGGGTAAATCGTTGTGCTATCAGCTGCCAGCTTACCTTTACGCTCAGCGATCAAAATGCATCACTTTGGTCATTTCACCTCTAGTTTCTCTAATGGACGACCAGGTAAACATCCTGATCCTTTGAGGTGCATAAAAACAATATTCTCAGAATAACGATGCACTTTTGAATACCTTGCATGTGTAGCTGTCAGGTATTCCCACCAAGCTAAAAGCTGCCTGCATCCACTCAAACATGACGATGAAACAGAGAGAAGCCGTGATAGAAAAGGTAAACACGCACGCACGCAGGAATTTGCTCAGATGTGAGATAAAACACGATTAGAATACATTTAAAGCAGATTTTACGCTCTTCCTCCTCTGTTTTTCTAGGTGAAGTCCGGCCAGGTGTGTGTGTTGCTCCTCTCTCCAGAGGCTTTGGTTGGTGGAGGAGGTTCAGGCGCAGGATGTCTGCCCTCGGCTCAGGAGCTCCCTCCGGTGGCCTTCGCTTGTATAGATGAGGCTCATTGCGTTTCAGAGTGGTCACACAACTTCAGACCCTGCTACCTAAGGCTTTGTAAGGTGGGCTGATGATAAAATCACACTGTGAGGGATGTTCGTACAGCTGTTGTTTCAATCAGACCGACACGAGGGCACAGAGCTTTAAATGAAACTAAAGTATAAGCAGTGTAATCGTGGGGTTCAAAAGGTGAGGAGAGTGGCATTAAAAGATTCAAATGTTGATAAATCTCATTACAGACAATGTCTTTTTGCAGAAAAAGATGTTTTATTTAATCCTAAAACAACATGGAAGTGTAAAAAAAATTACATATTTATTAAATAAGGTTATTTGATTCTTCCTATTTTTCCTGCTTTTGTTTAATCTGCTTGCTTAGTTTATTTTTTAGAACAAGTCTGTCTAAATTCAGTTTGTTGGATTTGGGTTTATTTGCAACATGCAACATAGTATTTATATCTATGATGTGATCAGTGTAAAAGTGTATGAAAACAAGAATAAGAATAAACCAATTAGTTTTTGCTTTGTTCATATTCATGCCTAACTTTGACATCTTTGGAATAAAAACCCCTCATGCAGCTCCTGTGATCTTTTACCCCCTGCTGGGAAACATTGCCTCACGATTTCTCCTGCATGTTCAGAGTCATGTTTTTTCACTGAAAAGAGCAAAACGTAAAATATTTCTTTCAGAAAACCAACCCTCCCCTCATGCAGTGTTTGTGTGTAGGTCCTGCGGGAGCGCCTGGGGGTGCGGTGCTTGCTGGGACTCACAGCTACAGCCACTCTGTCTACTGCTCTGGACATCGCTCATCATTTGGACATCAGTGATCAGGACGGCATCGCTGTGAGATCTGCAGCTGTGCCTCCGAACCTGAATCTGTCTGTGTCCACGCATAAGGAAAAGGATCAGGTCTGATGAAGGGTTCCTGCAATGCAAACATTTCACTCCCTGACTTTCTGTTCATCTTTCTTAAAATCTTGCAGTTATTTTATCTTCTCTCTTTCGTCTCTCATGTTGTTGTTTTTTCCCCAAGGCTCTAGTTTCCTTGCTGAAAGGGGATCGTTTTGGTTGTTTGGACTCTGTCATTGTTTACTGCACCAGACGAGAGGAGACTGTTCGTGTGGCTGCACTGCTCAGGACCTGCCTGCAGGGGGTGCTGCTGAAAGAAAACACCCAAACAAGCAGCGAAAGCAAAACGCAGAACAACTCAGTTGACCAAAGAAAAAAAGAACTGGGTTAGACCTTTTACTTTTCCCTCATATATTTCTGAAAAGCAGTCTTGTTTTCTCTGGTTTTTCAACATCTTGTTTTTGTTTTTATGTTCAGCACGGAAGAAGATTCGTAAACCCCTGAAATGGCAGGCGGAGGCGTACCACGCTGGCCTGTCGGGGGCCGAGCGTCGCCGCGTCCAAAACAACTTCATGTGCGGGGAGCTCAGAATCGTCGTGGCCACCGTGGCGTTTGGTATGGGCCTGGATAAGTCCGACGTCCGAGGTATCATCCACTACAACATGCCAAAGGTAGGAAGGGATTCATCCGGAGCAGCAGATCTCACGATGAAATATTTTTACTTTTCCTCCATGTTTTTGAACTCAGGCTTTCTGGAAAACATTTTAATGTGTCGAGATAACCAAAATGTGTCGGTTATCAATTTTCCTTTACCTTTTTTTTTTTTTCAGAGCTTTGAGAGTTATGTTCAGGAAATTGGGAGAGCAGGGAGAGATGGAGAACCGGCTCATTGCCACCTCTTCCTGGACCCTGAGGTGAATCTTAAACTGTTCATATAGGAAACTTGAGTTATATAGTTATATAGTCTTTTAAACATTTTGTAATCTGGTATTAATAATGTGAAATTGCAGAAAAGTAAATATAGTTGAGTTTTTTTTTATTTTAACATAAATATTTCTATATGAAGATGCCACAAGTCCACCTTCAGGACCCCTTGAATCTGTCATTTGATGTTTTTGATGAATCTGTTTTTGATGTCATTTATATTGTATGTGTGGGATTAAAGGGTGGTGACCTCCACGAGCTCCGTCGCCACATCTATGCAGACACCGTCGACTACTATACAGTCAAAAAACTGGTCCAGAGAGTTTTTCCTGCATGCAAATGTAAAAAGATCCACCAAAAACAACAAGAACTCTGGGAGGTAAGCCACTTCCTGTCTGTGTCTGCAGCCTACATGCTGTTACGCCTTCCTGCAAAATGAGAAAGGCTGTGTCTGTGTGAGCAGGACATGGAAGACTCTGAGCTGCTGGAGGTGATGGATGTGTGTGACCAGGAGAGACACGTCCACCAGCCCGCTCAGCAAGACACCGGACAAACAGAGAATAAGGAATCGACTGTTTTACAGGTGATTAAAGAGGAAGATTGTTATAAATGAGGCAGCGGGGCAAAACATTTTTTTTTTCTTTTTTTGCAGCTGATCGTTAAAGGCGTTATTAGGCTAAATAAAAATGACATGAGCTTGTTTTTCCTGCAAGATGCTGGATCAAAACTCAGGCGAGCGAGTCCTCCGTGAGGTTATTGATGAAGAAAAGGAAAAGAAAGAGGAGGATGAGTCGAAAACAGCTGCGGCGGGTAAAGAGGAGGAAGCTGATTGGCCGAAAGAGCGAGTGTGTCACACTCATGAACAAGCGATTCCCATCCAGGAGACTGTCGAGGCTCTGGACATCACAGAGGAAGGTAAGTTTCAACAACTAATAGGCTGAATTATTCGTGGAAGTGGAATTCAAAGTATTTTTAAAGCATGCTTCTATTTGCCACAAAGAAAAGAAAAAAAAAAACGAAAAAGATAAAATAAAAGCTGTAAAATAACGATTCGTTTGATGTCTGTGTGTGTTTCAGGTGTGGAAACGCTGCTCTGCTATCTGGAGCTGCATCCACAGCGGTTTGTTGAGCTTCTTCACCCCACGCTGTCTGTGTGTACGGTCAAATGCTACGAAGGACCCAGACAGCTGCAGAAAATCACTAAAATGTAGGAAATGCATTAAAACCTTTGATACATAATATCTGCAGAAACATACAGGAGCTCTGGAGGAACGCTTCTTCTTGTTTCTCCACAGCTGCCCTCCGGTCGCTGTGGCGTTGGTCTGGAGGAGGATGGCCGGTGAGCGAGTGTTGAGTTCTAATCAGCTGGAGTTTGACGTTGTCAAGGTAGCGGACACGATGGGATGGCAGCTTCCTGTTGTAAAGAGAGGACTCAGACAGCTGCAGTGGAGCACCGACAGAGGTTTGTTGATTGCGTCAACTGGAATTTCAGTAAACATGGTTTTGCACGTCCTTGTTTCCTATTAATATTGTCAAATGTCTTAACATATTTGTTGTAATAGTGTGAGAAATGCACAGTTTTAGCAGTGTAAGTACCTCTTGGACAAAGCTGTGTTGACGTCCCGCAGTTTAAATTTAATTCTGGGGCTTTATGTCTCTTCACTCACTGGGAACTTAGTGAAGCGGCTGCTTGCTTGTGTTTCAGGAGGCGGAAGAAGCGGCATCCACGTTGAATTCTCCTCCCCTTCCTTCCACTTCCGTTCCTATGGCGATCTGAGCGACGAGGAGATGGACAGAGTTTGTCAGTTCCTCCACGATCGAGTGCAGGAGCAAGAGAGAACGCAGCTCTTCCAGCTTACGGCGTGTTTCAAGGCCTTTAAGAGGTACAGTCGGACCGGGAAACACTCCTCCAGATAAACGGGTCGCACTGAAAGCACGGCTGCAGCTGAGGAGACGTATTTCACCTACTCAGATGGTCAGAAGTTCATTCTGTGTTTTATGGTTTGCTTAAATTATTATGATTCTGTAAATGTCCCTCAACATTTACTCCGTTCTGAACTTTGTTAGCTGTTCCAGACATTTGAAGCACAAACATGAAGGCAGTTCTCTAATGACGCGATCTCGGTTAAATGTGTAGGGATTTATGTTTCAACCTTTAACTACTTGCATTCATGCATTTAGATTTTCTGCCTTTGCTCCTCATTTGTGCAATTGTCTTGTGCTCCAGTGTTGCCTTCAAAAGTGTGACTTCCTGTGTGGATGATTTGGACGAGAGTCGCAGTTTGCAGCTGAAAAACCTTCTGTCTGAGTACTTCGACCAGAGGAGGGACCGAGATCACACTCTGGAACCTCTGGACCTCGAGGAGCTCAACAAATATAAGGTTAAGCCTGCGGGTTTTTTTTTTAGAGGTTTATTTATTATTTTACGTGAGAACATCGGGGCTTACTCCTTTGTGTTGTGCAGCTGTTGGACTGGGAGGATCAGATCAGAGCCGACATCCGAAGTTTTCTCTCCTGCCGAAGTGACGAGAGGTTTTCTGGACGAGCCGTTGCTAGAGTCTTTCACGGGATTGGTGAGGACACACACACACACACCTATCTGAGCGTGCTCCTATCACATTCTGAGTATATTAAACTGTTATAGGTTCCACTTTTTTATTTCAGCTGCTGATTTCTCTTTTCAAGCATCACGTTGACCCTTTAGTGTTGATGTAAAAACGCTGAATCCAGTCTACTTTGATTACTGATTGCCAGTTTGCCACCTTCTGTTTTTATATATCAGCTGCTGGACTATCCAACGGCACAAAAAATAAAAGAAAAACAAAAACTGAACCTGTGAACCACAAGAGGTCATCAGAGAACCACTGATTTGGTTTTCTCTCAGTTTACAGATAAAATCGGCCGAATGTTAGAAAATTACTTTTTAATAACATTTCTCTTAGAGTTTCATACATTTAAACATGTTTTGGGTAAATTGATGTCAAAATGGGGTTTATAAGAATTGCCACTATTTTTTAAAGTATATATTTTTCAGATTATGCTTTGATTTTTTTTTTTTTTCTTATTTTAAATAAATGAATAGTTGGGAATGTCATGATGGCATCATTGGAGTGTAGAACCTGGGTCACCATTTAAACTCCAATAAATCTGTTTTTATCTCTAAACTAAAGTTTTGTAGTGACGCATTGATCAGTTGGCTCATCTGAACTATTTTAGTATTTCCACTGGCAGCAGCTCCTTGTCAGTATTATTCTGTTTTTATTACAATAGAAAATGTTTTAAGTTTGAAAATTCAGGTTTTCTTATTACTTCAGGATACTTGACTCGTGACTTTCTTACTGAGAGACTCAATAAAACAAAACAAAAAGCTTTCTGTTTAAGCTGTGTCTCTAACGTGCATTTATGAGCTAATTAAAGGTTTGTGTTGCAGGGAGTCCTTGTTATCCTGCTCAAATCTATGGCAAAGATCGACGTTTTTGGAGGAAATACATCCAGTTTGACTTCAACCAACTCATCAGAATCGCCACCCAGGAGATCCTTCACTTCAAGTGACCCATCCAACCTGAAAACCCCTCAGCAGATCTGCACACAGACTCTAATTTCTCTAATTTTTAGATTATTTTATCGTGTTTTCCCATCATATTTATTTTGTTTTATGTGTTTGTTTCATTGTGTTGACTTTTACTTCAATAAAAAAAACTTATTTTTCTAGTTTAGTCTTTTGTTGACATTTGTTTAAAAATATTTAGTTAGAAAAATGAAACGTGTTAACTTGAAGTTATTCTCAAAAAGAATGTAGATAAAAAAACACTATCTACATGTGCAATAACTCAAATACTTGAGCCTCTCAGAGGAAAGCTGCACCTTTATTCACGGAAATAAAACCAGAATAAAAACTGGCCATAAAGTGTCCTGAACCTGCCTTCATCTGAGTTTAACTGTTGACTCAGAAAACTGAGAAACAAATATTAACTTTTACTGACCAGTATTAAGTTGTACAAAGAAAGTCATTTTATGGATTTGTTTTAGAGATTTTCAGTTTCTATCACTTGTTTTTTTTTTTTTTTTAATGTAGCCTTAGCAGGTACAAGTGAACCCTGTGGATTACAAACATTTTGATAAATTAAAACATCAATGGAATCTTAAATAAGTAAATAAATCACTCTTATCATGTATGCTGTGTATATTAATCATCACAATGATTACATCTTATTTGTCTTGAGACTGTAGATTTGTTTAAACAAAAAACAAAAAGGCGCAGGGAGGGTTGTTCTGGTAAGAAATGGTTTAAGTTAATTATCAAAAGAGCTGGATAAATATTTTCATATTATATTATTATAACCAGACTGAAAGCAGGCTTTGCTGTAACGCTGAAAACAAACATTGGATTAATATCGTATGATTTACAGGTGAAGAATTGTTCATGTATTCTTAAATGCCAGACTTCCTTCACTAAAATGTAATAAATCAGAAGCCAAAGCTGCTTTAAATGATGTTTGATCTTTGTCTGACTGAAACCCAGGTTAGTTTAAAAATTATTCACAAAGAGTAATTCAGTTTAACATCATGCATCTAATAAGACAACGAGTCAACAAGTCAGTGATCTGGGACTGCGGGCCTCTAAAAGTGAAGTTAATTATTTGGACGGGAGCAGACACGTCAAATGTGTTTTATTTTGCAGCGTTCATCTGTCTGTTAGCAAAATATCTCATGAACCACTGGAAGAATTTCACTGAAACTTTCAGAAATTAATCTCTGGATGTACATCTGCAGATAACTGACTTTTGGATTTCAACCCAATTCAAGATGGTCGCCACAGCCAGCTGACCTTCAGAAACACAAAAACGGCTATAATTCAGCCAGTTTTACAGATATTGAGCTAAAGTTTAGTGTGGTAGTAGCTGAGAGCCACATACAACACATACTTCAAGGGTTATACACTGAGCAACATCTTTGCTTAAAATGTTGGTGTTAACTACTGGAGCCAACTCTGTTTGTTTGTTAGCAAAATATCTCATTAAACACTTGACTGATTTTAATGCGACCCTCAGAAAGTAACCGCTTGTTCTTTCTTTCTCTATGCATTTTATTTTTTTTACCATCCATAACAAAATTTTGACGATCCAGAGATCACGTTGAATAAAAATACCTTCTTTTTTGATCAATTTAAAGCTCTTTCATGCTACGTGCAAAGCAACATCCTCCTCTGAGGATGACCTAATTTAATTTGAAGCTGGAAAATGTGCACAGAAGCACAGATAAGACATCTGAATGTGGGCTACGATCAGTATAATGATTAAACACTGACATCTTCCCTACATGTTGCTCATGTGATTACCGAACCGTTTAAGTGTTTTCCGCAGACCAACCATCATTATCTCTGCCCAAAAACAGTCATTTAGTTAAACACATAAATGTAATGTCACGTCCAAGAGTTCTCTGTGCCATAAACTAGACTGGTTGTTGCTGGAAATGGCTTTTTTTTTTTTTACCACACTGCGTTTGTTTTAGTGCACGTATGTCACATAACACCAGTTTGCACTTTAACTGCACCATGAATTCAGCTGTTTTTTATCGGCTCCTCTTGGTTTATCGCACACCATATCACACTGCAAAACCACCTGCTCTCTAATAAACACTTCTGTAAAAAGTCAAATGGTTCAGTTTAATGAACGAGAAGCTCAAAGGTCTAATTTTAGAAGGCTTTCCTTTTATTGTTTTATTGGTACAGAAGGCCAACTGGCTCTCGAGGCCCAATTAAAGATGTGAGTTTTGATATCTGTCAGCTAAATTTCTTCCATCAGCAGCTGTATGCTTTCATCTTGTCTTGCGTCCAGCACACAACCCAATTGTTCTGATTTAATGGACTGTTCTGTCTGAGTTACAGCCCGCTCATCACTTCTGCGCACTCTCCTCCCATGAATGTGTAATCTTACGCAGAGAGATAAACGTCTGCCTGCTTGTGATTGCAATGATTTGTCACCAGACTCTGTCCCGCATGAAAATGTTCATGTAAGTCGTAAATCTATTAGATTAGAAGAGACATAACTCTAACTTTGCACTGTATGTCTGGTTTTAAATGGCAGAATAATTGCACTTTTAACAGTGGGGATTAGTGAAAAGGTTATGAACAATTAATATCTTACCTGTTGTAGGTAGCTTTTTGAGAAATAGAGATTTCTTTCTCCAAGCTGAGGTTAAAAGCTATTTACAACAGGTAAGATATTAACTGTTCACAACTTTCCACAAAACCCAACTTCAAAAAATCTGAACTACAATTTATTTTGTTTCTATTAAAGCTTTATTTTCAAATATGTATAGACAGAGCTCTGAAAACTAGTTTCTGACATGTTTTTTATATCTGCCAGGGCTGTTTAAAAAGAGAAGAAAAAAAGACAAACATTTTCATCACTTAACTCAGATTTATTATGATAGAAACAAAATTTAAAAACAAATTTGTTTCATTTATGAGTACAGATGACACAAAAATGAAAGCTTCTGCAGGCGAGCAACATTTAAAATTGTGTGTTTAAATACCAAAACAAATGTACACTTGGATTATGTTTATCTTACATGTTAAAGAGATTGAATGACACAAAAACATCTTTATCAAAATGAACAAAAGGAACAAGTAATGTTCAAAGCTGACAGATCTAGGCTACAGTTTGTCCTGATAACACGAACACAATCTGTCATCTGGTTCTGGTTTATCAGACGGTATATTCTCTCTGATATACACTGATAAAAATATGAAAACCTGCCTTTTGTTTAACCAAGAGTTCAGTATCATAAACATGTGCCTGGGATGACTTTTCTCTTTGAAAACTGGTTAATAATTGAGCAAATTAGAATGATTGGAATGGGAAAAATCCTCATCCAGGCTATACAGTCCACTCCCACAGCGCCGTTATATTCAGCTCATGTAGAGTTACAGCAGGTCGTTCAGGATAAAGTGCTCATTAATTTCATAAACAGTTCAATTTCGTTTCTTTATATAGCACCAATTCAGAGCTCTTTACGGACAAAGTTAAAAGATATAGTGCAAGTTTGATTCGATAAAGCTCTTTCTTTTTTAAAAACACATTTAACATACTATAGTGTTGAATCATTTGGACCTAAATCTCTATTGGCACTGACTGGAGCAGCATTTCTGATGACTGTTTTTGTCATAAGACGTAAAATACAATTATTCAGTGCTTCAAAATGTGCAGTAAAACATACATAAAATGTGATTTGAGCAGTGAAGACAAACAAAAGCAATGTGTTTCTATAAAGACATCATTTAACATTCATTCAAGTTAATTTAAACATTCATAAACTCTTCAGGTTGACGGTCTACGACAGTCTTTGCTACAGTACCCCTGATGTAGCCCTGTCCACATTAACACACAAACTTTACTAAACTCAGCAGACTTTAGGGAGGCAGTGACACTGCAGCCCACTTTGTGCACGACTTGCTTGTTGGCAAAGGTTCTTAGTCATTAAGGACATGGTGATTTGAAAAGTTTAAAAAGAAAAGAAAAGGTGACTTCTTTTCCTGTTTCTCTTCTCATCTGAGGAGCTTCATCGGTTCAGCTGGAGATGAAGTGCGGCGCTCCATGCTTTAAAACTGCACAAAGTCACTACAGTTACGAAAAACTGAACTCACATGCAAATCAGTCTCCCTTCTCTCCCCCCCCCTGCAGTTCATGAAGTCTATGTTGGTCTGGTTCACATGAAGGATGTTTTGGTCACATGCATGAAGGGGCAGACGGGTGTGAAACTGCACTGAGAGTTCTGGAGGGTTGGAATCTGACACCGCCTCCTCTGCTCAGTGGTTTTTCAGGTTTACTATAAAGACGCCTTCCTTCGTCCTTCATCCCCCTCTCAGTTTGCACAAATGGAGCAACTCAGTCCAGTTTTAAAGCTTGGAGCTCTGCAGTTCGACTGAAGAAAGCTCCTCGAATGAGAAGAGAGGCAAGAACAGAACATCGTCCAGTTTTGGGATGTTTATAATCGCTTTCCAGAAAGCAACACAACAACTGAGCCATTTTACTGTTTTTTTTACACATCTGGCAAGACTTGTTATGGCTCCTTTGGTAATAATTATCTTTGTGTGCTAAAAAGCTTATTTACTGAGAGGAAAAGCAGACAGTAAGAAATAAGCTGCAGTTGTTTTGGGAGAATCACGAGCTACTCTCTGGATCAAACAAAGTTCTGCATTCTTACCTGGGTGTAAATACATATTTTTAAATAAAACAAAAATATTCATATTAAAATATGCAGAGTAGTGTAGTTAGGGCCTCACATTTTGCAAAAAGAAAAACAACTTTTCTGCTCCGTTTGCACATGTAAATAGAAACAGCCATCAGCTGTAAGCAGCATTTTTTATCTTTAAAAACACATTTTTGAAACAAAGGGTTTTAAAAAACACTGTATTCATTTGTGCTTGAAGAACAGAGATATGAAGGTAAAGATCATGCAGAGGCCTACTTTGAACTGACCCACTTGTGCTTTTTGTTAGAAACCTCAACAATGGCACCATTTTTACCCGTTTTTCTACCATCCGGCTACTTCTGTCTCAACTTTATCGCAGATGGGTCAACAGTGTTGAAGGAAACTCAAGCTACAATTTTTGGGGTAGAAACTTAAGATGTTTAACTTCCGCCAAGGAGGTTATGTTTGCATTAGCATTTTTTGTTTGTTGGTGCAGAAGATTACACAAAACGTTATGAACAGATTTTCATGAAATCTTTAGGAAACACCAAACATGGTACAAGGAACAAGTGATTAGATTTTGGTAGTGAGCTGGAACTGACATAATGAAGATCCCTTTAGTCAGTAGTGATCTAAGAAGAGAGACCCTTTGGCCTTGGTGGAGGTTTGCCCTTTCAAAGTGCTTCTAGTTTAGGCTGCTTTTCATTTTTGATGGGTCAGTATTGACTTTATTGCAACCTACTTGTTGGAATTTCTGCTTCTGGTTTTTTTCAAACAAATAAATCTATTTAAAAATATCTAGAGTGGCGCGGTCGGGGCCTTAATTGTGAATTGGAGCATCTGGCTGTATTTGGTTTACATCTGTTCTTGTAGTCCCCTTGTGACCACAATGAGTGAAATATCCAAAAACTCCCAGTTTTCTGTTTGGCTTCCAGAAACAAAATGAACTCCCTGGGCAGCTTGATCTCTTAAAATTAAAACTGTTAAAAGTGGATTTTCTCTTCAAAAAGGGACAGCAACAGAAGGACAGTCCACCCGGTCAGAATGCCAGCATTCTGCAGGATAAAGTTCATCCACTTATTCTTGCTGCTGCCATGGGTCAATGTGGGCAGCTAAAAGGACAACAAGGAAAGATAGTTGTTATTTCAGCTGTATTAATGACAAATACATTGTCTGGTTCACTACAATACTCACCATATCAGCCAGCCCCACATACAAAAAGAGTCCTGCAGCTACAGCAGCAATCCACTGCTGGGTTGCAAGGTCTGTAGCTACAGACAGAGCAATATACAGGCCAATAAATGAGGTCAAGGCACTTGCCACATTTAAAAGCAACGCCTTGCGGACAGACAAGCCGCTATGGAGCAAAATGGCAAAATCCCCTACAGAGAAATAATATTTATGTTATTGAGTGTTCATCTTAAACCGCATGAAAGCCAATGCTGCGTGTGATAGTTACCGAGCTCATGAGGTAGTTCGTGGCAGAGAATAGCCACTGATGTGGCCAGACCAGACTTCCACGACAAGGAGAAAGCAGCACCCATTGCTAATCCGTCTGCAAAATTGTGGATCCCGTCTCCAATAGTTATCATGTACGGAAGCAGACGTTGTTCTGTAAACGCAGCGAGACACAAAATTATAGTTTGTGCTGAAGTAGCCGCAGTAATTATCCCATTGTGATGACATCATGCTTGTGCTTTTTGTTGGGAATTGGTTCTCACCTCTTGTGCGCCTTTTGACCTCTGGCTGCTCTTTGTCTTCATCGTCGACCTGAAATAGAATAATGAGATACTTTATTAGTCTTTATTGATTTACTGAGGGAAGTTGATTTGCCACAAGAGCAAACAAGTTCAAATATTAATTGCAATAAAATCAACCCTCATAAAAATAAACAAAAAACAAACAGGAACCACTAAATGTAAATGCATAAAAAGTCAGAAACAAGTCTTAAAAATATTAAAACGTTTTGCACATGAAACTCATTTTCATTGATATCCTCATGACATTCAGTGGACCAATTCTATTTATTATTTTAAAGTATTTTTTTTCACAAATAATTTTTTAGTCATTAAATTAAATACTGTACTTCTGTGTCATATCTGTGAGATTTCTTTGCTACAAAATAAACATTTTTGATGAATTTACAAACATTTTGCCAATGGTCACATACAGAGTGGTTGTTTTTGTTTGCAGGTGAATTAAAATCTCTTTATCTTTATCAATTTATATTCTGTACTTTCAATAAATCAAAGGTCTAACATTCCTCGAAGGAATAAAATTTGCGTTTTAGCTAATTATGTGTTGGGTAGGGTCGATTAGCTGTAGCAGCCATCTTGAATTGGGTTGACTCTAAAAGTTAATCAGTTGTAGATGAAGATCCAATGGTTATTTTCTAAGACTTTCATTCAAATCTGTCCAGTGCTTAATCAGATATTTTGCTAACACGACAGACAAATGCACACACAGAAACAACAAAAGCATTAGCGCTCTTTTGCCTTCAGTGGCGGCTGTTAATGTCTCACCAGTTCTGCTTTTGATGCAGACTTTGACTTGTCTTTCTCTTTCTTCTCCTGTTGATACATCTCTAAAACGCCAACATGGTCGCAGTGGTGAGGCTTGGATTCATCCTACAAAGATGGCAAAATAATTCATAAATACAGACTAAATGGCAGACTGATGGCAGTGTGTTGAACATGACCGAAACTGTAAAGAGATTCACAATCAAAGCAGAAAATTTGAACGTTTTGCTTTGGTGTTTTATCTTACCCCATGATGATGATGATGATGATGATGATCGTTTCCTTGTGTGATCATAGAGAAGATGACTTCCATCAGGTAAAAGGCGTAGATCGCACCAACTACAGCCAACATTTTGTATGTGTACATTGGAGTTTCTTCCTGTTGGTTTTGTCCTGAATGTTGGTGGCTGGTATCACCATCTGAGTGCACATGTAAACCCAGAAACTAGAGAAAAAACAGGAAGAAAAGCGGTAAACCAATGTTCTCGAGGCATATATTATAAAAAATAAAATTTTCCACAAGTGCAAGTATTGCATATGCTATCATATATATATATATATATATATATATATATATATATATATATATATATATATATATATATATATATATATATATAGATAGATAGATAGATAGATAGATAGATAGATAGATAGATAGATAGATAGATAGATAGATAGATAGATAGAGAGAGAGAGAGAGAGAGAAGAAAATAGTCTGGTAACGTCAACAAAAAGTAAGTTTGCATAACTGACAACTATCCTTCAGGTTTACTGCAACCTTTTACTTGATGACATCACTCACCATCGGTATCAAGTGCAGCAGGGCGTCTCCGGTCAGTGAACCTACAGCCATGCTAATGCAAAACTGGACACACAACTGGAAAACGCTGGTGCATGAGGTACACAGCAGCACCACGATGCCACACATGGATGACAGGGTTATGATCACGTTGGCGAGGGTCGCATAGAGGTATCCTGTGGAAGGAAAAGAAGGTGGAGGAGGTCAGGTTTAAAACAACACAAACAAACAAACAAAAAAATAACTCAACAGACTTACTGTCGGTCCTGGAGAGCTTATCCGGGATCACTGATTCGGTGCTGTTTGTGCAGGCTCTGCTCAGGATCTGCTGGACGAGGGCGGTACTGAGCCGGGCCATTTCAGACCGACCCATCACAGTGGAGGCAGAGCCCCCGCCAGACAGACCAAAGATCTGAACCAGATCTTTAGCTGAGAAGCAGCTCTGTGAGAAGAGGAGGAAAAACAAATCTTACAAAAACTTTATCAGGTATTCTTTTCTTCGTACGATTAGAGAAAAACAAATACAACAAAAAGTACAGTGATTGAACATATGGACGTATTTACAAATTAAATTTTTTTATTTTAATTTCATACCTGTTCCCCAGTGTTATTTTCACGTCCCTCCTGATGTTCATAGGTGCTCCTCTTCTTCAAATAGTGACCAGCATGGTCGTGGTGGTGATGTTTGTGCTTTTGTTCTTCAAGTGGTCCAAGGTCCAACCTCTTCATCAAAACCTCCAAATCTGCAGAACATAAATGCACACTACAACTGAGAAAATCAGCTGCAAGACTTGAAAGTAGCTTTCTGAATACAGAAATCCTCCTTCATAGTCAAACGTTTGTATACAAAGTGTGAGCGAGCATTAGTTTCAGTTTTAGGTGGTTTGCAGAATCAGAACTCTGAGGTCTTTCTGTTGTTATTTACCCTGAACAGTGAAATTTTCTGAGCCCAGTTGGTGCATGATGTAGTCCAGGAAGAAGCTCTCCTCGGGCAGGAACTGACTCCTGAAGCAGTGTCCTTCTAAGGCGTGATACAAGACCCAGCCCAAAACCGCGCCCACTTCCTGTCTCTGGTCTGCCGATGATGCGTTGATCTCCATCATGATGCTGCTGGCCGTCACACAGTTCTGCTCGACACATGGAAGGAAATGAGGGTGAAGGAAAAAAGGAATTTACAGATTTTCTGATTGTTGCCTTTAAGCAGAAGTTTCAGTTTGATAGTCAAAAAAGTACTGAAATGTTCAAAAATAAATGTAATACTGGGTCTGGGAAAAATTACTTACTGCTGACTTATTAAATATTTGAAGATCAAGCTTACTTCCTAATTATCTCAAGTTATCGAACTTGTTTTATATTTTCCACAAGATGCTTTTTTTAAATATTTGAATTGGCAGTATGTTTGGCTTTAGTAGACCAAACAGCAACTTCATGGGCTTAAAAACACAAAGCATATATAAAAAAGACAAAAAAAAAAGAAAGAAAATGTTTAGCCCAATGCTAACTGCATTCAATACTTAGAAAAACATACACAAAAATGATAAACTAAGCTAAAAGATAATGAATTATATAAACTGAATGCTTCAACACTAAAAATGTTAATTTCCCAGCAAAACAATTCCCTGCATAATTTAATTCCCTCATTACCAGAGCTTTTTTCCCCACTTTTCATCCTTGTCAGCATCTAATTTGCAAAATACCGTGGCAGAAAGCTGCAACTCTGACTGTTGTTTGACGTGAACGAAGTTTCCAAATAACCCAATTAGACTAACTGACAACACAAACAACTTGAACAACATTTACAGTTTTTTTTATGCATTTATAAGTGCTGCGTTTAGACTCTTGTAACAATTATGGCAAAAATATGACATTCTAGTTAATTAGATTTTTGGAGATCATCTGGTGTTTTATGACCCAACCTAAACTTTGTGAACCCCTGCTTTCAAGCCAAACATATTGCCCTCAGGTGGATAGAAACCTGCAACAAATTATCTCACCTAAATCTGATGTTGCACTTTTAGGATTTTGTGGTTTATTCATATAGTAGAACATAGCCCTAGAATTAATTGAAAGAATGCAGGTCACCTTCTGCTTTTCAAGCCAGAGTTTTAATCTAAGATAATTTTAAGATGAGAGGGGATCAAGTTACAGCTGTTTTTGTCAAACCCTGTAAAAGACTAACGCTTGATCTCACACGATATGAGTTCTTGTGTGACCTGTTAGTGCTCAAATTATGTGTTGAAGATGACTCTCAGCTTCTATCAAACTAGATTTTAGCTTAATATTTGTAAATCCGTCTGAGTTACTCTTTGTGTTGGCTAAGGTTGATTAGCTGTGGCGCCCATCTTGAATGAGGCTGACCCTAAAAGTTAATGATCCAGTGATTACCTCCTGAGTTTCATTAAAACTAACACACGCACACAGACAAGCAAAAACCTTACAGTCGGCAGGTGACAATAAATGCTTTAATACGATAAATACTTTCTGTACTAACAGCTTACCTTGTGGTCTGAGGGCTCATAGTGGTGCTGCAGCTCTTGAAGCACACCTTCTAATCCATGACTGTCCATGTAGTCATGCGAGTGTTCGTGGTGCGGCTCGATCTCGTGGTCCTCGTGGTGTTCGTGGTGCTCATAGGACGTGAACTTTTGTAATAAGTGCTCGCTCTCCTCTGCCCACATCTCATTTTGTATTGCAACGCAGGCCAGGAGGGGAGAGGAGAGGAACAGGAGGCTGGCGGCAGCCAGGGCAGGGAGCTGCGACACACTGACTGTTAGGTTTCCTCTGAGCTTCTCGTCTGCATCCTTCCCGTAAACCGAGGGCCTGCCGGTGATCTGAGGAACGGCCCCTGCCAGGTCACACTGCGCATCCATGAGGAAAACATTCAAACAGACAGAGAGGTGACAGATCAGTTATAAGAAGCAGAAACTATATTAATTAACAGGATTAACCTGACTCCTGCAGAGGCGCCGAGTGACACAAATTAAATAATTCATTCAAGTCTATGTTTTATTTTTTTCACATCAGCTCAGCACAATTGTCATTCACTATCACTTTCTTGTTATGATAGCAAAAACTAAAAAAAACTCATAATCTAATCTATAATCTCATGAATAAAAGCATATTTATTGTATTTAAATTGGTGCAGTTTCAGATAAGGACCACAGAAAGTAGGATGCAATATAAATGTAGAAAATCACCTCAAAATGCTGACAAGCATCTATCCTGACCCTGACAGGAAGGTAAAAGAAGCAGGACAGGGTTTATATTAAAGTTTGTTTCAACGAATAAATAGATAGAGAACTGCTTTTAAATTCATATGTTTATATTCATATAAACAATTTTAGAAGTTTCTGTATGTTTGCCTCCACTCCAAATTCAATTGAGTTTATTTAAATTTATTTTGAAGACATGCCTGCCAATCTTTATCTTAATTTTAGTTTTTCTTTTTATCTGAGATGATGTTCCCAGGAGTTTAAAGTCTCTACGAAAGCTAAATTCAATGTTCTTTGGACGTTTTGTCCATAGAGCATGGCAAAGTTTCCATTTTATCCAGCTCAGCTGTGTTGTGAAGAAGATAAAGTGAGGAAGGACGTATAAAGCAATCAGTGCAAGCCTGATACTCGATTACATGATGTTTGCAAAGTATTTGCCTTTTTGTACATTTTAGTCTGATTTAAATTAACATTTAAAAAAGCTGTAGCTGCAGACTCACAGGGGCAAACATCACAAAATAACACCTGACATCTATTAAAGACTTTTTGAGCCTATAACATTTTCACTATTATAACACTAATATAAACTGTGAGTGATTGAAATCACAGATCTTTGTCCTGACTATTTGATTTCAGCTTTTATTTACCAAATTTACATACAATTTACTCAATCAAATATGGGTCTTTGTCCATTTCCGCCTCCTATCAGCCCCTTATAGCAGATATTCCTCAGTCACACGGTGTGAGCTCATACATTTTACAGCCAGCACCCAAGAAACTCAAGGACTTTGCTCTCACTTACTGATAAAGTGGTATATTCTGAGCTGCCGGTTACGCCACAGCTAATAAAGACTGATATCAGTGTGAACATATATTATGAGTGAAGTTAGGAAAAGGTCATTTAATCTCTTTAAAAACCTAAAAATCTAACCTTCCTATAAGTTCAAACAAAAACCTACTTAAGTGATTTTATTACATAGGTTTTGGCCTCACATGTATGTAAACTTTACATAGTTCTGGTTTACACTTTGCGCAGCCTGGTTCATCACATACATTACATGCTTTTCTTATTAATAATGGGTTTTTTCCCCCTAATTTTACACTGTCCATCAATGGCAATTTAGGATCTAGTGACTAAAACTAACAGGACACAAGCTGGAAAAATATAAGAAGAAATAATCAACAGATTATTCAGTATTTAACCCGAGCTTTAAGGAGAAATGACGGCAGAGAAATTCAGAAAAGTAAGCAAACTCTCTCACTTCTAAGGTTTTAGGTATCAAGAAAAACAGCTCTGCCCTATAATCTAACAGCTTGTAGAACTAATCATCATCTGTATCACCTTTCCAGTCCTGTGCGTCACTGTATAAATACACTTTAAGTGTTATTTTATTTCACGGGGATTTGCCAACTCTCTTGAAATCAGATTAAGAGCCTCAGCAGTGACCTCACATTTGACACTAAAATTTATTCCTAATTTAGCAACTATAGATCTTATATTTTATACAACATTTTGGTAAACTGGGGTTGTTTTTAAATTTCCTATAGAAAGAAATGGACTTGAAGAGGTCGCCTTACAGAGGTTGACTTAGAGATCGCAACACAAGCCCAAATCATTATCCCTCCACTGCTGTGCTTTCATTCTAGCGCTCTGACCAGTAGAGGATAAACAGCCTTTTGTTATCACATTTAGGAGTAATTTTCCTTATTTAACTACCCAAAATAGTAAATAACTACTGACATCCGAGTATGAATCAGGATTAAATTACCGCCCAAACCAAACCAACTTGTGCTTGTAAAGAATACAGCCAGCCTGCGAGAGGCTGAAAGAATCAGGTCGCACACAATGATTAAATAAATAAATGGACTCATCAGTAGAACTGCACACACTGAGCACTGCAGTACGTTTGAAGAGTTTGTGCCGATGTGCAGTGTTCAGTTCAAAACGTCGCTTCTCAGGCAAACATTGCTCCAGAAGTTCCTGCATGCATCCTTTCTTCAGATGCAGCTTTTCAAACTCAAGCCACGTTACTTCGCCTGGTGCCTCTCAAAACGAGTTTTATTTGTTCTCAGAGGTTTGCACAATCTGAACTCGGGTTGAACTTAGGATGTTCAGTCCTGATTACAAGATTAAATGGTTTCCATTGAAGAATAATCGCTCTCACTGTGAAGTGATAAACTCCAGATAGTTTGGGATTTTAAAAGCCTTCACATATTAATAAACAACAACAGTTATTCCCTAAAGTCATTCCTTATGTTTTTATCCTAGGAAATGTTTTCTACTTCATTAAAAGCCTTATGCGGAAAAACATGTCGATCACATGTGGAAATCTCATGTTTTCAATCATTTACATTATTTACAAAATAGCACATTTACTGTGCAATTTTGGAAAATTTAGAACAACATTCATGTGATCTTGCGATATTCCACATGTCAGAAACATGGTAAATTCATGAGGTTCTTCTAAATGGGACGGTTTGCTGCTAAATACTTTCCTATTCTTACAACAAAGCAGCTCAGATTTCTAATTTTTACTCATAGATTTAGTTAAATGAACAATATAAATAAATAAACTATAAATAAACTAAAAAAAGGGATTTTTAAAATCATCTTAATTTGCATTTCCCTCTAATTAAAACTTAGTGAAGACCAAATTAAATATTAAAAACACGCAACTTGTAACTTTTACTTGTGTCTTTTCATTCAGCCATTTTTATACATTTAATATGCATAAAAATGGTTTTATTTTAAATAAATAAACTAAAACTTTGAATTCTTTCCAGTTAAAGTGAACAGGAATAGTTAGTTAATAGGTGCTGGACCTCGCCCGCCGCTCGGCACCTGGCTGTCTCACCTGTTACCTGGCTGCACAGGTAACCTAATAAAACTCACCTTTTCACACGGCACTTCGCCACACTGCACACGGTTCTGCAGGGTATTAAAGAGGGAGCCGAGGGACTCCTGGGTCAGACGGAGCTGCCCTGGGGACACGACGCTCACCACGGCGCTGTACACCTCCTCCACGGCGGGGGACGACGCCCCGGCGGAACCGAGCCGACCCAGGCTGGAGGACAGCAACAGGAGGAGCAGCACGGAGGAGAACATATTTGAAAAAACAAACAACTAACAGTTTATCTGACAGAAAGAGGTTAAACGGGAGAAAAGGGCAGAGACGGTCCCGGGTTATTCTCGCAGACACTTTGAGGCGTTTAAAGCTCGGCTCGGAGATATAATCAGTCAGAATCACCGGATCTGGACTCTGGGTTGTGATTGGCTGAGACGTGGCTCGCGCTTTGCAGTACCTGGTAATTAAAACACCTGCAGCCAACGGGGCAGACGAAGATGTTTCCATAGCAACTGATCAACTTAACAAAACAGCTTCAAAATCTTCAACACGAGTTTATTTACTGGCTGACAAAAATATTAATGAGAGAAAAGCTTTATTTTTGATATTTAGATGAGCAGAAAATTTTCTGATATTTTCCAACAATTAAAAAGAGAAGCTAAAGAAATTATCTGTGGTGTGAACGCTGAGGGCTGAAAGACAGCTGAAAGTTGCTGAAGAAGCAAAAACTTGTAGTTGGTAAAGCTAAAGGAAGCAGAGATTTAGCTAAAATCCAAAAGCAGCAAAACACTAGCTAAAAGCTAAAAGTAACAAAGTGTAAGCTAAAAGTAGCATGAGTCTAAAAGTAGCAAAGCACTAGCTAAAAGCTAGCAGCAAAAGGTTAGCTAAAAGCAACAAAATATTAGCTGAAAGCTAAAAGTAGCACAAGGCTAACTAAAAAGAGCAGAACTTTAGCTAAAAGTTGTATGTAAAAAAAAAAACTTTAAAAAAGTTGATAATATAAAAAAGCAGCAAAGGCGAACTAACAGTTAAAAGTATCAAAATGGCAGCTAAAGGCTAGCTAGAAGCTACAAATAACAAAAGGCTAGTTCATATTTTACATATTCAAGCAAATGAAGGGGAACCTATAAACTGCTGATACCTGCTACTGTTCAGGAATGTATTTCTTCGATTATGTTTGACTTGACTTTTATGTTTTCATCCTAGAAGACACATTTTTCTTGTTTTTAAATCAGAGAAAAACTGAACAATCTGTTCAAGGCTAAGAATAAACAGCAAAACAGTGATTAACTGACTCACAATAGTAAACAAAGCAAGTACAGCAATTAAAACATCCCAAAATGTGCTAACTCAAGTTAATATGCTGTAGGTGTTTTGTCCTCAACAATGTTTAGTTATGATCTGAACCGAGCAAAACACAGTCTGTAACACCAGCATGAGCCATTAGTGAGGTGAAGTGTTTTTAGACATTCATTTTCTTCCCTTCCTCACAGACGAGTGCAGTGCTAGAAGATTTATTACGTATATATACAATTATGTTTATTCTTTCCTGCATGGCATCACTCCACCACAAATGACCTCAATAAAATCCCTTTATCTGCAATTTGTTTCATCCTTTGCATCTTATCTAATGAGGAACAAACAAACAAATAAACATCCCCCCTGATAAGTTAGACAAAATAACTGTGTCACTAAAACAATAAATCAGGAATCTAAAACTGGCAATTAAAGGGATTTAAAGAATGCATATCACCTGCCGCCACTGCCTGATAATCTGGGGTCTTGCAGGCTGCGTTAGCACTCAGTGTGCACGTTGAGGATGACTACCTGCTACTACCACACTGAATTTTAACTCAGTATCTGTAAAATTGGCTGAGGTACAGCCTTTTCTGTATTTTCCAAGATCAGTTGGTTATGGCGGTCATCTTGAGTTGAGGTGACTCCAAAAGTTAACCAGCTGTAGAGGTCCATGCAGTGATTAATTCCTGAAGAGTTGATTAAAATCCATCCAGTGTTCCATGAGATATTTCGCTAACAGACAATGCTTACTGGTAACATTTTAAACACAATCTATTAGAGCTCAGAATATGTGTCAGGGATCAGACTCCACTACTACTACTCTAATATTTAAGTCAATATCTGTAAAACTGTGAGTTGGCAGCCATCTTGAATTGTGGTTTATGAGTTATTTTGCTAACAGACACATGAACACACAGACAGGACAAAAATACTATCGTCTGCCTTCGCCTTTTAGTGGCGGGTGATAAATATAAACATGTTTCTGCCAAAAACAGCCTGTCAGAACATGAATCTAAAACTGACACACACACAAAAAAGACTTTAATCATGAAAACATGTTTATTTTTCGACCACAAGATGGCGCTGCTGCTCTGTGTAACATCACCAAACTGTCTGAAGATGCCTTTAAAAGTAGGAATATTATATTTTGTAGGAAAAGTTTTTTTGGGAAAAAAAATAGGGTCTATAATTTTTTTTAAAAAGCATTTGTTTTCATATATAATTCAGTACTGTTCAGCCATAACATTATGGCCATCTTTCCTAATCATGAAAAGGTCTTTCCCTCCAGAACCTGTGCAGGTTCTGGTCAAACGGTGTACTGGAAGGTCTTGGAAAGATGTTAAGGTTAGAGCGTTTATGTTGTGAAGTGGTGATTGGATGAAGACTCGACTGCAGGACTGAAATGGCAAGAAAAAGACTAATGAGTGCACGAGAAAGATAAGCTATTGAGCATCCTAACAGCAACAAACTTTAAAAAAAAAACATGCTTCATATAACATGACAGGGACGCAAATAAACAGAACGAACAGTGAAGACATGAAAACACAGACCATAAATATACACTGGAGCTGACGAGACACTGGTGGAAACAATGAAGATAATTACAGGAGCAGAGCGGAGGATATGACAATCAGGCAGAGAAAACACCAAATTAAGACAGAAACTAACTTTAAGACTAGTACATTACAACTAAGAAAGAAAACCAAGAATAAGCCAAACAATAAAACATAAAATCAAACAGTATTTACAAGAAACAAATACTTTAAAATACCATTTCAGCCTGTGGAGTGGGGTCTCACACAGCTTCTCACACAGATCATCAGAAAGTGAACATATTAGCCTGCACAGATGTTTAAGTCTAAGGTAAAAGTCAATATAACATTAAAGATGCAATTTTCTTTCTTCTAAATCTAACAAAATATAGCCATGTTCCTCAGTTACTTGTCAGTAGTTGTACCATTTTGTCTGATTGATTGTTTAGCAAAACTGACATTTTAGTATGTCTCTAAGTCACAGTTGATTCAAAAATGTGTTGATTTCATGCAGGAAATTTATTTTACTTACTTTCTCTGACACTCTACACAATGCATACTTCTTTTCTGCTGGAGAAAAGGTCAACATGTAATGACTGTGGTGCAAAATACTGCAAATCATTCAACACAACAAAGTTTCATAAAACAAAAACAAGTTACAAAGCAGAATAGAGCTCCTTTAAATGTTTCAGTGCATTTTCTGATTTCATTCAGCATTGTGAAATATTTTTGTGTATTTTTCGGCTGTTTGTATTTTTCTATTGCATGAAGTATTTACTGACTTTGCTTTCTTTTTCGTAATATTTTTGTATTTTCTGAAATGTTGCCTCTTGTGAAAATTTGTTTCATTCAAATTGCAGTGAGGAAAGAACAAAAAAACAATTTCTTGTCCAATAATCCTTTACAAAATCTAACCAACAGATTTATTATTTGTGAAAATGATTTATGCTGTTGCTTTAAGTCTGAAAGAAGAGCAGAAATCACTTCAGGAGTCACTCGCTGTCAGTCTCACAGATCACTTCAGGCACAGATATTGAATTGATTGGCTGCACATTGCTTTAAAGTCATGGATGGACAGCAACACACACGGGAAGACAAGCGTGCTTGTGGTGTGGGACCCCGGACATCTGCTCCTGATTTACACACACACACCTCTCAGAGACAAAACACTGATTGTCCAGTGACCTGCTTTCATAACGGCGTGTTGTCGTCAATTCAGGTCATGCTGTCTGTCAGATAAACCTGTAGATGTTCTCAACATCCATTAGTCAAGTTCAACAGTGTCTCTTAAGAAAACAGCTGGTTTTACATCACCTCATGAGGCAGCACAGTGTCTCAGTGTTTATGAGGCAGTATAAAATACTTTTTTTTTTTTTTACTTTTAGGGGCTGACACACACAGACGTTAAATTCATCATCAAAGCAACAATATATACTGTATATTACTAGCTCTAACTTTATAATTATGACCGTTTTTAGGAATGAAGAAATATCAAAATTCTCAATCACAGGCGGATCATAAAACACTTTCCATTAAATTCAATGTATGTTGATTAAATTTTCTCATCTGTTCAGTTTGAAATGTTTTCCTGCAAAAAGTCAAGTAACATAAAAAAGAAAACAGTGACCAAAAATGTGCGGTGAAGGTGTTCATCAACTTGTGTGTCAACCTCTTAAAAATGCTGTTTTACAATATTTAAACCTAAAGAAATCAAAACAGTAAAAGTCAAGTGTTTCCCAACCAAATCAAAAGATATATATTAACAAAAAAAACAACATTAGGAGAGCATAAAATTTCAAGAAAAGCACTGTTTCTGGTCTTTTATGTCCTTGTAGAGAAATGTCTGACACTAGTGGTGCGTTTGTTGGACGTAGGAAAGCAGGTGGAAGAGTCAACAAATCAAACAAACTCAAAAGTCAGAAACCACGGGCAGGATAACAAGACATGGCAGGAACAGAACAAACCAAAGTTAACTGGAGTCAACAGGAGGATCTGATAAAGACCAGCGGGAAAGACTAAGGCGTTTATCCTCAGGGAAGCTGATCAATAAGTAACCACAGGTGTGCTGATTACTAACAGAATACATGTGGTACACGAGAAGGTGGAAAGCAAGGAGGGCATCGAATGGTAAAACCATAATGAGAACAGGGAATGGCTCGACTCTACAGCCCAAACTGGTTAAACTTGTAATAAAACAGATGAAAAACAAAAAAAGATAACACAAAGAAGAACCAAAAACCAGCACAAAGATCCAAACCATGACAACGTTTCAGTGATTGTAAAGATGCTTCACTTTGTGTATTAAATCAAATTTCCTCTCAGTGTAACACTACAGCCCCATGTCCCCTTTCTCAGGCAGCCCTACTTTCTCTCCGAGGCTGATGTTTCTATTACAGAAATAAAAGCATGACGCTTAATCCAGTTACATGTTCCCTGGACAACACAAACACCCACACACACACACACACACGGACACGTGCACACACTTGAATGCATATATCTTACAAAAACAAGCACACAGCCACCCACACAAACTAATATGCAGGCACAAACCTGGTTAAAACCATCCATATTGTGGCAAGTAATTACACACACACACACAAAGAAGTGGACAAATCTGAGCACACAGACATCACTGGAGACACACACACACAACTAAAACACACACACACACAAGGGGGCATGTGATTGAAGTGAGACCTCATGTTGTGAAAAGAGTCAAACACAGCTTTTTTTCATTTTGGAGTTCTGGAAATAAACACACACACGCACACACGCACACACACACACACAAACTATTGTAATCTCCCGAGACAATTCCCCGCAGCGCTGTACACCCTTCCTGCGGTGTGACAACAGAGGGTGCAACGAGGCAACAGAATGAAAACGGTAAGAATATTTTCTGATATTGTGAACCTTCCCACATTCTCTCTCCTTGTACTTCACCTTAGGCGTGTTTTAGTTTCAGGTTTTGATGCATTAGAAGTGCAGTCTTGTCATTAATACATAATAGGCCTATTTGACCTGAAACACTCAGCTGGTGTGGGGACAACAATCTGTCTCTTAAGGTGGTATTTCACTGGGCACGGCCGTAGGTTCAGTTTTCACTAAACTCTGAACGTTTGCAACGACCACCTTTGGGGCGACCAGTTTTTTAAAAATCCCATCTTGTTTTTGTGTGCACTGGTTGCATAACTGCATTCTTGGCTGTGCAAATTACTTTTGAAAGGTTAATATGTGAATACGGATGAATCCTGCTGAAACTGTACAGCTGAAACAATCTGCTCAAAAAATAAATAAAATAAGATAAAAACAAAACAGAGTAGGAAGTATTTATGATAACCCTGATGATGTTTACGACGGCATGTTTCAGGCATTAATCTAAAAAGTTTGTTGCAGATAACATTTGCTGGGGTGTTTACATCTGAAGGAACAATGAAATTAAGAGTAAAACAAGAGAAAATCTAAAAGTCAAAGACACAAATTACATAAACACATGAACATATTGAGGTGTTTATACCATCACTGATAATTTGTTTCTCCCTGTCTTCTAGATATTTTTTAATTTTAGAGTCTTAAATTCTCAGAAGATCACTCACATGTAACCCTTTAGGTGAACTTTAATTGGTATTTTCATGTTCTTTCTTGTTCATTGATTGAGTTAATTGTGTTCTTAATGAGGGCACAATTTATTCCTACATCTAATTAAAGGGTAGTTACACCAACTAATTGTCAGGGTCCTGAAATGACCGCACAGGTTGAAAACCGTTATCCTAAGGGATCCGTGCATATAAGTGAATGTCCTCACTTACTTTCTCAGTGTAGGTGGATCTCATGCGGCAACAACTCCACAATTGCAGACGGCCAAAAATGATCAAAAAACGCATTTTTGTGGTGATTTGGGTTTTTTCCTGTGTTTTGTTTTACTTCTGTTTTAGTTTATTGGTTTGTGTTTTAGTTTCTGTTCTCGTGTTTTTTCACTTCCTCATTCCTCCTCAGTCTATTTCTCCCTCTGCATTCCTGTCACGCCCACTCACACCTGTCAAAGCCTGTTAATCTTGTCACCTGTCTCCACTTACCTGATNTACCCGGTCATTTCTTCCACTAGTCGCTGGTTCATTGTTTTTTGTTTGCCGTTAGCTGCCATGCTCCGTACCTTGTCTCCTTGTTGTTCTGCCCACCGTTGTTTGATTTTTTGTTCTTTTAAGTTGCTGCCTCGTCAGCTGTTTGTTTTCATTTTGTTTCTTTAGTTTAATAAATTAGTTTTTTGTCCTTCTAATTATGAGTCTGCGTTCTGGGTTCGCCATCGTCTCCACCGGTCCTGACAATTTTATTTCTTGTCAAAGGCATTTAAGAAAATTGCAGTAAAGTCAGAGGAGATAAATAACTTTTAAATACAGAAAACAATTGAAAATGAGTTCATCCCCAGTTCAAATGAAAATTCCTACTGTTTTTGGAGCTAAAAATTAATATACAATCACATTAAACCAACTTTTTAATAAAGCAGAAGTAACATCAAGGCTACAGGTTGATCTAAACACCAGACTGTGAGTTTTAAAAATTAAAACTAAATAATTAGGGCTCCGAATCACGTCTAGGCCCTGCTTTACACCAAACAATGGGAAACAATTGTTTTCAGCGCTTTTATTGTGATACCAATACGCTTTTAGTATGTAGAGAAACTATTAGAGAGAGAGGCTGGGCTGCACACCCACCCACACCGGTCAAATGTTAATGATTTCTTAAATTTGTTGGTGTTGAAATTCTTCAACCTTGCAGATGGAAAGAATAATGACTGAAAGAGTGCAATAAAGAGATGGAGGAAGAGGAAGAATAGTAATGAGAAATACAGACTGAGAGATGGAGAGAAAACGAGAGAAAAGGAAAGACTTAAAAATAATAATCATGTCATGGCCTGATAGGTTTGGTTTTCCAATATTTAAATCAGCCGACTGGGAAATGAGAGAAAGACAAAAAGAAATGGAGGCAGACTGAAGACACAGAGTGTGTGAGGAGAACAAAGAAACAGACGAAGAAAGGGACAGTGGAAGACAAAAGGTAATAAACAAAAGAAAAGATATGATGTATGGATTTACGTCAAAAGTGTGGCTTTTACAACAAAATGAGAACTTTGAAAACTTTGCTAATGTTTATTATGAGCTAATATTACAACCATAATTTCAAAAAAGTAAGCATGATGTGGAAAACTTAAATAAAAACTGGCTGTAATTATTTACAAATCTCATAATCCATATTTTATTAACACAGCAAACACATCAAATGTTAAACTACAAAATTGTACTATTTTTAGAAAACAAATAAGGTTTGATTTTGGTTGCAGTAACACATCTCAAAAAACCTGGGACAGGGGCAAGAAAGGCCGTAAATGTAAGTCGTGCAAATAAGAAATAGCTGGAGCAGCATTTTGCAGCTAATTAGGTTAATTTTCAACAGGTCGGTAAGAGGACTGGGTATAAAAAGAGCATTTTAGAGAGGCTAAATCTCTCAGACGTAAAGATGGGCAGAGGTTCACCAGGCTGCAGAAAAATAATGAAACGGTTTCAGAATTGTTTTTTTACAGAAAAATGGGAAAACTTTCTTGAAGCCCTCAAGTGTCGATGGATTAAATCAGGTCTGATTCTGTTCTGGACAACCTTGCATGGAGTCAGGAACACTTCCACAAATCATTGTCTGTAAACACAGTTCTCTGAACCATCTTCAAATGCTGGTTAAAGCTCTATCATACAAAGAAAAAGCCACATATGAAAATCAAATACTTCCCACTGTAATTGTCTTTTTCTGGTACTGTGCACAACCATTTGTTGGTGTTATTTCAACCGTTTGTTCTCTTTTTTTACTACAATTCCACTGATTATGCAGTGTACTGCCACCTGTCTTTTCGGAGAATACTGCACCAATGTAAGCATCAAGTAAAAACACCTCCACCGCTTGCTCAGGTTTGAGTGGCGTCAGCGCAGAAAAGTATATACAGGTTTTAGAACAGCATATGCTCCCATCCAGGTGACGTATTTTTCAAAGTTCTTATGTGACAAATGTTGATACAAAAGTCTTATTATCAAAAAGCACAGCTGACCATGTTCAGAAAAGAGCATAAATTAGTCAGTTAGACAAGAAAAACTCCAACATGAACTCAAATTTAATGTTTTTTTATCAAATCAGATGTTTCCGAATCACGATTTCACACCATCATCCAACTTCTGAAGTTACAACGAGCAGCAGTAAGACAGAGCAGGAAGTAAAAATGTGGAAATATAAAACTCAGAACACCTGAAGGAAGGTTTCAGTCCTGATTTAATGTTTATTGACATAAAAACTGTGTGAGCGCTGCCAGCGGTGGGAGGTTGAGTCATTTTACAGGGGGAAAATTTCATAATAGAAAAGCTGCTCTCTAGGCAGTTTTTACAGAACGACACGGCATGGGAAAATTTGTTTCGGATAGATTTAAAACTTTATTGTCAGGGGGTTCTGTCAGTTTAATCTCAGGAACAGTTATTGTCAGACAAATCTTTAATTTGATTTTATTGCATCAGTTTTTGTCTCCATTTGAACACCACAATAAAATACTCAAATTAAAAGCACTTTGCGCAAATGTTCACGTCTCCAAAAATTTTGATTCAAGCATGTTTACATTCATTCATTCATAAAAATATGCTTTTGTGTGTACTTTCTTCACACAAAACCTTGAATCCAAACCATCCTGTTTGAATAAAGTTCTTAATTATGATAATTGAAAACAGACACAATGATTTCTATATAATTCTTTTTATTTCATGGTAATATAAAAGATTTTTTCAATCATTTATGTTCAATTAAACAGATATACTTATAATTTACAGATATATGCAAAGAGCAAAATGTTATTTCTTTAATTAATTATTATCTGTCTGAGTGTGTGTGTGTGTGTGTGTGTGTGTGTGTGTGTTTTTGCATGTCCATTAGCAAAATCGCTCATGAAGCGCTTTTTATTGAAACTTTCTGGAAATAATTACTGGATATTTGTCTCCAACCAAGAAACTTTTGGTGTCAACCTAATTCAAGATGGTTGCCACAGTCAATCAAACTTGGCAAGCACAAAAATAAATAGCTGTAATTTAGTCAAAATTAGAAATATTGAGCTAACATTTGTTGTAGCAGAAGCTGGGAGTCCAACACATACTCTGAGCTCAAACAGATCTGTGGTATTAGATTGTGCTAAATGTCATTTTCAAGGTTTAAGCCAAACCGGCCAAAACTCATCATGAGAAGATCTTCGTTTAAACCTCCGCCATGAAAGGCGGCGGCCGGCGATATGCATTTCTTGAAGAAAAGCTGGACCTTTTACAAAAAGAGTTCGCCGTCAGTCTGTGTTGTTTCTTGTTTTTTTCTCTCCAGGTGTCCAGCAGAGTTCACACAGATTCATTTTGTCTTAGTGGAAATGTGCTGACTCCCTCACCCCGCTGATGGACAGAGATATGAGAACCTGTCGAACTTTTAGAGCAAATCTTGCAGCAATAACAGATTTCCAGCTCACAGCTTCCTTCTTCACGCTCTGCAGTATGTATCGACACAAAACTCGCTGCTATTCTCTGAAACCATAAGCTTTCTTGTTATATTTTGTTTTTCTTTACCATTATTTGACTCTTTCTTTTTAATTTTCTCTCATCTTTGCGCAGCTAACCTCTCAGATTCCTACCAGTCCTTATTGATTATGTTGTGATGCTGTGAAGTTATTTTGCTGTTTGAGCTGACTACAAAGCTGTTTCAGTAGTGAGGAGAAGAATCTTGTTACACGCTAATTTGTAGGTTAATACATGAGGTTTAAATGACAAACAATGAGCCTTTTTCAATTTTAAGTACAAAAGAAATTTACATTATGGCGATCAAATACCAGTGATAAGGTAGAATCTGTAAATTTTTTCAGAAAATTAGCATCTGTTTGTTAGCAAAATATATTGAACTATTTAAGAGATTTTTAAGGAACTTTTAGAAAGTAATCGTTGCCATACTCTGAATGTGAGCTCACATGATATTGGGCATAAAGTTATTTTCAGGGTTCGACTGAAACAGCTACATCTCATTTCTCAAAATGAAACATGCATTCCTTTGCACCTTTCTTTTATTTTCAGATTTTCTTAGCTGGAATTTGAAATTTTAACATCTCTTCATTGCCATACTAAAATGACAAGAAACTGAAGTTTACTTGGATAAAGTTCAAACAGATAGATCTGCTGTAAAGCTGCAGATTTTAGAGGGTCTCTGTAAAACCTGAAATCAGAATCTGCTGCGAGGCAAATCTGAGATTGAACAACTTTTTTAAACAACCTGTAATATTCACCTACAGGCGATTACAGAATAATTCAGTGATTACAACACTGTGTGTGTGTGTGTGTGTGTGTGTGTGTGTGTGCCTGTCGTTTCAAAAAGCAGGTACAATGTTTTAATTTTTGGTCTATAATTAAAAGAAGGACAACATCTGTTTCCTGATAACAATGTGTGTGAATGAAGCACCCTTCATTCTCACAAATCACAAAATTAGTTGGAGTGATAACATTTATTGTGAAAACATTGTGCTCATTTGAAGCTATAAAAGTTTACAAGTTTCTTTTATAAATTAACTGGCAAAAATGGAATGGTTGTATGCAAATATGTGTGTGTGTGTATGTGTGAGTGCTTACAGCAACCCTGTCCAGGTGGCTGCATAATTAAAAACATTTCTCTCACTTGATTTTACATTCAGATGTTAGTATGAACATCTGGCTGAGCGAAGGGGAATAAAGACCAGATGTGTGTGTGTGTGTGTGTTGATGTGTGTGTGTGTGAGAATAAAATGATCTGCGTTGGGTTGAATCAGCAGTCCTTTGGTTATGTAATCACAGTACAACAAAAACTACAAATAAACAACAACAAAAAGGGTTATATAAAGTATTGTGACTGAATGTAAAACCTGCAGCTCAAGAACTGTAGGAAATACATAAAATCCAAGATTTATAGAACAAAACAGAAAGTGCACAACTAAAATAGACACCTAAACAAAATAAGTTTTTGGGAACACTTATTTAGATATTACTTGCAATTCCACATAGCATTCAAAATTTGACCTAAAAAGCTAAAAACTTTGTTTTTCATGATAAGATTATCTTGGTATAAACTCTGGTCTAAGAGGCAGCAGGCAGTTTGCATTCCTTTAAGAACTACAAGGTTTTTTATTTTAAATATGTCCAAACATTTGTTTTATTTCTAACCAACTTGCATTTATTTGTGTTTCATGTTGTTTTTTTCCTCTCTGGAAGCTGCATTTTATTCTTGTGACCATTATTTTCCACTTTACCACAAATTTACTGCAAATGTCATTGACTTTTATCAAATGCATTGAATACATTTTTTTCCTCAAAGACAATTTAAAATAAACAATGCTGTCACTTTTATTGATATTACATAGTTACTGACCCATTTTGAAGCAAATTATTTATGATTTGAAAGCACAAAATCACCAGATTTGCACTGATACCTACTGGGCACTGTTATAATTTCCTTGCTGCTGCCTTTGCTGGTGCAGTGTTACACCACTAAATGTTGATCATCTGAACAAAGTAAAACTGACCACAGAAGTGTGTTTTCTGATCGGCTATGGATAATAACTCATTAAAACATTGCTCACTGGGCCAATTAGTGGTCAGCAGCTACAGTATAAAGTAAAGCCTGAAATCATAAAATAGTTTATAGTAAGCTGATTAGAAATGAACGGGATAAAACGTAACAGTGTAATTTCCCAACCAATTAACAAAAGATTCTCGTTGATTTGGAGGAAAAATGTTTATCTGTTCTTTAAAGGAAAGGCTGGTGTTCAGCGTCTTCTGTAGAGAATAATGAGGAGTCGAGAAAAGTGACGACGGTCTGATCAACCTGGAGGATTGACAGAAAATCAAACTTTCACAGTTCTCAGAAAAATACGTTAATGCTTAGGAACGGAAGCCTTTAGTCAACCCATGTCTTTGTCCTTGATTGGACAGAACATCAGCTGCATTGAAAAGTGGAACCCTGTTTTTAATTAACAGCCGATGTATTTATTTATTTATTTTAATTAAACAAGAAGACGTCTCAACGCATAACTGAAGGTGAACAAAGTTGTTCTTGTTCAGTGTGTCTGCTGCCTTCAGAGTGTTTCATGACTTTTTTCTTGAGTTTGAACAGGGTCACGTTGACATATTTCTGTCTGCTGCTGTGTGCACTCAGTTGCAAAAAAAAAAAAAAAAATCAGGGTTCTTCCACTGCTGACTGTTTTAGTGATTAAGGCAAACCAATTAAGCCTGATTTTTATGGCAGCAATTCATCTAAAAAACACTGCCAGGCATTCAGTGTTTATACTTATTTATTTCAGACAGCAAAACATTGGATCTTGATAAGCATGCATTACCAGCTTTTTAAAAATTTATTTTTGCATTTTCTTTTATATGTCACTTTATTTCTCTGAGGTGAGACTTTTCAAAGAGCTATCTGCAACAGGTAAGACATTAATTCTTCATAACCTTTCCACTCAAACACTATTCAAAAGATCTGAACCTGAACTATCATTTTAACTCTACAGTCTTGAAGCCGCCAGTTTTCTACCTGTTTGGCTTTAATGAGCTTTATTGTTCCTCCAAATGTACACACTCGGTTTGGTGCTGTCACAATCTGGTGATGAAGACAGCAACTGGTTTTATGTTTTTGTCCCTGTTGCTTTTGCACTGTTGCACAGCACACTATTGCTATGGAAACCAGATCTGTGGTGGGCTTTGTATAATTTTGCGTGCTTTTTATTTATAATCTCTTCTAATCCTGGACCAATTACTTGCAGACTGGGATAGAAGAGAGAGATGTCTTTTCTCTTCTCCCCCTGCAGGGTTTTCTTTTTTTCTTTTTTGCGTTTTCCTTTTGCTGTTCCTTCAAAAATCTCTCCTTCTCAGTCTATATTTGTTTATTTTTTTCCACCATCTTGTCTGCTTGTGTTTGCACAACAAGATTCACACAAAGTCACATATTGTCACACATTAATTTGGCTTCCTATTAATCCAATTTGGTCCCAGAATAGTTATAACCCCGATTCCAACAAAGTTGGGACGTTGTGTAAAACAGAATGCAATGATTTACAAATTTCATGAACCTAGATTTTATTCAAAATGTAATATAGTAGAGATAAATGTTTAAACTGAAAAACGACTGTGCAACTATTAGGAAAAAATAAGGTATTTTAGAATTATAATGCAGCAACAGATAGCAATAAAAGATGAGACAAGGCCAAGTTTACCACCATGCAGCATCCCCCCTTCTTTCAGCAACAGTCTGTAAACATCTAGGACCTGAGGAGAGCAGCTGCTGGAGGTTTTGGAGGAAAATGTTGTCCCATTCTGGTCTGATGGAGGATTGTAGCTGTTCAACAGACCTGGGCCTTCTTTGACAGATGTTTTTGTTTCATGATGCAACAAAAGTTTTCAGTCGGTGAGAGGTCTGCACTGCAGGCAGGTCAGTTCAGCACCTGGACTCCTTTACAACAAACCCATGTTGTAGTAACGGATGCAGTTTGTGGTTTAACACTGTCTCGCTGAAATATGCAAGACTTTCCCATGTAGTGTCACAGCTCCATCTGTTCCTGCCACGCCTCTTGCCACAGCCACTTAACTTTCCATTCATCCACAGTTCAAGCCACGCCCATATTATCATGCCCAAGTAATCACAGTCATCTGTTTCACCTGTTCTGGTCCCCATAACTACCCACAGCTCCCAGTACTCTTCGCCAGATTATTGAAAGCCTCACAGCGAGTAAATGTCCAGCGTTCATGCCTGATCTCGACCCTTGCCTGTTTTTTGACCACCGACTTTTGCCTGCTCCTTGCCTGATACTTCTTTGGACT
>NC_051434.1:8020437-8025531 GCF_001649575.2 Kryptolebias marmoratus
GCAACTAGTAACCAAGCCAAGGAGAACTTACCTGTTCCGGTTCCAGTCCACGACGGTCACGTGAGTGTCCTGTTCAGAGTCCCAGGTCCCGCTCCTGTCCAGTCCACAATAAAACTCTTAAAACTTCGTCGTTGTGCTGCGAGTTTGAATCCTGTCAAGTCCTGCCTTGTCATGTAGATGGGAACATATGTTGTTCTAAAACCTGTATATACTTTTCTGCATTGATGGTGCCTTTCCAGATGTGTAAGCTGCTCATGCCAGAGGCACTAATGCACCCCCATACCATCAGAGAGGCAGGCTGTTGAACTGTGTGCTGATAACAGGCTGGAAGGTCCCTCTCTTCTTCAGTAGGGAGGACGTGATTTCCAAAAAGAATTTCAGATTTTGATTCTTATGGCCACAGGACAGTTTTACGCTTTTCCTCAGTCCAGTTTAAACGAGCTTTGGTCCAGGGAAGATGGCTGACGTTTCTGGATGATGTTCACATGTGGTATCCTCTTTGCATGACAGAGCTTTAACTACCATAGATGGCACGGCGAACTCTGTTTAGACAATGATTTGTGTTCCTGAGCCCATGCAGGATCAAACCTGTTTTTAATGCAGAGCTGCCTGAGGGGCTGAAGATCACAGGCATCCAATATTGCTCCAAGATTTCTTCAGATTCTTGATTTTTAAAAATATATTAACTGTAGATGATGGGATATTTAAAGTATTTCCAAATTTCTACTGAGAAACAGTATTTTTGAAATTGCTTCACTAATTTGAGAGTTTTTTTTTTTGCAGACTTGTGAACCTCTGCCCATCTTTACTTCTGAGACATTTAGCTTCTCTGAAATGCTCTTTTATTCCCAGTCCTCCTACTGACCTGTTGCCAATGAACCTAATTAGCTGCAAAATGCTTCTCCAGTTGTGTCTTAATTGCACCACTTACTTTAACAGCCTTTTGTGACCCCTGTCCCGACTTTTTAAAAACTTTCTTCCTACTATCAAATTAAAAATCACATTATTTCTTTTCCCAATAAAATGGTACAATCTTTTAGTTGAAACATTTAATGTGTTTAGTATAAAATGGATTTAATATATATAGGTTTAATTAGATTTTATACAACAGCTCAACTTTTTTAAAATTGAGGCTGTATGTTCTCCCAGTTTATTCCTTGTTTTGTCCTTTAACACTTTCTTCTCCTTCTTCTGTAGCTGCTTATGCATCTATAACTAGCACCACAGCACCTAAACTGGTTACACGGTTGTTACCGTCACCCAGAGAGTTGCATGGATTTTTTTTTTAAACTACGTTTTTCTGTCGATTCATTCCTTCTTTTTGTTCCCTTGGATCCCCTCAGGCTGGTGAGTTACAGAGCGCCCATGTGGTGAGTGTCTTTGGGTTTCTGCAACACACACACACATGCTGGGAGAACTCAGCACACAAACTCACCGTCCCAGCTGGGGGTAAGGCTCAGATCTGGAGGAGAGAAACTCACAGTTGGTGTTGAGGGGAAAATATTTTTTACCCCCTGGGCCTGACACACTTGCTCACATGCAGACAGAAGAGCAGAGGCACACACTGAAACCAGCCTGATGCCCACAACACAATGAACCAAACGCCAAACTTTAAACAGGGAAGTTCATGCAGAATCAGAAGAAGACCAAAGTTACCTGGAAAACTGAAACGCTCATAGGGAAAAGATGGGCCATAATGTGTTTGTGTGTCCGTCTGTTACCAAAATATCTGGACAAATTTTAATGAAACTTGCAGAAAGTAATGATTGCATGTACATCTAAAACTGATTAACGTTTGGAGTTAGCATGATTCAAAATGTCTGCCACAGGCAACTGATTTTTTTCTTGCAGTATTGTGTGATATTGTGCATAATGCTGTTTTCAAGCAGTGACCAGCTCTGTCATTTCTCAACACAAGATGATCTCAGACTAAAACTCTGGCATGAAAAGCGACGAGCTATAAGCAATCATTTATGAAATGCGAGGCCATTCATTTAGATGTTTTTTTAATCAAACACCATAATTTAAAGTTACATTCACAAATGCAAATGAACTATAAGTGTTTGACCATGAGGTTATGCCAAATATTGATGAATCTTTGACCTCATCTCCTTGTAATTGCATCTCCATTATTACCTTCTTTGAAAAACTGTAATTGGTAATGCTGCTTGAAACACCAGAGAATTTGTTTCTGTGTGGAGCAACACAAAAAGTTTAGCACAAGATCTTGCAGCAGGAAAAATGCTACAGCAAATCAGCAGCTCAGCCCAGATTCCTCCTCTATTAGCCTCACGCTGAGTGTAATGTTTCAATAACCACAAGGCTCATTGCCACCATCCCATACATCTACATCTGCCAGCAGTTTAAATAACTCCCTGCCAGTTTGTAGGCAGTGAGCATCATCTGGATAGCAATTTACACACGTTTGAAGGCAAAATGGTTTTAGAGTTGAACCTGCTGTTTCTGGATTCAACTGTGCGTGTAATATTTATTTAATTTTAATTGTTTTAGTGTAGCAGAAAGGGCAGGTACTTTTTTTTTTCTCCGATGTGATAAGAATATAAATTCATATTTTTGTCTAAATCTCTCTGTGATAAAAGACACTGAGATGTGTGTTTTTTTTTTCTTTGTTTTGGCCAAATGTAGTGACCACTGAAGCACGGAGGGCAGGAAGATCTGAGGTGACGGGTGAAAATGACTCAAAGAAGTGCATGTGTGTGGTTTTATCTTACAGACGCTGCGTTCTTAAAGTTGCAACATGTTGACAGAAACATCACAGAGACTGTCTTTAGACAAAAATATTAAATCATCTTTTGTGAATTATTTGCTTTTAAGTATATCTCTGTAAGATAATCAGAACTCATAAATGTTATCTTCGAAATGATGTCTTCAATGAAAAATAATATCTGTGTTGAGTTGATACATCTGAAACATCCTAATTAACTTTATAAAAATAGAAAGAAAAACATTAAATAATGATTCAGTTTTAAAGTTATCTTTTCTTTCTGACATTAAATGTGCAGCAGACAGATAGGACGTTGGACTAAATGCTTTTGGAAGCCACATCATCGAATATTTGAGGTCTTTTAAACATCAAAGTAAATTCCACATATTTTTTTTTATTATTTTTAACTCAACACATTATCGGGCTTTATCCTTTCTTCAGCTGGGATTGATTAGTTCATTGTCTTGTTGGAGCATTTAACTTTGTCAAAGTTTCAGCAGTTTGGGAAATGGTTTCATGTTATTCTAAAAAAAAACAAACAAAAAAAAAAACCAACCATCAAATGGTTGTATTTTTTCTTCATTACGTCGTTCCCTTTGAACAGTTCGTAAATGAGCAAAATCTGTCCAAAGTTTGATGCTTTATCACAGCGTCTTTGGCGTTGAATGCCTGGCTTTTAGGCTTTCTTTTATTCATCTGTTTATGGTGAGCAAATAACTCAAAATTGATCTCCTCTGGCCTTAAATCATTAATTCAGGTGGATTTTTCTTTTGCCCAAGTGGTCAACCTAAAGGTGTCAATTTTTCAATTTTTGCTTCTGTCTCAGATAACTCCCTCTCAATCTATGATGATGTAAAACTTCCATTACTCTGGTGTTGTAGAAAGTCCTGATTAATTGTTGGTTCCTGAGTTGTTCCTTACGATTTAACCCAATGTTCTCAGACCTGATGGTGTTAGTTTGTGTCTTTATCCCAATTATGAAAAGTGTCTGCACTTCCAGTGACTAGAACCAAACTCATGATGGTGAAAGTTGTTTTGCTTCATGAAACTTTCAAGGTTTTCTTGTAACTATATGATCACCTTTGTTTCCTCATATCTGCACTGAAATCTTTGAACATTACACTGTTGGTCAGTTCAGTGTGCTAAGTAAAAAACTGTTTCATATGAGCAAAATAAAGCTACTGTATCAAAAACAATCAGTCATGGGTACTTGGAATTTTATGTAAATCAATAATTTTATGTCATCAAATTCTAGATGAGAACTGTTAGACAAAATCACTGTAAAACTTTTTCAACATTCGATATGTATTCCTAATGAGGGCATTAAAACTGGTTTAGACGTGTGTCATATATCAGTTTGTACATGTGTGTTACATTGTTCTGTCTCATTCCAGAGACAGAATGATACAGGAAGTAAAACACCTTTTATTCTAACAAAAATAAAATGTGAGGCAAATGCAGTTTTTTTTTAAAATGGTCAAGAAACCAACAGTGAACACAATAAGACCAATAAGACCCAGCTACAGCAACTGAACCTGGAAGTACACAAACTGATGACAAATCCAGTGCAGGTGTGTTCATGAGAAACTGAATCCAGGAATCAGGTAGAAACAGGAAGTAAACACAAGCTAAAACAGGAAGTAAAATAAACTAACCAGCAATGGGTAAACTGACTTCTAAATTACAGAAAATGATTAATAAAACTCTTTAGTTCAGAGGTTTTGGATTTTGGAATAAAGAGATCAAAACATAGACCCAAAAGCCAAGACTAAACCAGAAACAGAAACTAAAACAACATGGTGAGACAGCTTCAGATGTTCAGCCTCTTGTAAAATTATTTTAAAAATCTAAAGAGTTTCACAGTTCAAGAAAAAAAAATCCCATTTCAATTTCATGTCTAAAAAAACATTTCTATAATTTTCAGAACAAACTGAGCTATTTTTTTATTAGTGTTTATGAGCTACATCAATCTTTTGTACTTTTTAAAAATATATCCCATCATATCAATGTTTAAGTTTAATTTAAAGTCCACTGTGACATTTGACCTCCATGTGACCTGTATACTGTACATGTACGTAAATAATGGCTTAAATATGTACCTTTTTGGCTTAAAGCAATAATAACAGAATAAATTAGGGGCAGTAAAGAGTCACGTCCTTCAAAACCATGTTTTTATTACCAAAAATAAGATTCCCAGCAACATTTTGAAACAATGCTGTTGTGACAACAAAGAAAAGGACAGAGAGGTGACGTCCTGGTGTGGAACACAGACATTAACACATGCACCCCCCACGCTCTCTTCTAGTCCCCATATGGATTCTCTCCTGAGAGAAAAAGCTATCAGGGAGGCGTGTGTGTGTGTGTGTGTG
>NC_051434.1:8025614-8155235 GCF_001649575.2 Kryptolebias marmoratus
AACCCCCCCCACTCCACCCCAAACACATATACACACATGCACACACACGCACACACGCACACACCCACACACACACGGACCCCCTCCTGCGTGCTATCGGTATCGGCGACGGACAGAGAGAGTGAGGCTAATTACATGTGAGAGTTAAGACAGTGGAAACGAGACAAAGACCATGCTGGTGTGTGTGTGGGTGTGTGTGCGTGTGTGTGTGTGTGTGTGCACAGTCTTTGTTAGGGTTATAATTTAATTCACTTTGTGTCCTTTGCTGTTGGTTATCACAATAACACAAATTATTCTTACCTCTCATTTGTTCGTTTTGGTGTCCAAACTTTGTGTCTATGTCATTGTGTGTGCATAGGTGTATGTGTGTGTGTGTGTGTGTTGTCAAAACAATGGGAGTTTGTACCAGACCATTTCTTTTTTTTCTGGCTTGTGTCGTCATCATGCAGTTCAGTAAAAATTGCTGTGGTCTGTGCACCGAAACCTGTCCTAACCTTAGGAGAGTGGAGCAAATATTGCCAGGGGTTTAGACAAAAATATAATTAAATATTTATTTTATCAAAAGAGACCACTGTCGCACCCTGAACCCCCACCCTCCCAACAAACAGCTGTTAGATGCTGTGATGTAGCCCTTGTTTGTATAGGTCTCAGAGTCTTATATTCACTTTTGCAGGTGATGACATTCTGTTGGTGTCTTCAAGCCATGACTTTCAGCTCACTCTAAGGTGGTTTGTAGCCTATTGGAAAGTACCCAGGATGAGAGTCAGCTTCTGTAAGTCTGAAGCCATGGTTCTTGACCGGAAAAATGAGGAATGCTTTTTCTGTTCCACCTTGAGTAATGGCAGTGATTCTATGGTCTGTGGTGGGAAAGAAGATGCCAAACCAAAAAGTGAGCCTTTTGTTTTGTTGGTCCAGCCGTGTTTCACCTCAATGATGGTCATGACATATGGATTGATACAGGATCCTAGATACAAGCAACTGAAATTGGCTTCCTCCATAGGGATGTCAGACTCAGCCTTAGAGATAAAATGAGGAGCTCCATCATTCAAGGGAAGCTCAGAGTAGAGTCACTGCTCCTCCACACAGAAAGAAGTCAGCAGAGGTGGTTTGGGCATTTGATTAAGAGAACCTTCTGGACACCTCTCTCTGCAGGCTTTCTGGGCATGCTCCACTGGGAGAAGACCCTGAGGCAACTTGCTGGAGGGGCTCATATATCCTCTCTGGCTTGAGAATGCCTCCGGATCCCCCAGCAGGGATTAGAGAGTGTTACTGGGGAGAGGGGTGCTTTGGCTTTCCTCCTGCACCCCTTGCCTCTACGACCCTGTCTTGGATAAAAAGTCAAAACTGGATGGATAAATTTTCAGAATATATTTTTCTTTTTGACTCAGATCTGAAATCTATGTTTTCTCAAATTGATAAAAAATATCCAATATGCTCAAGTTAGTCATATTATGACCACTTGGCCCATGGAGGTATGAACTAGTTGGGGCCTTTGAAGGTCAGCTGTGGTATTAAGCACCAAGTCATCACTTGTATATTTTTCAAGAGCTGTAAACTAGGAGATTGGATCCTGGTGTTAGCAACTTGCTTTTGTTTATCTCAGCCTTTATGTTCTATAAATATGACCTTTGCAGATCCAAACCTCTGCAGACTGGGGACATCTCATAACTGCAGTTGAGGAGATGATATCACCCAGCCATAAAGCCATCACAACTTAGCTTTTGTCAGTGGTACAAAATTTAAATTTTGCATACATGTGTGAATCTGGCTAAAACATGTTCTAAAAAGCAACACGTTGCTCCAGATTTTAACAAGCCATGACAAGTAAAAAAACGTTTTTTTCTATAACTGCATATTAATTCAGACAGTTTTTATTCACTTATTACAAAAAATATGTGTTTGTAGATAAGTAATTATTTTTGTCTTATTAAAAATAATAATAGTTTCTTTTGCAAACTCCTTTACTGATTTTCTTTTTTTCAGTTTGTCTCCTAAACTCACCCAAGCTTTCATCTTTCTAAATTGTCTGCTTTTTCTCCCCTCTCTCCGTCTCTCTTCCTTCTCCTCCAGGCCAAACTGCAGCTATCAGATTTTTCTCTGCTTGGTTCTTTTCAATTAGACTTGTTCACTTCCAGCCTTCGCTGTGAATGTGTTTGTGTGTTCAGTATCAGTGTGTGACACCTTAGGAAAAGATGCCATCGTGAATTCTATTAAGCATCCCAACTCTCAGGCGCTGTGAGTGCCCTTTTCTATTTTATTAACTTGCAATAAAAATAGTTACAATGACACTTGAAGACATGCAATTACATCCCACATCTTTATTCATATAGTAAACATAAGGTGCACATTCATTCATTTTTTCATACCCACTCTATACTGTTCAGTGTTGCACTGTGGATGGTGCCAATCCCAGCAAGCACTGGCCAAGAGGTGAAGTTCACCCTGAACAGGTTTCCAGTCCATCATGTAGACACATAAGATGATCACCTATGGTCAATTTAGAGTCACTAGTTAGCTTGACATGCATGTTTTTGGGTTGAGGGAGGCAGGGTACATCCTGTACCTGCAACCTGTCCAGGGTGTACGCTACCACTCACCAGACTACAGGATTTATCATTTCTGCAACCCTAAACAGCACAAAGCAGGCACAGAAAATTAGCTAATGAATCTAAATTGTTTTTCTTGTGAATTTTTATTCAATGTAGGTTTGATCTACTTATTTTTGAACACCACCCAAGTTTATAAATGTTGTTTTCTTTCAAATTACTTGTTTCTGTTTTTTAGCCTGCACGTTAAAAAGGTATGTGGAAGTCTTAGAACAAACTAATACTGCATAAAAGATCATGGAAGAGAAAACCAAGCACCCAAAAAGAAGCAAACAAATAAAAAAACAAACAAGCAGTCTATAAATCAACCAGCCAACTGATGCCTAACCATCCATCCATTCAGCCAACCAACCAGCTGTACAACCGTCCATTCAGTCAACTAACTAACCGGTCAGTGATCCTGTCAACCAACCAACCAACCAACCAACCAACCAACCAACCAACCGACCAGCCAGCCATCACAAATTACTTATTTTTAATGTGTGGACTTTCAGATGCAGACGTTTGTATAAAGTATGTGTTGGTGGTGTTGGTGGGGGGGCAGTTGGATGTGTTGGATGTCACTTTTTTGATGCACATTTGACCTGAAAAACATAAAGCTAATATAGACTGAAAATTGTTGAAAATTGTTTAAAGAAACCTACAAAACTAGGTCAGTTTCTGAAAATTTGGGTTGACAGCACAACTAAGAAAAACTGTGTGCCATTAAAAGTCCTTTAGATTGCACTACAGCAGACAGACTCCAAGACTGAGTCCAGCTCCGTTAAAATAACCTTTTTTGTGGGCATGAAAGTGGTGCGGGTGGGGGAAACGCATACATTTTAAGTCTGTATTTGCTGGTGAGCCATCCATCATCAATATCACTGAGATAGCTTCCTTCTGTGCACCATGTGACAGGTAAAAAAAGTCAAACTTGGAGGTCAGCATCTTCACACACACGGCCATCCTTTATGTACTGGTTGTTCACTCTCTTTTTTTTAATGTACTGATTATTTGGTGTCTTTAGTTGCTTCAGTTTAAATGTGTGTTTGGTGATGTTCAGACTGCATGACACCAGAACCAGTTTATTAGACGCAAGATAAGATGTGTGTGTGCGTGAGTGTGAGTGTGTGTGTGTGTGAAGTCTATAAGACAGCCTGGGGGTTAATTAGAGAATGGTAAACAGAACACATGTGGCAGCTTAATATCCCCTCTGCCTTACAGCTCATTTCACACCCCAACCGCTCTGTTGCTGTCTTCCTGTTGTGTGTCTATGTGTCTCAGTGTGTGTGTGTGTTTATTTGTATGGTTGGGGTCATGGGCGTTCCCCTGCCACCTATCCCAGAGGCGCTCGCCCCTACCTCCGCTCCCACCCACACACACAGCTGCCGTAGAGCCGGTGCAGGTGTGTGTGTGGTTTGGAGGTAATTTAAACCAGATGAGCTGGTGTCTTTCAGCCTGTGGCCCTGTCACTTCCTCAATATCAAAAGATGGAGAGACGCAGGAATGAAGAGGAAGGATGGATGGACGGGTGAACCGCATTGTCCCACTGGAAGACAAAGGATCAGTGAATCCATCCATCCATCCATGGATCCATTCATGCACGCATGTATCCGGAGTGATTTTAATAATCTAAAACAGTGTAAACATCAAACATTTCACAGCAAATCAAAAACATTTACATCACTGTCAATTATGTATCAGACTGCTTTTACATTTATGTACGTGGTCTTTCAATTGAAGACCAATCATGATGAAACACTTGTTAAAACAAATGTCATGTTATGAATTTTCACACTGCATTACTTTTGCAGCATTAGTTGCTCAGACCAGGCATATTTAACGTGTTCTGTTTTGCAGCATGTTTTTTGTTTAAATATTCATAAATGTAAATGTAGTTGTATATGTGATTTTCATTTGGTTTAACAACATGAATTTGAAATTTGTAAACTCAGCTTCCAAGAGTGAAAAGCAAACTCTCCTCTGTATTTCAGCAAATACAACAGATTTATAATCTGTACTTTTGTTATTCAAAATATCCCCCATATCCATTCACACTTTCAGTTTGCATTCGGAAGAAAAATAACACTCGAAAATATGGAAATGGGAGCTATTGCCTCATGTGCCTCCTAAGGACAAAAGTCTTTAAAAAAGTCTGAATGAAGACTCAGTGGAAAAGTTTCCTCGTTCTTATCCTTTAATGGCCACAGACAGATTAAAAGTTTAGCCATTGTAAATGCAAAGAAACTTTTGCACAATGTGAAAACTTTCCCCACAACACAGAGCTGCTGTGACCGTGTAGGGAGTCCTTGCTGTCAGAGCTGAAGGCAATCACAGTCTCTCATCCATCACACCTCTCCACACTCTGCCCTGCGTCTGTTTATTGTCATACTACCGGCTTATTATGACTGTTATTTCCTAATTATGACCACAAATTTCATAGGAGGTCTGGCTGCAGTGTTTACAGCATTTACGCTTGACAACAGGGAGCATTTTCCCCAGAGCGTTGTATTCTGAACTTCAGCAGCACCTCCAGCGTGAGCCAGCGACCGTGCAACAAAAGACCAATCTGTTAGACCAATAAATGAGCAGTCAGGTGTGTGTGTATGAGGGAGTGTGTGTGTGTGTGTCCCGGAGCACTAAATGAACACTCTCTCTATCTCTCATCTATCAATGACTTGACACCAGGAGCAGCTGTGAATTTGTGCACACACTCACACACACACACCCCCACTTTACTACTTTAGCAATTTAGGATAATTAGCCTACTATACGATGTCTGCCTGTGGTCCCCGGGGGTTCTGTGGGCTGTGTGTGTGTGTGATTTGTGTGTGTGTGTGCGTAGATGTCGGGTAAGGATCAGCTGTGTTAAGCATCCCGTGACATCTAAACTACTAATTCATTGCTACATTAACGGCATTGATTAACATAAAGCTACAGACAAGCCAACACACACACACACACACCTACACACACACACACACGCCGGTGTGCGGGTTACATCGGGGGAATCTGTTGTGGTGCCTTTAGTGGCTTTCTGACAACCTGCCACTAGGTTTTCTGAGTTGGGAATATCAAAACAAACACTAAAGACACAAACTGTACCTGAAGATATTTTTACTGCCATTTTCAACATAAAAATACATATTTGTGTGTTTTTTTTCTGTACAGTTCTGGAATAAGAACTGAAACCTGCCATCTAAAAAGGTTGTTCAGATTTTTAAAGTGAGTTTCTGTGGAGATATTAACATCAGTAGACGGTGTTTAGAGCGATTTCTATTTAGAGAATCAGAGAGAAATTCTCACTGAAGAGTCAGTCTAATGACTAGTCAGACTGAAGCTTATACTAGAGCTGAGTATTGCCTTCTTAAACTTGAACCTAAAAAATTTCATCAAGGTTGACGCAAATGCTGTTTTAAAAACAGCGTCACCACTGTTCAAAGTCCATTGCAATATGGTTTTGTGTGAAAGATATTGCAAAACTGGGGGTGTTGGTCAACGTCACTTTCTGATTGCACCATCCACTGTGTTTTCGCAACATCAGTTGTGTTTATTTTTTTGTTAATTTGAAAAAGTACCAACAAATTTATCTGTCTGTATGTTTTCTGCTCATTAGGGAAGATCAACGATAATACAACACATAGCTACAACAAAAAAAGTCATAATTTTGAGTTGTTCTTTTTTTTGAGTTCATCCTTGCTTGGGTATTAGGTTTTATTGTTTTTAGATTAGTTTTTTTTTCTTCATTACCTCTAGATGTTCTCAGTAGTCCCTGTTAACAATTTCTCTCACACCACCAGCCTCCCACTACGAATCAGCACACCTGTTGTCAATTACCATCACTTCTTCCAGTATGGATACTCCTTGGTTGTTCTTAGTCTTTGTCAGACTGTATGTCTTACCATGTTGCAGATGTCACTGTTTCTCTTGGTGTAGTTATTAAAGAGCTTTGTTTTGTCCCAAAGTTGTTACCATTGTGCCTGCATTTAAGGCCTTCATCGTAATACACCACCGATTGTGACAATAAGATAATTTTCACTGTTATTTGTGAGCTTCTTTGCTACAGTGAGTTGTAGTCCTTTAACCCTACCCCTATATCACAAAAAGAATTGGTACACCCCTAGTCCTTGATCTAAACAGACATAAGTGAAGCTAAGTGATTAGGTGCAAGAAGTGAAAATGGATTAATTCATAATGTGCTAATCATGCAGCAGCTTTCTGAATACCTTTTTTTAAATAAAATGCTGGATTTTTCTGAATTTCAAACATCCAAATTGTTGCTCTCAAGGACAAAAACAGCAACGCTTTTAAGTTAAGACACTCAAACGAAACACCGAAATACTTCAAAAAAATGACGAATTGTCTATTTTGTGTTGTTGTGGCTGCAAACAAGTAGCCAATCATGTCTGGAGAGCAGAAGAGAGCAGAAACCATCTGTGTGTGTTTTGATTTCAGTGCCAATGACCAGGGAGCAGACAGAGAAAGTTTGTGAGTGTGTGTGTGTATACCATACTTCAAAAGAGAAAGTGTGTGTGCGGATGATGAGAAGATAATGATGTATCAGCGTCTGTCTCTGCTGCCACTGAGCCTCAGTGTCCTGCTGTGACAAGAGCCAGGTGCTGATGGGAGAGAGAAATCAAGCAGTAAATCAATAACATCTTGATTGGAGATGATTACACTTCTCATTCCCTCGCTTCCTATTTATATGTCTTAGTGTGAGTATATTATTTCTTGTCATCATGGTTTCTGGTTGTCTCTTCTGCTCCTTACAATTTACTCAACCACACACATGCACAAACTTTCAGTTCCCATCGTGTCACAGGAAGTAGCTTTTTGATTATTTAATCATTCTTGATGAATTTCCAAGAATTTGGCCACAGATCCATATGATTTGGTCACCCACTAAATGTACACTAATATACTAAGAGATACTTCAGCTCTTTTGAAGTGGGGTTATGTGGACAACTTTTAAACATTCAATATTCTACCTGTTATAGATAGCTGCTCAGAGCTGACATGTTAACAGCTAGTTGTGAAAATCTGACCAGAGAAAAATGGAAAGTATGAGCTTATCTGCACACAAACACAAATATTTAATGTATTTTTATTGTCCACCTCTAAAGACAAAGGCCTCATGTTTTTGTCTGTATCTGTGTTCATTTGCATGTGTGTTTGTGTTACTGTTTGTTAGAAAAATATATTTACAACCATTGGACTGGTTTGAATGAAACTTGCAGAAATTAATCACTGGCTGTCCATCCATAACTTTGTCTTTGTCATTTCTCAGCATAAGTTTAATCAACTTAAAATATAATTTGTTCTGCTTTTTAGGTGATTTCTGTGCTAAAACTGTAATAAAATGTTTTATAATCTTTAATATGTTTTATATGTGTACAATTCTCATTATTGTTAGGCAGTTACATCACAAAAATGGCTAAAATAATAAAAAAAATCTGTTGTTTCTGATACTGGAACTACCCTCCAAAAAACATCTGATTGCTTATCTCTTGCCTTCTTTCTCCTCTAACAGCTTTTTTTTTTTACTCTGTTCTATCTTTAATATCTACCTCAAATAAAAGCCGAGACAGAGAGATGCAGACAAAAAGAAAAAAAATCAGACAGAAATAGAGGTAAAGATAGAAAGATGAAGGTAAACAGACGGAGGTAGGGAAGAAGAGATTGGATGACAGCGCTTCGTGTCTGTGATCTCAGTGTGAAGCTGATCCATGCTTGGCCCAATTCTTTACCTCACTCTGTCACCATTATGTCCTTTCTGTTTATTCTTTCAATTAATCTTTGATATTTTTTTATTCGGCTGATTTAGTTTTTACCTGACTACTGCTACTTAAAGAGTTTAGTTTGGGATTGGAATGTAGGTTGTGACCTTCATTGGCGTCTTGTCTCATATTTTTCCCCTTCTTTATCTATCTCCTTTGTCATCTTTTTTTTATTCTCTCAGCAGGTAGTGATCCCAGCGGTGACATGTGCCTCTGCACCCCACAATTACTGTCGCGTTTGCTGAAAGTAATGGAAAGAAGGATAAAATGATAAGCAGTTTTGATCTGATTTTAAATAAATTATTTTTTTTTACAGGTGTGTGTGTCAGATAATAATACTCCTCACCAGCAGACTTTATACTTTTGTTTTTTTACCTATTGAGCAGCATCTGACCCCAGTTTGCTCTATAAAACCTGCTCTGTGTCATATTAAAAGACAAGTTTTATACCGTTGTTTTGGATTCTAAACAACCGTATTGTGTGGTAGCATGACAATACGGCCTCAATTACATTCCCCGCACATTCACTGCTGTTGTTTTGGGTTAACAAATTGGTCATTTCAACCAATTTTAGTGACATTTTCAGGCTAAACACTGCCTCTAATAGGATGCTGTTTCCTGAATGTTAAACCTAGACATTAAATTATTTAGGGAAGAAGTTGCAGAATGAAAAAAAAGACTGAAATTGATGAAAAGTTTTTCAAACTTAGGGCTCAAACTCTTTTTTGCAATATTCCAGGAAATGCTCCCTTTGATCACACAGAAACAGAAAGGGTTTTAACTGTAATTTTACTGTAACAGTATCAGGATATGTAACGATTTTACACCCCTGCTGGTTATTGGAGGCTCCTAAAGTAGCTTTACTTTGTAAAACACTGATGAGCTATATTGTTTCTTTTCAACAGTTCTTGAAACCACTGAGCTGCAGCTGGTGACGAAAAACTGAACGACATCTACGAGGGACTCTTCAAAATGTTTAGAAACGTTTGCAAGAATTCTCAATTTCTTCTCGTGTGTTAAAGGGGCATGTTAAAATGTTTGTGCAACAAAATTTCTCTCAAAATAGTCACAGAGTCGTTTTGTGGATCTGGAGCCCGTCACAAGCTCTTCTCAGTTTATTTTCTTTGAGTCAGAAAGTACAAAAAATGTAGACTAACTTTGGGAGAGGTTGGCGACCTGTAAAACTAAATCTTGACTGATTTAAGGTGGTATCTCACTGGGCTGAAACTAGCTGGCAAACGGTATTCACGTATTCTGAATGTTTCCAGAATGTCCTGCAATTTTAGCAGGGTTCTCAGCTTCCTCGTCTGATTCACAGAGGCGCACACCTCGCTCATTCGAGTTTTGAACATGTTCAAAAGAACTTGTGCGGCAACTTTTCTCTTGAAATAGTCACAAAAAGTGGATGTGGGTGTCTCCATCCCACCTTGAACCAATTTGAATTTTGCGACAGGCGTCTCCAACTTGTCCCAACAGTGCTACAGTCGTATTTTGATACCTGCACTCGATCTCTCCGCTGACAGAAAAACATCGGAGGCAAATGTCCAGGTCTAAAAAAACACACACTGTTAATATATAATATTTACTGAAAAAGTTGTCCAAATCTGTCTAATTTCATTTCACTTAAATGGTAAACATGGGATCAGCTACTGAGGTGGGTACACAGCAAGGTGATGTGGGCGGAGGTGGACAGCAAAAAATGTGCATGACCAAGAAAACAAGCCCTGCAAGCCGTACACACAAAAAAGACCATGATTTTTAAAAACTGGCTTCTCAAAACTACGCCACATGGCTCATTGGCCACTTGGTTGCAAACACTTAGAGTTCAGTACGACTGCGGCAAAAAAATAATGATTTTTTTTCCCTTTCCTGCATGTTTTAGATGTTTCACAGCTTCAACACATTTGGTTTAAATGTATGAATCATTAACAGCCTTGTGCAGAAGTCGACATGCTGAGGAAATAATTCATCTGTTTGAATCAATTGAAAATTATGCTTGTGCTTCTGTTACTGAACTGAACAGCTTTGCTAAAACGCTGCTCAACAAGCTTGCAGGTATATTTATTATTCTGCTCAAAATGTGTATTGTTGAATATCTTCAGGAAACAAGCTAAAGAAAAGACCTGACATTTAAAAAAACATGTTAGCTGTGCAGCAAATTACCATGACAATCCAGCAAGGTTAAATAAGAGCCACACTCTCTTTTTGCCTAAAAATATCTTGCTAACTCATTATTTCCACTTTGTCCTGCTCCCTCCCTGGCTTAATACATTTCAAATTTAATGTGCAGGTTTTTGAAGATTGTATCTAATAATCAAAGCTAATATAATCAGTTTCCTGAAGCTGGAAACAGCAATAAAAATGACAACATTCCTATATTAAGATAAAAAATGATTCCTTATGAAGTGTTGCTTTTTATCCTGTTGGAGTTTTTTTTTATTGTTTTTCTGTATTGCACTTTACTCTGCAGGGTTTTAAAAACTGCTGATGAGCCTAAAATACAAGGAATTACATTTTAAAAGGCCTTAAGTCGGAGATTTATTTATTCCAGACGTGGCAGGCAGAGTTATGCAGGTGTGTTTACTGTATGTGTTGTATCCCACCTTCCTCCTCCGCCACTGTGTTTGACCTTGTTGCTGCAAAGCTTGACGGGAGGAAAGTAGGGGGGGGGGGGAGTGCAAAGAGAGTGATTGAGGCTGGCGGTCAAATCTCCTTCTGTTAATGAGCTGTCATCTGCAGACCGGAGTTCCCACACACCCGAATGGACTTTGAGTTCATGCGCTCCTGACCTGCGACTCAGAAGGATGTGTTCATTCATATAAAAATTAGAGTGAGCTCTCATCAATGCTCCATCATTAAAAATATCCATCAACATATTCAAGATTGTCTTTGGAGTGGCCTCTGGACCACTTTATGCTAATTTATTGCCCCACATAAACACAAGCACAACGCATGCAGGTGCAGTGGGCTGTGTTGGGGCCACAATTGGGACCTTTTGACCTGCATGGTCAAAGGTCTCACCCAATCAAGAGTCAAAATGTGAGCAGAAGGGGATATGGACTCCCTTGACTGTTCATTACAGCTCCCTCCTTCTGTATATGTGTGTGTGTCAGTAGGTTAAGAGCGGTTCCATTGGCACCACAGAGCCTGAGTGAATGGTCTCTAATGATTGATTTTATCCTTTCACCTCTTCTCTGTGTGTCTTCCTCTCAACGTCAGAGTTGAAATTAGAGTCACGAGTGACGAGTGACATGTTTCAAACATAGACCGTCGGCGCCGTCTGACCTCTATTTCCTCAAACTGCAAAAAAAAAAAGACATGATGCAACAAACACCTGCCAAAAAATTCCTCTAAATTCTGAGTTTTAGCTGATATTTGAAAACTTTCCATTCTGAGACATTTTTTCTGCATTTTTATCATGTGCCTGCAGACAATGAGGCAATACCATATTAAAGGCCTAGCATTCTTGAAGGCATGCACATCACCCGCCACCTTTCATGCCCCAGTTTTAAACTGAGACCATTTATTGTTGAGACACAATAAAGTTGTAGTTTTGGTCAAACCTAGAAAATAACATTGTGTTTAGTCTCATGCGATATTGCAGGATGTCACACTCACAACAAATCTTTGCTCAAATGTCGTGAAATTGATTGAGTTTGAGCTATTTTGTGTTGGCTAATCAGGATTAGCTGTGGTGGCCATCTTTAACTGGATTGACTCCAAAAGTTAATCAGCTGTAGATGTTTGTCCTATCATTATTTCTGCAAGTTTCATTAAAACTCCTCTTGTGGTTCATGAGATGTTTTGGAAACAGGCAGACACAAAAACACACACACAGACAAGGGAAAAAACATTATCGTCCGCCTCGGCCTTTTGGCGACGGGCGTTAATGGTGCAATGTGTTACAACACAATACAATGTGATACAATGAGATTTACTTTATTGTCCCCTCCAGGAAATTTGTTTGGGACTCAGTGTTGTTTGACTCTGTTTCCTCAGGCTGCAAAAAAGGACACGAAGCCTAAAAGTTCCTCTGAATTTATAGTTTCTGTTTATAGCAACTGAAACTCTCAGTTTTAAGACCTTTGTCTGCATTTTTATCATGTCAGAAGATAATATGATACAGTACAGTGTGCTATATTGTCCCCTCGGGGGAAATTTGTTTTGAACTTGGTGCTGTTTCATTTTCTTCCCAAATTAACCATTAAAGCAGTTGCACAAAACAAAATTGAGAAGCACACAATGCACAAATACTATTTCAAAACATATGCAAACATATCTATAAAGATGAAAAAGAGAGGTGGACAGTTTTGCCCAACAACTGTAGAACAAACGCTGCACAATTCATTCAAACTTTGGAGATGCTGTTGAACATTTTCACTGAAGTGCAAACAAATGATATAATGATTTATAATAAAGGTCAGAGATTTTCTGCTTCCAAAAGGTCTTTAATTAGTAAAAATCTTGTTGGATGGAGGAGTTTTAGGATCCTTTTGTAGCCCTTTTCCTCTCAGTGTATTAAAAGACCAGTGTATCATCAGCTGTTTGCTAGTTACTGCTTTACCGAGCCGTCATTCTTGCCGGGTAATGATCTTCAGATTTTATTTTTCTCCAGGACTAGCTCTATTAGTTCTCTATTGAATAACCCCAAGGGGGGGCGAGACCTCTGTGAGTGCAGCTATCAGCAGGGAGCACATCAGAGTGTCTGTAGGTCTGACGGTCGCTGATAAGAGCAGCGTGATTAACACACACAAACGCACACACACACACGCATGCAAAGGGGCTGGTGCTGGTAGTCTATTGTTGGAGGAACAACAGACGTCTGGGTGTGCGCTGATAATCGGCCATCAAACCAGATTTTATAAAGCATTTTCTAGAAAAGCGTGACAACATGGATATGCTCTTCAGCTTGAACCAACTGCAGGACGGAAAACATCAAAACAAAACCCAAAGTAAAAAGGTTAAACTAAATTAGGTGTCAACCAATCACAACGCCTTCTTTGAAGGAATGCATATCGCCCACCCTCCTTTAAAGGAAGATCACTCTCAGCCACTACCACACCAAATTTGAGCTCAGTATCTATAAAACTGACTCAGTTATCACCATTTTTGTGTGATTGATTCACTGTGGCGGCCATCTTGAATTGGGTTGATTCCAAAAGTTAACCTACTGAAGATGTACATTCAGTGATTACTTTCTAAGAGTTTCATTAAAATCCATCCACTGGTTCTTGAGATATTTTGCTAAAAGACAGACAAACCCAAACACAGACAACTACATGATCATCCACCGTTCATGGCAGATGAGTAGCTGGCCTTTTTCTGTAACATAGTGGAGTTTTTCTTTACATTAAATATAAGAACAAATATCTTTTCTATCAAGAAAAAAATAAACAAAATCAACTCAAGTTCAACCAATCTCGAATTATTCGGTTAAAATCATAAAGTGAAATGTTTGCTTGTTAATGTAGCACAGAACCATACATGCTTCATTCGGTCAGGCAGGAATTGTTTCCTCAGAGCAAAAGGTCAGCACGACTTTGGTCGCTCAAGTTGACTTTTTAATCCCAGAATTCAGTTAACTGGTCCTGACTGACTTCAGCAAAGCCTTCCATTAACTGAGACCATCTAAGCTGACTTAACCAGACTTCCTTTGAGCTTTCACACCAAGTTGAATGAATCTGGGCTAAAAACGAAAACGGCAGCTAAAAAAATAAAAACCTTCAAAAGTGCTCAACTCTAAAACCATTAAAGCATGTCTTTCTAAAACTTCTCTCTCATTTCTTCCTCATTTATCCTCTGATCCCTTGTTGTCTTGACTCCTCCCGGGTCTGTCCACAGCTCTGCTGGGCTACGTTTTCCTAATTTATCCTCTTTTCCTCCATCTACCCCCACCCTTACCCCCCTATACTGCCACCCTGGGCCCCTCATGTCATGGAAATCCTTTGTTCCCCTCTGCGTCCTTTAACACAACCGCACGAACACAGATGGAGAGAGTCAGCCTTATTTAGGCTTTCTTCTTTCTAGCAGTGGTAGTTAGATAAAAGACCATCTCACACACAGAAAATCATCGTGTGGATGCTGATTCAGCATCATATTATTGTTTTCCTGTTTATAGTGTCTTCCGTACGTGTTTTGCAATCAAACCACTTCTGCACACTTTGTGCTAATTTAACTATTCATGTATCAAAACGTTCAGCTCAACTAGGAATCCTGTGCTTTCACTTTTAGTATTTGTAATTTTTATGCTTTTTAAATTATCAAACTTTATTTACAAAAAAATTTCCTCATAAAGAAACATTAAGATCTTGTCATATCATCAGTTCATGTGGTTAACATACCTTCTCTGTTTTTGTCTTATGCTTCATTTAGATTTTAGCTGTTGTCGTGTTAAATTTAGCTTTAAGCAAGAGTCTTGCTACATGTAGCTAATAGCAACTGTTTAGTAAATTTAACAATTTTTTTTGCTCATTGAATTTTTAGCTAAAGTGTAACTAATTTTAGCTATGGTCTGATTTTGTATTTATTTATTTATTTTTTTTTACTACAGTTTTGCTTACTTTGGCTTTTTGCTAAGGTTTTCTTATATTTAACTTTCAGTTACTATGAAGCTAATTTTAGTTTTTCTGCTACAGTTTTGTTGATTTTCTGTTCTGCTTATTTTACCATTAATAACTCAGTAAATGTGCTAACAGGCTACTTTAGCTTTTAAAGAGCCTTTTTCTACTTTCAGCTCCTCGCTACCTGCTTCTTTCAGCTTTAACAGCTCAGTTTCAGCTTCTTTGGTGAATTTCAGCAGTCATTCAGCTCAGAATACATGCTGAGGTTTTGTAGAAAATACACATTTTTGAGTTAAATGTATGACATATGTTTTATAAATGGGTTTTTCCTTTGACAAACGGAGAAATTATTATTTTCTCTCTTTTATAAAGAATCACATTTAACATCTTAATGTTAAAAGATAGTGATATAAAAAGATAAAGGATTGAACAATAATATTCAGGCCTTTTTATCCCCTCATCAGTCATCTGGTCTGCATGAGAAACGATCAGCGTGGTTCCTCTGATTTCTGCTGGTAGGATACATAACTTCTGCCCTTCATCTTCAGAGTGAAGGAAACAGAAATATGTTGCCGCTCTCCCCTCCCTCTGCTGAAAGTGGAAACAGTATAACTCAATGGAATAAGTGCGTGGCTCGGCAACTCTGTGACACAGAAATCAGCAGTATTACTCAGAGGGAGACAGAATGAGGAAAAAGTGAGCGACAGGGAATGGCCTGGGCGAGTGCATTTGTGCCAAACTTCTATATAATATTCTCCCCTGATCTATTTACTGTCTTAGCTGACCAAGAAATTCCTGTGCAATAACCCACCCACTGTGTCTCATATCAGATTAAAACTCCATATAAATAAATTGACATTGACAGCAACAGAATATAACGCAGCTCCGTCATCTGCGTCATCTTTCTCCGTGGATGAGATACTTGTCAGACTTTTGCACGATTTATATGTAGCCAACAAGCTGAAAAACACTTTAACTACATGATAAAAACACAAAAATGTTTCAAATTTCAGAAAAATTTCTTAACCTCTGATTTGTTTTTTAAAACAGCGTGACTGCTGTAGCTTTTAGCTAGCGTTCTGCTGGTTTTAGCTATTGTTTTGTTTGTTTTAGCTTCTGTTCTGCTTGTTTTAACTTTAATGATTTAGTTACCAATTCATTCCTCTACAAACTTCAGCAAAGTCATACAGCATTTACGTGACAATTTTCCAAAAATATGACACCTCCAAAACACAATTTGAACACGACTGTTTGTAAAATCTTAATTGTTAATTTATTAGTTAATAATTCTCCTTCATTGATGCCACAACAATCATGCAGGATTTGTTTCTCAGTAGTGATTTGTTCATTGGATTATTTGCACATACGTCATCTTTAACCTCTAATTTCTGTTATTTTTATTTATATTTATATAAACCAAACATTTCACACCTTTTGAAACAGTTCCAACCTTTCAATAGTTGTCAACTGGAGGGAAAATTAAATTAAATCTTTCATCTAAATGTTAGTGATGCATTTCACTTGGCTCTTTTAAGTCAGACTCATTGGGTCATTCTTTCCCACAACACTAACATCAAAAAGAACCCAACAATTATTAAAAACCACAATACCACCAGAATTAAAGCTAATTCATTAAATTACCTGTATGAAACTAAGCATCAATGGTGTCAGACTGACTGAACCTCACTGAGAGTGTGAGGATGTGGGTGTTTTTATTTTTTTTATTACATCAGTAAGTCTTCACATACATTCTTGCAGCTCTTTGTTGGGTTGCTTTTTAGGCCGTCACATCATGTTTTGTGTTCATCAGGTGCAGGGTTAGATTTGATCTTTTTGTTGATGAGGACTCCCGCTTAAAAAAAAAAAAACATGCTTCAAACGAGCGTGCACGAATGTATGTGTTAGATATGACCTGACCTGGTTTGAACGTTTCATCTGAGCTCCCCCGAGGGCGTAGGAACATATTTTTTTCTTATAAAATAAATGATTTTTGTGATCAAATCTCTCCCAATTTTAGATTGTTTTTGCTCTATTATTCAGTAACCTGGTTTGTTGTGTTCAAACTGTAGAACTGAAACAAACTGGATCAATGTGTCGGCTTCTACTTCCTCTTTATCTCTATTCTGCTTAATTTACTAATACTGAATCGGTTCATCTTTGTGTAATTTGTCTGTTTTTAAAGAGATGCAAACCTTTCAACTCTGTTCAGAACATAAAATGTTTTGATCTGTACTGTTTGAACGTATTAAGGTTGTGTTGTTGGAGAAATTTTGCTTTGTTTATTATCTGTTTGCAGCATGTGGAAATTCTGCCAAAAAGTGAAGGTCGATGAGTGTCTGTTAGCAAAAATAATGCATAAACCACCTGACACATTTTAATGAAACCTGCAGAAAATCATCAATGGATATACATCTACATGTCATTAACATTGTGAATCAATGTGCACAATGCTGTTTTCAAGAATTAACCGAAGAGGCTACAGACTCATAATTTTAGTTTAAAACTTCAACATGAAAGACAACAAGTGATTTATGTTCCTTCAAGAAAAAGAAAGTTAGTCCCTAAATTAAGAAAAGTTATAATAAGCCTCCAGAGAACGGGTTCAGGACAAGGCAACTTTCTCAAAACTGACAAAAACAATTGTACGTGTGTTTGAGTTCCTTCTTTTGATCCAAGACAGCATGAAATCTTCTCGAAACTCTCTAAAACTAGTCAAAAAATATATATTTAACAAATTTAAAAGGAAGAGTTTGTTACAAGCAATAAAGTTTTTCAGCTTGTTTAAACCGCAATGCAACCTAAACATTGTTTTGTGCGCGTAATTTTTTTTTTAGAGCTGAAAAAAGTAATTAATCAAAAATGTAGAGGGGGGAGAAAAAAAAACTCTGAAACAGAACAAAGGCAGACGTGAGCCTGCAGAGTTTCATTAAGGAATGTTCTGTTGCTCGCACAAACACAACAACAGCTTAACAAGATAGCAAAGGAGGTTTAACAAGCAGGTTACTTCCTTGGCTGATAAAAAAAAAAGTTTGTTTCCATGGCAACAAAGCATTGTTATTTTACAATCCACTCTTAGCTGTCACCCCTTTAACTTTTTCCTCCGGCTCCAATTTCTCTGTTCCTTCCATCACAGCATCCCTCCTTTTTTTGTCCCTGTGTTTATCCTTTTATCTTGACCTGCATCTCTGTTTTCCCTTCTCATCCCTGAGCGCTTTCTTCACCATGTTTCTCTCTCTTCGTCTCTTCTTCTCCACACATCTCCACTTCCTTCATTATAAAAGCTAAGAGGATTTGGTGGTTGTGGTGTGTATATGTGTGTGTGTGTGTGTGTGTCCCTAGTCCCAATTAACCCCCATGAATCTCTTCTCCCTGCTGAGTTGTTGCACAAAATGAGAGATGTTCTTAACAACCGGTTTTTGCTGCAACGTTTTCATACGGGTAAACTGTCAGAGATGACCAGGATTGTGTGAAATTTCTGCTCGTCATGAAAGCTGTCTCGTTGGAAACAGCTGAGGCCTGACCTAAAAGAGAGCCACATTTGGCTTTAAATCAGAGGTTTATTGTTTTTTAATATCACGGTTAGATTTCTTTTCATCACACAGAAGCCACTGCCTCTTCTGAGCTCTCTAATTTGAACAGATTTCCACTCACTCGCCCTATTCCCTTTGAAATTTGAAGTAGTGTTGCTGACTAAAACCTGACAGAATTTGTGAGAAACACTCTTTGAAGATGTTTTAATTTGCACAGCAGGGAGAGTAAATGGATCACTGATGCTCCATGCTGGTTGCTTTAGGTCTAATTAGCAGATAAATAAACACAATTTAAAACTGCAATGCATTTTTATATCAATACAGCCAAGAAATTGGCATGAATTCGGAGGAAACAATTCACATTTAATGCTTTTGCATGGCATGACGTGCAATTAAACACTTTCATATTACTTGAATGTAAGCTGCAGAAATAATAGCTAAATAAAATAGACAAAAAATACAAGCAATCAGAGAGAAATCCGTTTGACACAGAAACATTGCACAAAAAGGAAAGAAATTTGTGATTGGTCGATTATTTCTTTGTTGTAACAATTCTTGTTAGTAATAATTTTTTTACCATTGAAGAGCCTGTTTATTTCCCCTTAAATGGTGCCAGATTAGTGAGAAAAATGTGTTTGTGGGTTTGAGAAGCAGAGTTGAGTATGTGGGCTGCGCTCATAAAAAACTTTCAAAATCTCTTCCAATTCCAAAAAGCTAATTCTGCTGTTGTTTCTTGTTTTGAGCTTCTGGCCTACATCCAGGTGCCTGATGGGCCTGTGAGCGTGGACCCTGCCTCAGAGGTTAGTTGGTATCTGGAAAGGCCCATGCAGCAGACTAACTTCAAGCCAGTATTCCACAAAACCAAGCTGCAGCATCATCTGGAGTGAGCCCTCGTTTCACCTCCAAACTGAACGCCAAGTTCCATAAAACTATGGATGCCAGAGACAGGCCACAAAACGGGCATCCCAAGAAAATGACACCACTATCAGATTTGATCTTTTACAGATTTGCAGTCAAGGTTTACAGGATGACATGGCTGACGGCTCTCTACCCAGACAACCTGCACACTCACCATCTCCAATCTCACAGGCCTGCCATGACTGCCCTTCACCATCAGGCCCTATACTTGTGGAGAAACGCTATGCTGATTGCTGCACCGATTGCATAACACCTTTTGGTGATGGCAAACACCTGTGGGATCAGTTTGAGCAGGCTGTTTGTTCCAGAGTGACCAACACGACCACTCTGGCTGACTTATGATAAATCCTGGTTGAAGAACAGGATGTTGACCCACAGCTTTGTGTGGCCAAGTTGGCGAGCAGCACGAGGAGGAGGTGCCAGGCTGCTGAGGTTGTGTACGATTCTTCCACATGCTATTGAGACCCCCGTTTGTTAAATGAATGAATTATTCAATTGTCAATATGTCGTGTTTATTCGGACTTCAATCCAACAAACACCAGACAGGAGCAGAATAAGCTGTTTGGCATTTACAGAGAAGATCTGGTAAGTTTTTTATGAGCGCAACTCCCAAACTCAACTCTGCTGCTCAACCCACAAGTGCATTTTCCTGACAAATGTGGCTCTATTTAAAGGGTTATTGTTACAACAAAGAAATAATCAACTAAACACAAAGTTCCTTACTTTTTGTGCTATTTTTATTTAAAAACACAACTAATAATTATTCATATGTGAAAATAATGTGTTAACACAGAATTTAGAACTAGGCTTTGATAATGTGAGCTGACATTTATCTGAGGGGTTACCAGAGAAGAAAAGCATTTTTTGTAGCATTTTATCACATCTAGGGACCATAAACAGACGTGGCACACATAATAAAAGGTGTCAAGGGGCCGGTGAAGGTATCAGGTGTGAGGCAGCTGTGAACACAGACTGGTTAATAAGCCGTCTGTGTTTGAATTAATGACTAATAAACCTGTCTGTCTGTATCTTACATGCATTTCCATTTGGCTTTCTAAAGACATTTCTTCCAAGCTGGATAATACATAAAGTTAAACACATATAAGTGAAAATATTTAAAGATTATAAAGCTGTATGTTTTTATAGTAAGATAAAACAAGAGTCCCACGTCTCTCCTGCGTGCCTAACTGTCAGTGACAATATTACAAAACTGTCTGTATTGTTCTGGGAGATGAAACAGTGATACCATTAGCTGTTCAGATCATTGTCTAATGGCAAATTTATTTTTATTACAGAGAGATCAAATTAAATTGCAAGACTCGAGCAGAAAAATCCTCAAAACAGAGTGGAAAATTTCTCCAAAGTTCCACTCTGGGAAAACTCTGAAACAGCACAGAGCAACTGCTGGTGTTGATTCTTTTTTGCTGTTTTAAGATATTAAGTAAAGGAAATTAGCTTTTAGACTGAATTGCATTATGATTGACTTGTGTCTGGATTTATACACTCTCAGAAATGGTGGTTTTGTAAATGCCTTATCAGAGCTTACAGCTTTATGGAATAATTGTTTTAAAATAAAACTAATCACATATTTAAGTTTTTCCAGTGATTTTTATTCTTAGCTGCCAAAACCCTCTCACGAGTCATGTGAAGAAAAGGTCTCCCTAAGTTTAGAAGATATGTCGGAGGTTTTTTAAAGAATGTCAATAAGATGTTTGTGTGTTTAAAACCTTCACAGAAGAGCATAGTTTTCCTTCAGTGCATTGAGGACCACAGCAAAGACTATTGAGTTAGGGAATTCTCAAGTATTAGAAAGTTTTAAAATAGAGCTTGAGACTCGTCGTGACTAATGCGATTTCCAGTTTAATATCAGTCCTTGTGCAATCAAGGCAGAAGCATATTCCTGGGATTTGGATCAGATTGGTGTTTCATCATCACGGATTGCAAAAATTGCAGCTTTATTGGATGCAACTCCATCATATTTCTCTTTTTTTTTCAAAGAAATGTCATTAAATGTGCTCTTACATGATGACTTTGAGATGGTTCCATATTTAAAGCTCTCAGGAAATGGAAGGTTTTTTTTTTTTTTACTCTTATATTGATAGTGTCAATCTTAATGTTTATTCCGCTGGAATTTTTTAAGCTTTTGGATTTTGAGCGTCCAGCATGTCTCACATTCATTTTACCATTTATTCATTCTAAATTAAAGCCACTTTTCTACCTTTTCTAAGAACAATACAGTTAGCTTTTGATTTAATAAAGCAATTACCGTTCTGAGGCTGGAAAGGTGCATCTAAAAACAGATTACTGTGAATGTGAGAAAACATTCATTAAAGAAAAAAAGAAGATTGAATTCTAAAAACCGCTTTGGGTGCAGATAAGACTCCATTTGAGACCAGAAATGTATCATGGTCCGCTATTTGGTAACCTGGAACATAAACTAGTAAACTAGTTTATACAGACTGTAGACTAAAGTACCAACAACTACTTATGCAATTGCTACATGTATTTCATTTGTCTTCCAAGAGTAATATTTTTATTATTTAACTATAAAATCTGATTTCTTTGTGTTTTAGACAAACCCAGCCTTTTGTTCTCTGCTGAAAAATGTAACTGTAGATGGGACCACATGCCATGAAGGTATCAGCTGCCTTTTATTACCTAATGACACACATGAGTAGTTAATGTGTTGTCAAAAATCCACCCTTCTGCCACCTAATCTTCTCTCACCTGATCTGTATACCTTATTAAGATTTTAAAGTTCCCACATGCTGAACATGAGCTACAGCGTACCCGTCACGTGGTCTAAATTTTGATTTTGCTGTGATCGTTCTCGTCTCTCTCCGGTCGCCTTTGTCTTCCTGTCCGGTTCCTTTAAAAACATAAATCACATATAATAATTCTCGGGGTGCAGTAGTCATCTTGAGGGTATCAGGTGCTCTTTGTGGCCCTGTCCTAATGAGCCACATGTGACCAGTTAAAACGAAACCATCTGATCTGTCAATTCGCCTCATTACCACCCAATACATATTAATGTCCAGGGTCACATCTTATACATACAACATACATATTCATAGTGCGCACATGCAGGGCCATATATGTATCTTAATGACACAGACATGATGGGATGTTCCGTTCCTTTCTTCTGTGCTTTGTTTTGTTATGTCTGACCACATGCAAGTCTTTCATTCCTTTTGTGTAATTTCATTTTTTCCAACCCTTTGAATGCACTGAACATACAGTCACTGTTTAAGAGGTTGTCATAAATTGCACGAGGTTACACCGAATTGCATTACTTTGACTCAAAAGCTGTTGTTCTTGCCTGCTTTGGTGGGAAACTCTTTTGAACAAAGTGGACACGAGTTGTCAGAAGTTTGACCAGTTATTTTTTTCCACAACATATTACTTAATTCAAGGATTTTTAGAAGCTTGAAGTATCTTCCTGCTCAGAAAAAAGAGAAATAAACGAACAGAACATAACTTCTTCTTCTTTACTGTCATTTTGCAACCCTTCAGATTTTTTTATTTATTTTGCCTCCTGGGAACATTCCCTCAAGGCACAAAGGAATGTCTTTTATTGCATAAAAATACTGGTTGTATTTGTAATTGCAGGACCCAAAAAACAATGTGTGCACCTCCTAAATGTGAAAAAATAAGTTCTTGCACAATAAAAACTTTAGCAAGCAGATACATTCAATTAGGTCTATTGCTAATAACTGAGTGAACATAAAAAAAATTTAACATCACACTCAAAAGCAAAGTGTTTGAATGTCCAAGGCAGAACTTTCAGCATTATCATCATCGATAGTTCATCTTTTTTTGAACTAAAAAAGAGGGAAAAAATAACATTTACCTTTCAAATAAAGTGCTTGGAATCTCTAAAACGTATAACAGCAGCTCTAAGACTTTTCTCCCAAAGGCATTTTTTCTCTATGCTACAAGGATTTCTCTTTGCTGAAGCCTGAAATGGTAAACAATCACATTTTAATTTGTTACAGTGTTAGAGGAACAAATAATGTTTATCTGCTGATAGCGGGCGTAATAAGTGATCAGGTGTGATAAGAGAAGTGTGCAGGGATTCCTTGGAACACACTGACAAATAACTTCATAACATTGATTTTCTTACCCTTAAAAATCTGTCTCAACTGAACAGAATAAAAGCACCATTAACTTTCAGAAAAAGATGAAAAAAATGTGTTATTTTTGCGGGAATCAGGCCACACATTTGAGAGATCCAACCCAACCTTTAACTACCCTCTATGACACATTCTTCAAGCTGCTGCCCTTCATCTCTCCTTACATATAAACCCTATCTGACCTTCCATTCGTCCTCCATAAGAGGTTTTTCTTTTCATTTCCTCTTTCTGCTTTGCCCCTTTTCCCTCTGTTATTCTGTCTTTTGCTCCCTCCTTCTGTTTTCTCTCCGTCCTCCTGCTCTGTATCTGTCTCTGTCACTTTTTGTTTACAAAGCCTTTCATCTGGATATTGCTTTATATGTAAAACCCGTCTATTTGAATGGGGTTTTATTTAAAACCCTGTCATTTAAATAGCTCTTTAGAAGACAGACCAATGAAAAGTCAACAAGGACCCTCCAATTGTGTTTCTTGACAGGACTCTCACACGCACACAAACACATGCTCGCACACCGCCTGCCTGTCTACATGCATCCGAGTCTATTATTATGCTAATGAGTCTCCAGTCTCCACATGTCCCTACAGCCTACACACACACACTCTCACACACTCTCACACACACACACCATTTCTGCTGAGCTCAGCAGTATAGCTGGGCTCATGGCTAGCATGGAAAATAATGAGGAATGAACAATTTCCCCATCACTGAAACAGACGGGATTGAATGGTCAGAGTGTGTCACTGATGGACACAGAAAGACAGAGAGAAACACACTCATCCTCCAATGACATGCATCTTAATGTATTTTATATTTTTTATTTTTAATTTGACTTTGTTCACTCCTCCTGAAACCCTCGTAACTGAAGAGAGGAAGAGACGCCGTTGTAGCTTCGGGTCCATTTGACCCGAAGGCCACGGGAGGTTATAAATGGCCACAAAGGTAAAATCCTCAACCAGTATTATTTTAAAAACTGTTATTTCAACATCCAAAATCCTTACAGTAAACTGCTTGGATTCATTTTCAGTTTATATTTAACAATTAATAAAAAAAATGAATGTTATGTCAGCAAATTTTCACTATAACAGCTACATTTACTGCTGTTTTGTCAGGCTTATGTGGCCAAAGAAGGACCAAATTAAAGCTTTTAATAAAGTGAATAAATTTAACAAACTGTAGCATTTTGAAACAGAGCATTTATAGGAAATCGTGCTACTTTCCTTAAATTCACCAAGCAGTTAATAGGCATCATACAGCACATGTTGGCAGTAAGATAGCATCACACTGAGCACCAGAGTCCCTCAGAGATGTGTGCTCAGTTCTTTATTTTTTTTCTCTGCTGACCAAATTAAGTTCAAATCAGAATTTCTCAAATGATACAGTGATGAGACATCTTACAAAGCTAAGGCAGACCCTCATCTCCAGCAGAGGCTGGACTCTCAACACCACAAACCTGACCAAGAAAACACAGCAAACCGAAACATTTTTATTCCTCACCACCTTAAACTATTCAGAGCCTCCTGACAAGCTGCATCACGTTTTTCTGCAGCAGTCCTCTTATAACTGAGAAAAACATACTGCAATGCATGATGACAGTGACAGAGAATCTCACTCCCTTCCTTGGACACAGTTTTTAATGGAAGATGCAGGAAGAAAACACTCAATATTGTGAGAGACATCTGGAAGACAATACTGCTCCATCAAATCAAGAACAAACAATGTGCAACAGCTTTTCAGACAATAATTCTTTAAATGCTTTAAAAACAACACTGACCATTTAAAACTTGAGATATACAGCAGCTTCTTATCTTTTTTGTTTTATTGACAAATTCATCCATTGCTGTTCAACATATGCTGACTTTTTGTAGGACTATAGCAATGTTAACTTATGCTTACTGACAAGTCATCTATTCTATGGCCACTAGAGGGCTTTGTGGTTTGAATATAAACAGATCTCATTTTGGGCATCTGCTGACACAAACAATAGGCTTGACAGATCACAAAGTGATAGCTGGAAATGGGTTTCCTGTGTGTTTGGACCGGAATACCAAAAAACAACCAGCTGTAAATGATTAAACAAGGCTGAGAGCTTCATAAGGACATGGAAGTTTATTTTCTATGGCTTCAGTTCCACAAACATCCACTTCACTGAACTAAAGAGGGCCAGGTATAACTAAAAGTCACAATCTAATATAAATGTGAGTTTGCTGATCCCATGTTCATGTCTGAAGCCTCATTTAAGCCTCAAAGTCCATCTTCAGACAAACATTGGGTTGTGTGTTGGAATTAAACGGAGGTGGACTTTGATCAAAAAATACAAACTGGCCAATGAGTATTCTTAAGCTATTATAAACATGAAGGTCTTCTCTGAACAAAATTTAAATTAATTTACACATCACTGAGTAACATCATACACCATCTCCTATCATGCCAGCTGTCTTTGGGTGTGTTTAAACGCTAAATCAGTGCTTCATCCGTGCACTGAATCTCCTCCTTACGGCACATTTAAACTAAACTTTGTGCCCTGCAGAAGGTCTGACATTGTGTGTCTCTGCCTCTGATGAAGACCATTCAGTCAAAACACTTTCATCACCTCATTAACTAAACTCATTGGCTAATGCTGACTATGGATTTATGTACAGACATCTGAATGGTCCAGGAGGAGCACTGATTTGCATAAAGGGATTTTTATTGGTTGACTTACTGAGTAAAAGCACTGACCTGTGATTTGTACCACAAGAAGTTAAATCTCAGTTGGTTTGATGGTTTTCAGCCCCTAATTACGTTTCAAATCACCAAATCTCATTAACTGAGACTGTTTTTGCAGCTTTTACTTGATTTATCAGTCAGAAACAATTACCATTGACCAAACTCTGGTTTAATAATTTTTAAAACTTTAAAAAAATCTCTTTCTGGGTAGTAGGATGTGTCATTTTTCAGTTGATCCATCTAATCAAATTGTCAAATAATAGCTCTTTGAGAATCTTTTAAATGACTATTTTAAGTGTCAAAATGTGTTATTTTTGGATTCTTTTTTAGATTCAGCTCAAATAAATGTCTTTGTGACAAGACACTAATAAGTGCTTGAAGACCCAATTTAAAACTGGTTCTTTGCTAAGTTGTTTCAGCAAAGGGACACAACTGCATGCCTTAAATTCTTGAATCATTTGTGGGTCTGATTTATGTGGTTCAACACTTTAAAAAATCTGTTGAAATGATCAGGTGCTGTTGTAAATGAGGGGTGAAAGCAACTCTAAAGTCTAAACAATAAAAGACTTTCAAAATGTCTGGAAAGCTGTTGATCAAGACCATTTTATAAGATTACAGCAAAAACTTGGCACTTTGGAAACAGTGTAAAAAAATAACACATGACTCAAAACTTAACACATATACTTAATATATACTTAAGTTTAATTGCTATTTTTGCCTGACAAGGGCACTTCTTAATAGTTATTTTTTTAGACTCATAATAAATTGTTTTTAAATCTGTTACAGGTATGAACTGGTTTTGCACCCAGATTTTGCTCCCCACAATCGGAGTGTATTTTGGCTTTGCTTTGCTGATAAAAAGCGTGGCATTCCCTGAAAAAGGCAAGTGGATGGGTAACACAAGTTGACTAAAAACCTTTATTATCGCTCACAATCAAAGGCAATGATGAGCATGTTTTGTCTGTGGGCTGGTCTGTATTTGTTTTTCTGTATAGTTAGCAAAATACTTCATGAACCAGCAGGCACATTTTAAGAAAACTGTCAGAAAGTAATCATCGAATGTACTTCCACAACTCATTAACATCTGGAGTCAACCCAGTTCAATATGGCCACCACAGCTAATCCACACAAAAATGGCAGCTGTGAGTCCTCCTCAACACATACTTCAAGCACTAACAGATTAGACAAGATCTTGCTTGCAATTCTGCATAACTTTTTTTACAAGGGTTGACCAAACTGGCTATAATCTCCTTCATTTTAATGATTAGATGATTTAATTTTAAAACTATGGCATCAAATGTGGCGGGCAATATGCATTCCTTTAAAAATGCACGACCTGTGCACTCATATCACAGGAAATATTGCTTTAAACCTGCCCTACCTTTTAGGTTCGCTGCCACAAAAATCAGCGGAAGCGAGGACTTCAAACTACCTAATTAAAGCCCTCCCTCCCCACCGCTGCTGGTCCCACAAGACAAGATGCTTTTTCTTTTCTGTTTTTTTCCTTTGATGAATAAAATTAAGTTCACTCTCTCTTTTTTTTCTCTCTCTCTCTCCCCCTCCCTCTCGCGCCCTATAAAGCCGCAACAGCTGATCTCGTGCATCACAGAGAGCTGCAGCTCCAGAGGAGAGAAGGAGACGGAGGCGAGTCAAACGCAGATTCAGGCTCAGAGTCTTCCGATGCTCTCGGGCTTCCAGCTTGGAAAAATTCTCAAAGCTATATTTTTAAGGAGACTTCTTTTTTGTTTTGTGATGTTTGAGAGGCTGGACATCCCGTGAACGTCTCCAGACGTGCGTTTCGGACTTCAGCCAACTCTTTTGGAGGCAAATATTTTCTTTTTTTATAACACAAAATCTCTTGGCTTCGCCTGCGCTTGGATTTTAAACGTCAGATTTAAACACCGAACTGCTTCTTTTTTTCTGTTTTGCTGCGTTTGGTCTAAAAAGAAAAGAAAAGAAAAAAAAAAAGCGGCTGGTGAGTCTCGCGCCGAGAGGAGCTGTCCGGTGCTGAAACCACGAGGCTGCACGAGACAGAGACGGAGAGTGAGAGCGCAACCGGAACTGCGAGGGGATAAAACCACCAGACCAACCAGGAGGGACACTTTTTAAATGATTAAACACTTCCAGGACCCGATTTAGGTCTCATTTCTAGTCTTTTAGACAGCCACAGGTCGAGTTTAATGTGTTAAACGGACTTTTCCCACTTCAGAACCAAAATTAACACAGAAAACAAGCACATTAGATTACATAAAAAGGAAAAATCACAAAGGGAGTGCTTGTTTTTTCATCCTTAATAGCCATGTCTCCACTTTTATTTGAATAAAAGGAAATTATATGCTAAAACTAAGCTGATTCCTATCATTAGGTTAATTTTTAAGAGGGTTAGAAAAGCAAAAGCAGCGCAGCGGTCCCACCATGCCTCGATCTTTCTTAGTGAAGAAAGTCAAACTGGACGATTTCTCAGCTGCTGAGCTGGAGAGCTCCTACAGCCGGAGAGAAGAGCTCAGTCTGAGGTTCCATCATCATGACAAAGGTTAGTCACACACACACACACACACACACACACTCACACCACCCAGGGTATTCTCTGTTTTCTGTTTCCTTTTATCCCCCAGATTTAAAGCATTAGTCACGTCTGTTTAAGGAGGAGGAGGAAACGGGGAATTATAAGGTCGAACTTAGGTTGCAGAGCAAAAATAACTGAAAGTGATGACTTTTTTACCTCTAAATGTGAACTTTCTATGAAAAGAAGCATCACACTAAATGCAGGAGATGAAGACTATGGATACATTCTGTTTAAGGTATTTCTGCAAGATGAATGTCTCAGTTTAGAGGAGAAAAACAAACAGCAACAAAAAACCTTGCCTCATCCCATGAAAATTATACTGAACATTTCCTTGGATGTATTTTTAGAGCTGTATGCGAAAGAAATCCTGCGAACAGAAAAGCTGCATGTAAGCAAAACTAAGTGAATTCCAGGTGGTTGGTCTCCACCTCTATCTGGGTCACTGCTTTGCCAGCAGGAGCTCGATTTACCTCAAACAGTTCACGTTTTATCATCAACTTCATCTGAAAACAGCATAAATGCGAGTAAAAATGCATTTCTGTTTACACTATGCCACTTTGATTTATTAGTAAACTCTACAGAGGACATGCTCAGTTTTGCTGAGATAGGCAGAAAAAGAAAAATCCCCACAGAGAAGCAACAGAGTTGAAATGTTTGCATGCTAAATAATGGATTATGTCACTAGCACAAACACTGGGATTCCCTGTCATTCTGGAGCCAATTATGTTACTCAAACCAACACCTGTGAGTCTCTTCACATGGTTTTAATGACATTTTCCCATCTAGATCAACTGCAAATGGTTCCCACACGCTGCATAATCCTGGATATTCAGCCTAAATACCATACAGACTGAGAGACTTGTGAATCTCTTCGATGCTGAGGAAAAAATGTTAGAAAAAACAGAAAGGAGTAGGAGGGTTAGGAGTCAAACCTGCCCAGTAAAACCACAATAATGCCAGCTGCATGCACTCAGAGCTGAGTATCAATCATCAGTCCTAAAGCTGAGTGTTAATGAGACTTTAATGGGGATCTTCAAGACCTTGCTGAATTACAAATTGATGTCAAATGAACAACAATGCAATAAAAATGGGAATTTTACAAACACAATCAAATCAACCTTTTTTTTAATATTAAGCACCTTTCACACAGTGGTGTGTGACACAAAGTGCTTTACAGGAGATAAAAAAACAAACATAAGAGAAAAGCAACAAACAAAAACCATGTCCACAAATATTTAAAACAGCAGTAAGTTGTAGAAGATTTAAATAACAATGACTGTAACTGGAAGATAGAAGCAGATGTAAAAACTTAAAATAGATACATCATAAAAACATGGATTCTATAATTTAAGGAATAATTCAACTAATACATTAAAAAGGAGAGAAAAACTCAATACATAGATGTTAAAATGAAATAAAAGTGACAACTGTTCTCTAAGAATTATGTAAAAGTAAGTAAAATATATATTTTTAAACTATAATTCAATTAAAAGTCAAACTAAGAGCTTAATGAAGCTAAATGATATAGTAAAAATAAGACTTGCTAAAGGTTGTGAATAAATAATTTAACTAAAAGCCAGACTGTTCTTAAAAACTTTCTCATTAAAACAGTTTACTGACACTTTACTGTATGATGCATTTTAGGGTTAATCTGCAGATTTTTAGAGTTCAGATGTGCTATTTATGTCCTCATCGCAAAGTCGACTCAGACAAACTAACAGTTAGCAAAATAATAAAACAAACTCTTTATTGTGACAAAGTTAAATAGACAGTTGTTTATGAAAGAGCTTTTAATAGAAATAATTTCATGAAGGTTTGCCTGGATGAGCTCATTCCGGCCCTCTAGTGGCCGTCTGTCACATGACTGCAACTTTAAAGGGTTAACAGAAGGTTTTCCTGTCACTGCACCGGGACCAGCTTGTAATGGTGTTAGTGCAGCCTGGTGGCTTTCACATTGTACCAAGGTCAAACGTAAGATGAGGAGTTTCCAGGCGTTCAGATGACAAATCAGAGGAGAAAAAACAACACGCAGCAGCATTTAAACTCTGCGGCTCTTATCCTCCGTCATAAATATAACAGAGGCTTGAATGAAGTAGCTGCATCTTGTTGCGCACACACACACACACACACACACAAACACACACTCACATCGCTGTGTTTCTGTCAACTCGGCACATTTCCCAGGCAGCCTGCACAGTTGAGTGCACAGCATCACACTTACACACACACATGCACACACACAGAGTGACCTACAAGTGTCCAAAGCACACAAGTGTGCATCAGTCGCTGCTGCTTTGGATCAAAAATTAAATTGTAGCTTGCAGCTTTTTTTCCTCTCTCTTTCTTTTCAGCTCCCCATTTTTCTCTCCCTCTTCTAATTCTCTGCTTTTTAAAGACACATCTTTGGCAGAGCGTTTAATCTTTAATAAACATTTAGAACAGCTTTAATGCTGCAAAAGTCCTTTGAAATTAATACCAAGTTGACATTGGGAGACAGAAGGAGAAATGATGTGAGATTTAACCCAGCCAGTGTTATTCTGTTGTCCCTTTAATTAAAGTAGAATAACACCTGCATTTAGAAAGCATTTATTTTAAGCTCTAATAATCACTAAAAGCACATTCAAACATTCTAAAATGTACATCTAAATGAAGTCCAAGCATTGCTTAAAAGAATGCTTTTCTTCCACCTTTATAGTGAGAGGTATAGACTGAGGTCATCTTATGCTGAGAAATGATGACAGAGTTGTAGCCCTTTTGGTCACTCTCAGCTACTACCACATCACATTTAAGCTCATGATCTGTGAAACCGACTGCCATTTCTGTGTTTTCTTAAATCAGTTAACTGTGGCAGCCATCTTATTTCAGACTGGCTCTAAGAGTTAATCTGTTGCAGAGATACAACCAATGATTACTTCCCATAAGTTTAATTAAAATGCATCCAGTGGTTTATGAGATATTTTTGTAACAGACACAAACAAACACAGACAAGAGCAAAAACATTATCATCCACCTTCATCTTTTATCTTCGAGATGATAAAAAGCACTTCTTAGTCTGTACAGATTTATACAGGCTACAATATACTTTTTCTCCAACTTGCATTCAGTCCAGATAAAATTTACAGAACACATTCATGCTTCTGAAGAGATTAAACTTTTCAATTGTTGCCTCTTGGAGTTTTCAAGGTAAATTCTGCTCTGATGGAGCTGCTCACTTCAAGACTGTAGCTGAAACTTTCAGTTTGCGCCTGCAGGTTTTCTTAGTCAACCTGCCTGTAAATATGGGCCCAAAAGAAACTCTTGATCACGCTTCAAAAACTTTACTTATGCTCTATAAAACAAGAAACACACACACTCACACACACATGCTCAAACACTTTGAGAGTGCAGTGATAGAATATTTATAAAGCAGCTTTTTCCACATCATACCATCTTTCCACCATCCTCCTGTTCTCTCTGTTTTCTTTCTCATTTACCTAATTAAATTCAAAATGTTAAATTAGACTGAAAGCAGTGCACTGGTGAAACACCTAACCACCACCACCGCATTAAACATAAAGCGTTCTTCTTCTTTCTCTTCTTTCCCTGCCATCCCCCTCTCCGTCCCCTTTCCTCATCATATTATCGATCAACATCTGAGCTTTTCTCAGAACTGCATCATGAAATTATATTACCAGCAACAGTATCTCCTCTGCTGTCTGCGTCTTAATGCTCACCGAGTGCTAATTGAAATGGAGAGCTATTGATCGGGAGCTCAGCAGGAGTTGTGGCTTATTAGCTACCAGTCTCTCCTTGTGTCTGTTGCAGTTCAGCCTGTTGAGCAGCAGCCAATAATAGAAATAATTAAAGGCCTATCATTCCTTGAAGGAATGCATATTGCCTGAGGCCTTTCATGCCAGAGTTTTAAACTAAAATCATCCTATGCTGAAAACAACAGAGTTGTAGCTGTTTTGGTTAAACCTTGCTGTTAGCTCTTGGATTATGTGTTGTGAATGACCCTCAGCTACAACAACTCCAAATTTTAGCACATTATCTGTAAAACTGACTGTATTATACCAATTCTTGTGTTTTCTAAGGCCAGTTGGCTCTGGCGACCGTCATGAATCAGGTTGAGTCCAGAAGTTAATCAGTTGTAGATGTTCGCCCAGTGATTGTTTTATTTTCTGAGACATACATGAAAATCTGTCCTCTGGTTCATGAGGTATTTTGCTAATGGTACAGACAAACAAGCAGACACAGGCGAAAACATTATCCCTCCTCCTTCACCTTCGGCGGTGGGCGTTAATGAAGCAGCTGACATCAAAACTCACCAACGAGTAATCGATTTAATTTGTGGGGAGCTGTGCAGAGAGGGGGAAAAAACGCTGGTTGTTGAGGATTTTTGAGTCTCGGGCACATGTAGTCACAGTTTAGCTCAAGAAGGAGACTGTCAGTGTCAGTGTGCCCGCTGAGCACCAGACCTCCCAGCTGCTGTAAAAGAGACGGTCTGTGTGCAACAGCTGAAGTTTTGACAGCCTCGGGGTGTGACTGCGTGTGGCCATGGACCTGTCAGGAAAGGTGCCGCTGATGAGGAGCAAGTGTGCTCGCTGAACCATTCTATGAAAAATAAAGATTTCCCGCAGAGGGGAAAGTGTCTACTCAGTGCTGCCAAAGGCATAAAGGCATTTTAGTACCTCTATAAATACCACACAGTTTCCTTCTCCTGTTTCCTACCTGAAAGAACGGCTGATTGTCTGAAAGTACAATGTTGTTAAAGTGATCCTAAATGGTCTAATTGATATCAAGATATTAAGAATGCCAGGCTTTAATATAATGTTCTGTTAATAATACATGCACTTATCTGAGTTTGATTTGTAGCCTGTATCCATGTTGTTATGTAAAGTCAGTGTAAACATTTAGTCTCTATATAAAGCACTTTTTATTTGAACTGGTACAGTGTCTTGTCCAAGGACTCTCCAGCACTCTGCAACTAAGCAACATTAGAAATCACAAAAACAGCTATAACTCTGCTAATTTTCCAGATATTGAGCTAAAATTGGATGTGCTAGTGGCTGAGGATTATCCCTAACACATAATTTGAGCACTTCGTATGGTTTATCTTCAGATATCATAAATTCGCAAATACAAGGTTTGACCAAAATGGCTGTAATTCAGTCATTCATCAGCATAAGATGATTTCTGTGTAAAACTCTGGCATGAAAGACAGTAGATGATATGTATTTCTTCAAAGGATACTAGGCCTTTAATGCACATAAGCTTTCAGTTCCATTTTGTGAAGAAGTTTGCAACACATCTTATTTTTATTCAATGTTGGCACATCTTGTGTTGGTGCCCTGAAGTCTTTTGGCCTCAAAGGTGCTCAAAAGCAGTTCCTCATACAGTCACAAAGGATACAAAAGATCTGCAGGGCTACACAGATACAACAAAGGTTCTGTCTTGTGCAATGCAAGTGAGAAAACATGTAACTTTAGGTGCTTTCTGAGGTTGTATATCTGAAAATAGAAGAGTGACGCAAAGGAGAAGCTTCTGGTTTGGTAATACTCCACTAGGGTGCATTCTTCTTTCTCATCGCTTCACAGATTTCTACAACCACAATTCTGAAAAAGTTGGGACATTGTGTAAAATGTAAATAAAAATAAAATGCAATGATTTGCAAATGTTAGAAACCCATCATTTTTTCAAAATGGAAGATAGTAAACATGTGTTTAAACTAAGAAACTGTCCAAATTTTAGGTACAAATATTCTCATTTTAAATTTTATGGCAACATCACATCTTCAGAAAAATGGAACAGTGAACATCTAGGATCTGAGACGTTCAACGGTTCTGGGTCTTCTTTGACAAATTTGTTGTTTCACCATGCACCAAATGTTGTTAGTTTGTGAGAGGTCTGGACTGCAGGCAGGTCAGTTTAGCACCTGGACTCTTCTCCTATGAAGCCATGTTGCTGTAATGGATACAGTCTGAGGTTTAACATTATCTTGCTGAAACACACAAGGCCTTCCATGAAAAACATGTTGTCTGGATGAGAGCGTATGTTGTTCTAAAACCTAAAACCTACATTTCTGCATTCATGGTGCCTAATCCAGATGTGTAAGCTGCTCATGCCAGAGGCACTAATGCACCCCCATACCATCAGAGAGGCAGGCTTTTGAACTGTGTGTTGATAACAGGCTGGATGATCCCTCTCCTCTTTAGAAGGGAGGTTGCAGCATCCATGGTTTCCAAAAAGAATTTCAAATTTGATCCATCTGACCACAGAACAGTTTTCCACTTTGCTTCAGTCCATTTTGCGTCATCCATTTTAAATGAGCCTTAGCCCAGAAAAGTGATATTTCTAGCTGATTTTCACAAGTGACTTCTACAGCTGTTTCTTATTTGCGCCACTTAGTTTTGCATCCTTTTGATGCCCCTGTCCCAACCATTTTGAGATGTGTTGCTCACATAAAAATCAAAATTAGATTGTTATTTTCCTAAAAATTGTACAATTTTCTAGTTTCAACATTTGATATGTTTATTACGTTCCATTACCAATAAAATACTGGTTTATAAGATTTGCAAATCATTGCATTCTGTTTTTATTTACATTTTACACAACATCCAAACTTTTTCAGAATTGGGGGTGTTCTAATTTTTGATCAAATATTTATTTATTATGACTAATCCCTTCTTTTGTCTCCTCAGATTACGTCAGTGATTATCTGAGTCCAAATCCTTATGATGACGTTGTGGGAAGCGATTCATCGGTCATCTCCAAAGTGCCCTCCCCGAGCCCCTCCTCAATTATCTATGGCCGCATTAACAACACCTATTCTGGTATCCATGGTGACATCCATGGTGATTCGGACCAGCCAGACAGCCCCAGGTCCGAGGTCTCATCATCAGCCGGCGGATACATTAATGGGGATACAGCTGTGAGTGAAGGATACACTGTAGATGCGTTTTTCATCATGGACGGACGATCACGAAGAAAAGCCACAGGAAATCAGAGAGGAGGAGGAGCTACCCAGAGGCACAGCTGCAGCGAGTGCGGCAAGACCTACGCCACGTCCTCCAACCTGAGCCGACACAAGCAGACACACAGGAGCATAGACAGCAAGATGGCCAAGAAGTGTCCCACGTGTGGGAAGGTTTACGTCTCCATGCCCGCCATGGCCATGCACCTGCTCACCCACGACCTCAAGCACAAGTGTGACGTGTGCGGCAAGGCGTTCAGCCGGCCGTGGCTGCTGCAGGGCCACATGCGCTCGCACACGGGCGAGAAGCCGTTTGGCTGCGCGCACTGTGGGAAGGCGTTTGCTGACCGGTCAAACCTGCGCGCTCACATGCAGACGCACTCAGCCTTTAAGCACTATAAGTGCAAACGGTGCAACAAGACCTTTGCACTTAAGAGTTACCTGAACAAGCACTACGAGTCTGCGTGCTTTAAGGGGGCTTTCTCCCCACTGAGCTCACTGAGCGAATGAGGAATTTATTTACTTCATTTACATCAGATTTTACAGATGTTTTTTCTGCTTTACCCCATAAAAGTGCCCCAAAAAAGGAGTGCTTGGTGTGCTAGGATCAAAACTCCTCAATGTCTTCATCTGGAGGTTGATTGACACGTTTTAAATACCTGATTTAGATTGTCACTTGCTTCGATAAGATTCGCCTCCATTAGGCTCTGTGAAGATAAATAAAGCACAGCACATTTAGCTCATCTAACCTGAAAATCTATTTATGTCCTCATCAATCCTCGTTTATTTATTTATTTATTTTTTCTACCTGTGAAGACATTACACAAAAGCACAATTGTTCTTTCATGTCGAGCACATTATTTGTTCTCCTGCAGAGATTCAGAAAACACTTTTATTTTCTGCCTCTTTGGAAGCAAAGATTTAAAATCTGAGGAGGCTTCTGGTGTTTTGCTTTGGGTGAAGCTGAGCCAGAGCCGAACTTACAAAAGAATCACAGAAAGAAATAATAGAAATAAACAAAACAAATGGCACAAAGTAGTTTCACATTCTCAAGATTTTCACTTACACTAACCAAATACTAACAGTATGCCATGTTATTACACATGGGAATCAACATAACCACAAGGAACTGTGCAAAAAAATATGTACAACTCTACCATAAACTGGTAGTATTAGTATGTGAGTAAACCTATATCTGGGTAAGTTTTGTATTCTTCAGATTTGGGCTTCTTGTGACAGTAAATAGTATAAAAAAGAATCAAGGAAACAAACTGAGCTTCCACTTCAGGTTCAACTGGTTCAAAAGATTCACCGAGCCATCGAGTTACTCCTTAACAATATTTTACTATTGCTTCCATTTATCTCTTGTCTTTTATTTGTTTGACATAAAAAAGGTCAAACTTTTTCCAGTTTTGTAAAAATGTGATCAAGCAACTCAGTTTTTAGCTTTGATTTTTATTTAAAAACAAAAAACAAAAATGTGTCTTTTTATAGCATAATTTAATAATTTATTCATCTGTATCATTTTCTATTATTTGCACTTTATTACAATTGTTTGCCTTTGTTACAAATATGCCAAAGCATTTGACACTTTCTAAAAACTGAGTACCTTTTTTATGTTTGTCTGCCACTTTATTTACACAAACCTTTGCATGCAAAAAAGTCTAAATAACAGAATCTATGCCAACTTTAGGATAATTTGCCAAATGTTTTAGGTAACTGGCAAAATGCGGAACATTTCTTTGTCTTGGGCAATATTTCATTCACACCAGTTAGAGCAATAATGCATGATGTGTTCGAAGAAGAAGCTTAAGTCAAATGTGCTCGTAACATCTTAATTATTTTCCAACTACTTCAGTTTCACGTAGTTGCAAGATATCAAATTTCAGGGAGTTAGTGAACAAAGTTGCTCTTAAATAATGAGCGTGATGGGTTTAGAGCTCCAAATTTACAGGAACTGTGGCATTAATGTCATTCCTTGGGGCTTTTTCTGGGACTTTTGTGAACTGAACATTTGTAGAAAGATCAAAGCAGAGACTGCAGGGTCAGTTTTCTGATTTTCAATCTCTGCTGCTTTTTATGTAAAAATATCTAAAAAAAAAAAAAAAAAGAAGCCTGCTAGTTACAATTATATTATGGCATCATTAGCTTATTGATGACAACTCCATCTGTACTATTAGGAACAGCTGGTGCTTCTGGGATTCACACAAAGAACTCAGCTCATTTAGACGGAGTGCTCTGGGTTGGGTCGGGTCGTTTTGTACATGGTTTATGCACTGCCTGCCTCGTATTATTACTCTAAAATATTGTAGAAAGTAGAAGGTAGATCTCTGGTGCTGAAAAAAATGGATGAAAACACAAACCCAGATTGTGAAAAGGTAAAGGAATAGTTCAGATTTTACCTGTAGTAGATAGGTTTTTGAATTACCTCAGTTTGGAGAAATACAGTTTAATTCAGAGTGGATTGAGGAATCAAGAACAAAGTGTGTTGTTGCAGCTTTAAAACAACTCCAGTCTGAATTTTTTCTTATAATGGTTTGTGCAAGTTTGATCTTATATTTTGCATGTAGCACACCAAAACCAAAAGTTATAACATAATTTCAGGAGCTTTATTATGCTGAATGTTTTAAAAAAAATACTGCAATGAGGGAGTTACAGAACTGACTTCTAATACAGGCTTTCTTTGTTTTTGAAATGATTTTACCATCTGAGTGCAGTCAGTCACTACTCATCTCACTGAAACGTGTTCGCCTCTCTTTTGATTTCAAATTCATAATTAAAGCTAGCATTCTTGAAAAAAAAAATGCATATAGCCCAACATCTTGCACAGCAAAGATTTAAACAAAGATCTCACTAGATCTGTTAGTGCTCAGAGGATCTGTTGGGGTGGACTCTCAGCCACTACCAAATCAATTTGCAGCTCAATATCTGTAAAACTGACTGAGTTAAAGTAATTTTTGTGTCTGTGGCAGCCATCTTGAATTTGACTCCAAATGTTAATCAGTTGAATTCGTACATCCAATGATTATTTTCTGAGAGTTTCATTAAAATTTGTCCAGTGTCCAGATATTTTGTTAACAGAGAGATTATGCATATAAGACTGCCAATAGTGGCAGTAGCAGCTAGCTGTAGGACCTCTGGTATGGCCTGAATTGTCATATTTCTGCCAGAATAACTGTTAAATGCAGTGTAAAGGTTAATAAATCATTGTACCATTATGACATTCTTCAGACTGTAGCTGTTTTGGTTCAGCAGCAATCCCCTTTGGTAATGGTCCTGCTCAGATTAGCCGTTAGCTCGTCAGTTTGGACAAAAATAAACTATTTCTTCAAACTGAGTTTGTTCAGAAAGCTATCTACAACAGGGAAGATACTAACTGTTCATAGCTTTTCCACAGAGCCACACTTAAAAAGATCTGAGCTCTCACTTTAAGCGGTTTTGTAACTTTTTTGCCATGGTTACATGTCCTCATTGGTAAACATGAAGAAAATATGGTAGTTGCAGTGCTGAATGGAGGTCTTTGACCCTTGGGGAGTCTGAGCAAATCCAAGATCCACCCTTTGTGAAGATTTAGACTCTTTTCCCTTTTTAAATCCAGTCTAAAGATTTGGGCTTTTATTTAAGACATTAATTTAAAACTTTGTTTTTCTTTGATCATCTCTGGCTGTTGTGGGTTTGTTGAGGTGACTCCCAATGTAATTATAAGGACCGAGACATTTGGTCAACATTTCAGCACCAGAGAGCATCACTGAACACTTAGTTTCTACTACGAATTACTGTAGCCTACTATAGCCACAAGCTAGTATAACTATTCTTATATAAAAGCACTTCTTGTTATGAATTATAACCTACAACTATTAATTTTTGTTCTTTTTTTTGTTTTTTCCAAAAAATAGTAGCACAACAAAAAAGTTTAGATTCAGGTAGAAAATGCCTTGTACATAGAAATAACCTCTTTCTCACTTTTCTATTACAAACAAGCGGTAAAAACTCCAACAATGCTGATGTAACACAGGTTGTATTGTGTTTAAATGACACACACAAAAATAAAACACACTTCCAGTATACAGTATGCCGTGCCATTTTTAAAAATGTCTGCGAAAGCATAAAAAAATGTTTTTTTAAGAGCAAATGAGAATGCGACTATTTTGTGGCAAAAGACCTTGTACATAAGAACTGATGTGACTTTGGACTTGGATTATTTCTACAGATCTGTACAGTGTGAAGATGATGACAATGATGATGATGAATTTTTTTTTTTTCCTGGAGCTTCCTGTTTTGAGTTCTTCCTCCGAGGTTTTTCTGGACCTCCAGGCTGGTTTGAAATGATGTAAAGCACAATGACAACACTGGGCATTTTGTTTCACTTCCTAAATAAAAACTACTTTGAAAAAAAAACCCAAAAGAAGTCACGTCTGGAGATTTTGCATCTTTAAAACTTTGCTAAAATACATAAATATTAGGTGAAGATGATTACACAAAGCTTGGACGTTTTTTTTTCTTGTATCTCTACGATTTTTTTGATTTACACATGTACTTAAACCTCTTATTTTCAAAGGGTAAAACATATAATTCAACATGATCAGACTTAGCTTTATGTTTAAAAGGCATTCAGAGACATTTATGCAGCTGTAATAAAAAACTCAAGAATGCATAAAGGTGTAATGGAACAATGAATATTACTAACTTCTAAAATTTACCAACTAGTTTAATCACCAGAAAACAGCTTAAATGTTTGTTTTGTAAAAAATTTTTTTTTGCAAAGGCAAAGTGTGAATATGCTCATTAACCGATAGCAAACCAAAAAGGAAAAAAAGCTCTTTTTTTGTATTTAAACAATGGTTTTATCCCTGTGGTTTCATTATTAAGTAAATGTTTCATTTGGGTTTTATAAAACATTCATTAACATTAGTTGCCTGCAGTTACAAAAAAAAGGTAATTGTTTTCAAAGCTTTCTCTCTGTGTGTACCCTCGGGAAACTCTGCAGAGGTCAAAATCTCAGTTTTATGTGAATAAGTGTTTTTTTTTATTATTATAGGCCCCACTATGAACAAGGAAGCTGAAATCAATTCAAACTTCTCTGCTGGTGGGAGGAAATGGGGATAATGTACAGTATGTTTTTAGTACTCTTATGAAAAAACTCCATCTTATTTCCATCTAAATATTAAACAGGATAAAAACACATTTTTTAATGTAATAAACTAAATGACAGCAACATCAACACTAGTTTTACCAAATCAATCTGCAAACTAAATGTATCTGCTAAAACTACATCTTAAAGCCATTTTTGAGATGCAGTTTATTGTTTAATTCAAATTTATTTTCTGAATAACTTCACATTGAACAGGAGGTCTTATATACACTGTACAGGAAACTGCCAGCAGCACAAGAAACCCACAAACAATTTTGAGAAGAACTTGAAAAACCTTCCTTATTTTAGCTCTAAAATAAACTTTGCAGGACTTTTATCACATGCCCCCACTGAATTCTAGTGACTCCATAAAAGTGTAACTTCAGCCATTAAAGATCCTTTAGACTCAATGGCTACTATCTGCCAGGACTTTAACTCAAAAGACAAATGGTATTCTATTAAGAGGTGATTGATTTTCTCCTATTGCTGCTAAAGGTATTGATTTTTGATGTGCTGCCTTGGTCCTCTAATGATACTAATTCTAATATTCAGTGAACCTGAAAACTGCTTTCTCGCAATTATAGCTACTGTCATTGTGTGAGTGTGATGCACAAATATATGAAAACCAAACAAGTTTAGTTTTACTTCACGCCCTAAAGGCCGGTCTAAACGAGTATAGATCTGCTGCAACAGTTGGCGAGGTTGATGAAAGAGGAGCTCGGAGGAGGAGATGAACACAAATAGTTCAAAAACACTCACTGTGACTTTCTTTGCTGCCGTAATTGGGCTTTAGTGATTTCTATGCATTTTTATGAGCATGTGCTGCTTAAAGGTTTTCATTAGCTCTCATTTTATATAATTTTCATGAGGGGAAAAAAAATTAGCTTTAATTGACCAAGCCTACAATTTTTAAACAGAGTTGGGTTAATAAGAATGATAACATCTTTAACAAACTTTTAAGTAATTATCTAGTGGAAAAACTTAAGTTACTTATTTATTTTTAATGTAAAAATAATAAATTACACCCTACAAGTTTAATAATGTTCACCTAATATTTGAATTTCCCTGATTGAGCTGCACCATAATAGTCAAGTCAAGTTTATTTGGTATAGCACATTTCAGCAACAAGGGAGTTCAAAGTGCTTTACATCATAAAAACACAAAAATAAAAAGTCATAAAAATTACATACATTTACTAATTGAGATACCAGTACACATCCAATATTTTGATCAATGTTCCATTTTTTATGGTTCAAAAGCGAAAGACTGAAAAAGACACAAATCCCAAAAAATTAAAACAATTAAAAACAAAAAAAACTGGAGTTCTGTTCTGTAGCTGAAGATGTTTCCTTAGATAAAAAGTGAAAAATCTTCAGCTGCAGAATAAAAGTCCAGTTGTTTTTGTTTTTTAACCTTTTTCGGCTTTATCGTGTCCTGGATGACTGAGAAGCTACACCAGGACATAAAGATGAACACACATGCAGAGCAAATATTTTATTTATTGCCCCAAAGTATTTAAATATGTTAATTCCTGCTTCCCGCGATGCCTGACCTGCCAGCCTTAAGCAGGTGAAAGTTTAAATAGTTCATATAGTATGTCTCACCTTTAATCATTCATAAAGCAAAGAGACACTAAAACCTAAAGCTTTGCATTGAGCATCGTAATCAGCTCTGTTTTAAACCTGTTGTAGATTTCTTCTTATGTTTCTTTTCTGTATCTTAAAAGCAGCTGGTGATTTTACTAACATCCACCACGTTCATACATATAACATCTCTGATGATTAAAGATTCAGTACGTCAAAATGGGGGAAGTAATTCCCCCGTTTATATTAAATAGACTCAAAATCCTCCATCAGCTCCATTCTGAAGAATTTCCTGGCCATTCATGCAAACAGTATCTTTACACCTCTGTCAGCTTCGAATTACATGCTTATTTACATTAAATTATTTTGCAAAGTTCAAAGAATTATCTGCAACTGGTAAGACATTAATTGTTCATAACTTTCCACAGAACCCCAATACAAAATGTTTGAGCTCTTGCTTTAGGCAGTTCAATCAAATAATTAGTCCCAATCCACTTAATTTGTATTTTTTAACTTTTAATTAAGCTGAAATAGATTTCCGAGTCTAGACAACTCAAAAGAGTTAAATCAATTACCAAATCCAAAATAACACTCAGGTTTACACAGCAAGAGGTTTTATTTGAGAGAACAAAAAGTAATGTTAGAAAAAAAGGATTTTATTTCACATAGAATTTCAAAGCATCCCTTTCATTGACTCATGGAAACAATATGTTAGATTTTTACCATCTATAAATGTATATATTTTAGTTTAGCTTGATGTAAATTGTTAATGTGCTCCTGCCCTAAGGCATGTTTACCTCAGAGTAAAAAAAAAAAGTACAATTCTTTTAAAAAATATGGATATTTATGCCAGATGATATCACAGTGTCGCTTTAATAGGACCTTCGAGGGCAAGTGACTTTCAGCGCCTGTGTGTTTATGTGTGAGCGCAAATGGATGAATATGTATATCAGCTTAGAGTGTAATATCACGGTTCACCAATCTGATAGAGAACACAGTGTATGGAGAGCTTTTATAAGCACCTATACACACTCATATGAGCACATATATGCAAACATCTGCAGCATTAAAGTACTCAGATGTGCATGGACACACTCGCAAAACATCACACCATGTTTCAAACAATACAGTCACTTTTGCACACAGCAAAGGCACATATTCAAGTGTAAGTTTTGGAAAATGGGAACATAAACATGCCAGAATTATACGTATTAAAGGAAAACTGTGTAAAGCCAAAGCGTTGATGTTTGATGTGTTCTAACTAGTGTTTATATGCAGTGAATTGCAAAACGAGGTTCTGTTTTAGTTCTTTTAGTTGAGTAATAATTCGGGGTGTCCCAAGCTGATCCTAAGTATCGGATTAAAGCATTTTTCACTGATCAGTATTGGAATAATTTTTCCACTGTCTGTGGTTTTACATCAGGAACGCCGTAATATGGCAGACTTAGTGATGTAACATGCTAACATGTCTGCAGTATGAAAGTATTTTAAAATACAAAATGAGAGCAGTTTGGTAGCTACTTGCAATGTTTGCAAATCGGGTATTTCTCGTGGTGGTAGCAATAGAGCTACATTCAGAATCGCCAATTTAACGAGATGTTTAAAGTCCAAACACTGGGCTGAGTCCAGGGTCACCTCGCTAAAGCTAACACAGCTAAGCAACACACTTTAGAGGAAACTCTGAAGAGAAGAGACAAGTTTTCACAAGACAGCAATAAAAAATAATGGATTACAGAACCACTCACTGAATTTATTGCTCTGGATGACCAACCTATTGTTGAGTAAAAAAAACAGTTTTTTGTCACCTTTAGGAGCTGTGGTTCGTCTTATCCTTTCAACAGGACAGAACCTAAGCTGTAATAAAAAGTTTGCCATCACCTGGCATATTTTTTGTTGTTGCTATGAAAAAATTATCTTGAGGATCAAAATAGGCAGAGGTTTTCTTTCCTACAATGTAAACCTACTGAGCTGAACTTTAATTTTTATAATCTGCAAGTGTGTGCTGTCATAAAATGAAAATTTAATTCAGACTAGATATTGGCAAATTCTTCTTTTTAAAACACTCAGATCAGTATCAGGACAACATTTTCCCCCCAGTACATCCCTAATAATAATAAACTACATAAAAGTGCAAATTAGCCATTGGATAGTCCTATAAATAAAATACAATGGTTACAATATTTAGTATGTAACATTGTTCTTCATTTGCTTTTATAATATTTGTCCCTGCGGAAATAAAAACTAAAAATAAAGACGTGCAAACAATGTTAAATGTCCCTTTACTTTTTATTTTTTATTTAACAAGAACCTAACTTGTAAACTTTGTGGTATAATCAGTATTTATAGGCAGTGTATTTTAAGAACAGCATCAACATTTCACACAAATCCAGGGAGTTTTCAAGCTGTAAAGACTGCGAGCAGCGAGACAACCAAATGATTAACAGGTACAAGATTGGGTTCTGCAGTAACCAAGCAGGACGAGAGGACAGGGTCAGAGAACCGAGATGGGAGGAAAGACAGAGAGAAGAAGAAACAGAGATAATGAGACAGAGATGGAGAAAAGATGGTGGGAGTCAGAGGGGCATCGAGGGGGAAAGAAGTGTCAGGAAACGCAGAGGAAACTCAACCTGAGCTCTAAATGGCTCCTTAACAGGAGGCTGAGACAGCAAAATGAAATTATACCTCCACACACACACATGCTTAGCCACACACACACTCGTATTAACACCCATTGGAAATACTTCCTCTCTTTATTGCTGTGTGTGTATGTAGACAAACATGTAAACTCAAGTGCTCACAATGACCTCATGCATTAACTGAATCAGGACAAACATGTTGCCTGCGAGCGTGAACATCCTTTCCTGAATATGGCCCTGACCCATTTGTATTTAACACACTTTCTCTAAAACACAAACTTGCAGTTGTGTCTGTGTTGAAAGAAGTTGGTATGCGTTGCACACACACATGAACATATAGGCCCCCAACACGCATTTAGCTTCACACATAGTGATAGGTCTTTTAAAGGGGTGTTTCACACCTCATCGCATTTCAATTAGAAGGTAAGACAGACACACACTCACACACATACATACATGCACTCCGAGCCTGACAGGCTGTCCGTTGGGTGAAGAAGATTCATTTGGATTCTCATCTCTTCCCTTCTGTGTGTGCCCTTTCTTTTCACTCTTCCTCCACTTACCTCCTTGTGTATATTCACTTTCCTTTCTCTCGCCCCCTCTCTCCGGCTGTCTATCTTTCTCTCCATATCAGTGTGAGTGACAGTGGTTTGACCTCCCGGGTAGTCAGGGGAGACTGGTGCACGGGCGGCCAGAATAGGAGAGTCTTTCCCTGGGTACAAGGCAGCTGAAGGCAGGAGGAAGAGAAGGTCCAGCAGCTACCAAGGGTATATAAAACACCTCTGTGCAAAATCGTTTCTGCCTAAAATTGCATGAAATTTTGACAGAAAAGAATGACTTTGTCACGTCGGTTTGTAATCTATTTCGTTTAAATTCTTGTGTGTAAAATGACATCTTCTTTCTGCTCACAGACTTCGGATCCATATCATTTTAAATGTTGCAAATCAGGAAGAATGTATGCTTCATATCAGATTAACAGTGGCAGAGCAGGGGATCTGTTTTCGTCCAAAAAAAAAAAAGAAGGGAAAAGAAGTTAGTCTTCAGATGTTTCGGTTTCACTCTGAACATTCAACAGAGTTGTCTCCCTGTTACTTATTCAAAGTTTTGTAAATGTAGTTTAGACCTGAAATTAACATTGTGAAAGTCAAAACTTTCGAGTTAGTCATTTTTCAATTCTTTATTTTCTAAGTAATGTGTGCATTTATTTAAGGGGAAAAGAAATCCCTGAGAATATTTCTAAAGGTAACTATTGTCTGTTGATCACATTTAAAACACACTGGTGCCTCACACGGACAGGAAAACTGATCCCACCTCTCTACTCAACACAACCACTAACCCTCTCTTCCTCTTTGTCCTCCCCCACTTATCTCCTTTTCATCTCTTCCTTCGGTTTTTCTTTATCCTCCGGATTCCCCCTTACAGACCTTCCTCTGATATTTTCTCTTCCTCCACTGGTCCAACAGAACGCTCATCTCTGCACTTACAGGGCATTAGTTTGCTTCATTACGTTACAACAAATGTCAAAATTCCTCTGCACTGCATTTGCAGGACTTTCAGGCAGATGCATCACGTGCATCATTGCTCTGTTGCTTCTCACTCCCACACAGATTTATGGGTTTTTTTGTCCATGAAAGGGGGGAAAAAACATATATGTGTGATAATGTTTTTTCTGTAATCTCTCTCTTTCTTTAATGTGCCTTTTATTGCACCAGTGCAGAACAAAGCCCTCAGGCGCCGCTCACATACAAACACACAAACACAGTACCACATACACACACACCACTCTGTGCACACACATACCCACATGGCAATTATGGAAACACAGCACAGTATGTTTGACTTAATCTTAAAAGATCAAACAATATGTATATGCACTCGCCCAAACATACACCTACTATCGTGCACAATAAACACATGCGGGCTTTTCACTGCTGAGGCCATGATGCAACTGTCAGTGAAGCACTAACACTGCATCATTTGTCACTTTGCTGACAGTCGCTCACACAGAACAATAACTAGTTGAGTGTTTTAAACTGGTTTTATGAGCAAGAAGCCGTATCTTCCTGTTGGCCCTGGGCTACAGAGCGGGCACACAGACAAAGGAGGAGCACAGACAGAAACTGAAAGAGACAGAGAAACCAGACATTGCAAATAAGGGAAGAGAAAATGGCTCTGTGAGTGTGTGTGTGTACCCTGTTGCGAGTGCTATTAAAGTTGTATTGCACAGAGCTTTTAGAGCATCGACCATCAGCCAAGTAACTTTAGCTAATAATTTTTTTAAAACCTCCGTGCTTTGTGCATGTCAGGGCTTTCCACTGTGGGTTGTGTGTGTGTACGTGTGGGTGTGTGTGGGAATGTGTGTGTGTGTGGGAATGTGTGTGTGTGTGGAAGGTTTAGATTGTCAACCTGTATTTATATAATAAGATTTTTCCTTAGAGCTTGTTGGGTCACGTGCATGAACATTTAAAGAGATAGTTCAGAATATTTGAAGTTGGGTTTTGTGGAAAGGTTATGAATAATTAATATCCTACCTGTTGTAGATAGTTCTTTGAACAACCTCAGTTTAGAGATTAGAGATTAAATCTGATCAGAATGATGAGCTAATGGCTAGTTTGAGCTGGGCCAAGACAACAGTGGATTGCTTCCACCTAAATCAACTTCAGCGTCAAAGATTTCATTCTGTAGCTCTTCATGCAAATAGTATTTTATAAATCTTTACATCATTGTCAAATTTTGCAAGCCTAAATAGCAGCTAGCAGTGGCATTACCAGTGCAGTTTGGGGCAATTCCAGCAGGAATATCACAATATTTTAACCATTATGTGAAACTGACAGTGATGTAAAGGTTTATAAACCATCCATCCTTTCATTTTTTTTACCTGCTTCTCTATTCTGGGTTGCGGGGAGCTGGTGCCTATCTCCGGCAGCCTCTGTGCGACAGGCAGGGGGCACCTTGGAAAGGTCGCAAGTCCTTCGCAGGGCGGTTTATAAACCAGTGTTTGCATAAACTTCAATCTGTTTTAAGATGACAATAATCCTCTTTGGTCTATTAGCTCATCAGTCCAATGACTAATGATATTACTTTACAAAAAGGGAGACTTTGTAAGGGATATAATGTTTTATAAATAGGTTATTCATGGGTTTGCACACTTTATAAAGCCTTAATAAGCCTTTACAGAAATAAAACACTGATCTTATATGGAAGCAGACTCACTATTTGGCAAGATCAAGTGCTGCACTTGGCAAAGAACGTGTCTTTTTTATTTAGTTTTGTAACAGCTTACTAATGGTTTATTAGGGTTTTACATCTTAATTAATAATTAAATTATTAACTATGAACTAGAAATTCACAAGTGGATTCTTATTGTAAAATGGTACCAAACTAATGAATTGGGTAAGATTTAAGTAATTTTAGATGTTTAGGCTGCAGTCCCTAACTTTACATCATGGAAACACCTGCAGAGGTTTTTTTTTATTTAGATCTTTCTGTTAGTTTTTATACTTACAACACAAACATTCAAAATTAACCAACAATATTTCCAGTAAAAGCACACACAGAAATACTTGCATTGTGTTTTTGCCTTGTCAATTTACTTCCTTTGCCACCATTGGGTGCTAATGGAGGTAGGAGTGAGCACTTCATGCACTCAGGTTGGAACTTACAGGTGCTGTATCACACATATGGACTCAGAGTGGCTTTCACTGAAGCCTGCAGGTATGTTTCCTATTAAGAGTTTATATAATCAGCTTTTATTAGAGGGTCATTATCTCCGCTTTCTACTACAACAGTACTTGATGAAGGAGTTAATTTTCTGCAGCAGTGTGCTTTCATGCATTGTTTTTGTTATTAAGTCCAAGAAGGCCATTAAAGTAGTTTTGTATCTGTCATTCTAATTGGATAAGTCGCTGACCACGAGGTTTGGTCAAACAAGTTTTAAGCGCAGATCACTCAAAGTGATTGGTTGTGTTTACCTCATCGGATGAGATATTTAGGAAGCTGGAAGTTTCTTTTTCTTGTTTTTTTCCCCCTATAGTTTTCTTTTCTTTTGGGGTTTTTGGAGACCAGTGTATTGTAGTTTTTTCTCCCTTCAGAGAATATCTTAAAAGAAAATGACTGCATGAGTTCTTTTTTAATTAAATGCAACAACAGTCTATTTGAGTTGCTTTACTCTAACCATGTTTTAGTCTTAAAGTATTTCTTAAAACCTCAACTTTGAAAAAAAGATTATGACAATGCAGTTTGAAAAAGACTTAATAAGCAGGTCTTCCCAATTTAGGAAGGTTACCAGGAAAGAACTTTTGTCCAAACAAGTGAATGAAAATAGAGCTTTAGTCATGAGTTGGGTCTGAACAAACCACAGTCCTCTGAAACAATGTCTTTTGACATACATGTGGGACCAAAGTGGAGCTGTTTAATCATAATGCACACACTGAATTTTAGTGCAGAAAGTATTTTGCTTTGAAAAGCACAGATCAAAGTAAAAGGTGGAACCCTCTTGAAAATGCATCACATACAAAAGAAATGCTGCAGAAATGTAGCTTCCTTATGGATTCATCGTAGTTCATCTTCAGTTTTCATAATTATTTACACTAATAGCCAATAACCCCCCCAGTGTGTTGCAGGAAAGGGTGCATTTCTGAATTTCATCTGCTGCTCAGACCTTCATCTGGTCTTGGAGAAAGGAGAATCTTTGACCTGCAAGCAAAACGCTGTTTAATGTTCAGCTTTTTTCTACTTGACTGTTGATACAAGCGATTGTAAAAGCTGTACTAGAAGGGTTTTTACCAAGCAAAGCTGTTAAAACAGACCTTTAGAGTCAGGGAAAAAGTCATACAGTGTAATATTTACTCAAATTTAAAGACCAGGAGACACCATCACCTCTGTGTACTTGTATTTACCTAACTCTGCTGAAGGTGGAGCTTTTTTATATAACAACTGACACTTGCACTATGTTATATTTGTAATATCTTCTGAGTTAAGTCTGTCCAGAGTGCTATGATATGGGCTTAATGCTCTAATAAAAATTACAAATACACTCAGTTAAATTTTGAACATTTTGCTGAAGTTGCAGGTAAATGTTCAGCTATGAACAGTGCATTTAAAAATGCCACAATATCCATTCTGTGCAAGATTATTGATTAGTTTCTAGTTGCAAGTATTTATAGGCTACCACAATCCAGCAACACTGAACCAAAGAAAGCATTTTTGCAAATAAAAAGCTTGAAGATGACAATTTAAACAGTATATACTCTGATTAACATTGTTAGTTACTGCACACTGTTTTTGCACAATCATATGCAGTCCAGGCAGATGTTAGCTTTCACCTCTTATTTATTTTCAGAGTCCAGTCATGTTCTGAAATAGGAAGGATCCCTCTCTCGTGTCTCATGTTACTGCATGTCAATATACAGTATATACACATCTACTATGTGCACTATATGTTCCCCCTACAGAGGAATAACAAGGAGACACGTCTCAACTGTTTGCCTCAAGGTGATTCTGTCCAAAACTGAGCAACCACTGCTTTGTCTTTCAGATAAAGTAGAGGACAAAAACAGGGAGTCCAGAGGAGAGAAGAGGAGGAAAAGAGAGATTAGGAGACAGACGGAGAGAAGGAGAAAGAGGGGAGTGCAAAGCGGCATAACAGAAAAGGACAGAGTGAAGTCATTCAAGCTTTTCTTCTCCCTGAATAATCCCAGTTTTGTCCAAATTTAGTTTAAGGAGATTGTGGAACATCCAGTCCTTGACATCAGCCAGAAAGTCAAGTAACAGCAGCAACTTAGACTGAATCTCTGAATGTGTTTCCACCCCCACTTTTCTTTTCTTTTTTCAAACTTCCTCAGTTTCTCTGTCTGGGGAAGAGACAATAAATTGCAGGAGATAGAGTGAGCTGTAAAAATATCTGAGAAAAGGTAACAATTTCTATTAGTATGCTTCTAGTTGGGATGGATTTTTTATTTTATTTTTTGTATAAAACCAATGTGAATCTCTTTTGGTTAAAGTTATGCCTTTGTTGCAGCAGGCAGAATGTGATATAACAGACTGTAAAGAAACTTTCTTTTTTTGTCTAAGGTTCTGACTCAGTTGCAATCTTCATTGTGTACTCAAGTGAACTTTTTCACTATTTTCTGGTTCACAGTTGTACGCTCTATCAATGTCTGCATGGTCACTGAAAACAGAAATACAAAGACAACCAGTCATATAATAATAATGCCTTACTGTTGTTCAAATGTAGATACATACCAAAATCTTCTTCTTATTTGTTATGGATTATAATGTCTCTAATATGCAAAAGTATCATTTAAATTAAAAAGCCTAAATCCTGGGTAATTAATCAAGAAGATTGTTTTGAAATAGATTAATCTGCTAATTTCTGTTTGGTCCCAAATGTCCTACAATGTTAGTTGATGTGATGTAAATATTAATTCAGTATATTTAAAGTTTTATTAGTGTACTCTCCTCAAAAGTGTTTCTCAAAAATGAACAAAAGTAAATAATTTAAACTTGTGTTTGCTCTCATAAGGCCCCTCAAACACAAAATTGTAGAAATATGTGGAAAAATGCTAAGTTAAACAATAATTTGATGCAATTAGTTCATTTATTTATTTTTTTACAGCCATCCATTTGTTGGATGGTGGCACGTGAGACTTCAAGAGGAGCTGCTTGACTCCATCTCCTCTTCCTCTGACAGTGGCAGGAAGTTGTAGGTCACTGCGTACTCCGCCATGTTGGGGAGCCCGGATATCACACAGCAGCTCACGGCGCTGCGGAAGATCTCCATATCACGAGCCATACACCACTCGTTGGTCGCAGCGTTGTAGTACTCGACGTTATAGGTGGTGGTGAAACCGTTGAAGCCCCCGACAACAAAGAGCCGGTCTTCGATCACTTCGATGCCGAAGTTACTGCGGGGGGTGATCATGGAGGCCACGTTCTCCCAGCTATCGGTCAGGGGGTCGTAGGCCTCGACGGAGTGCTGACGGTTGTTGCCATCAAAACCACCAACCTAAAAAACGAAGAAAAAAGAAAAGTTGACTCACTCAAACGTTTAAATGTGTGTTGGGACAGTTTCTCAGTATCTTATAAAAAGATGACAAAGCTTGTTAAAAGAAACCAGTAACGACTTAAAGTGCAGCTGGATAAAAAAGGTTGTTTTTCTCTCTCTGAGCATTAAGCTGTAATAATTATTGCATTATTACCTATGGTTTTCTGAAATGTGCATGTAGGTGGTTTTCTCTGTTTGTTTTTTTTATACTTTATATGTTCAATTGAAGTTCTGGCTCTTAGTTTATTGTACTTTCTGTTTTATTTTTAAAAATCAGCCTGTCTTTGTGCACCTTAGTTACTTTTGCTTTGTGTTACATTGAGTATAAGTTACTGGATTAGTTCATATTTCTGTTAATGGTTATTCCTTTCATACGTGACACTTGATTTTGATCCTGCTTGCTCTCCCTTGCCTTGAGTTTGTTTGTTTCTATTTGAAACTAAACTTTAGTCTTATGAAAAAACTGATCTTTAAAGACAAACATTATATATTTTTTCAAATTTATCTTTTTTTTTTTAGACATATTTCCATTATGCTAAGAGGATCATCACACTTATTAGGAAACTGTGAAACAAAACAAAAGCCACAAAGATCAACTAAAATCAACCAACAAAACATAAGCAAAATGTCTGGAAAATGTCACAAAAAAAGCAATCTGTTTTTGTAGACGTCAGCTGACAGACTTGGGTCTCAGCTGCAAAATATTCCCAACACTGGTAAATATATTAGCTATCCTTTGACTAAAAACTTTTATTAACTGGCCTTTCATAATGTACTGTATGTAAATGTATTGCATGATAACTGGAATGAATTTACTGAAACTAAATTTGATTCTGGATCTGTTTTGGACTTGTTTGGGCTAAAATCAAAACTATACATTCTGGTAAAAAGAAACACAGGAAAAAAAATTTTATTCCTCCTTCTCAAACAATAACTCCTTTCTCATGGAGTGAACATTTAGAAGTTGCACCAGTTGACTTTTGCGGCAAAACCCTCTCCTGAATGTATGAACAGCCAAATAATTAGTTTTCTTAGAGCTCAAAGTCTTTTTGGGGAGCTAAATAGTTGCTAATTGCAGACATTATCTCTCTATTTGATTAAATTATCAGCTAATTGTGGTCAGAACATGGATCTGATTTTTACCACAGGTTTGATGCAGGCCCTAACCCCTCTGCAAGTCTGATCAGCTTAAAAGTCCTGCTTATGAAAGCATTATAAATGTAATTTAAACATGCAACCTGTGAGTCAGCAGCGTTTCCTGCACTTACTGCATAAACATGGCCTGCATACGCAATGACTCCTATTCCACTGCGCTGGCTGTTCATGGAGGTGATTGTTGTCCACTGGTCGGTCTCTGGGCTGTAATACTCAGCTGTCTGCAGGCACTCCTGCCCATTAAACCCACCACAAATGTAAACCTAAAGACAAAAGAATAGTCTTTAAAGTAATTGTACAGATATTTTGAAGTGGATTTATGAATAGTTAATATCTTACCTGTTGTAGATAGTTCTTTGACAAACCACAGTTTAAAGAGTAAGAGTTTAATTCTGATCAGACTGATGAACTAATGGCTACTCCAAGCAAGGTCAAGACCAAAGTGTATTAAAACTGCTCAAATCTCAAAGGTTTCATAACAGTTTATGCAAACACTGTTTTAAAACCTTTAAAGTTTTGTATTAAATGGTTATTTACATAGAATTCCATCAATATTGGAGAGGAGAAATAGTGGCATCAACATATATTTCTGCTGGAATAAGCATAGGATGCAAAACTGTTGATAGTATAATGTGTTGAACTGCTATGAAACCTTTGAAATTGAAGTTTATTTATGATGGCAATAATTAACTGTGGTCTTGGCACCACCCAGAGTAGCCATCAGGTTGTCAGAATTACAATCCTTTTTTCCCAAACTGAGGTCAATCAGACAGTTGTCTACAACAGGTAAGCTCTGAGTTGCTCATAACCTTTCCACAAAACTCCACCTCAGAAGATCTAAACTCTCTTCAAGTGTTTTTTGCTTTTTAACCCTCCTTTAAGCCCTTGTAAATGAAGAGAGGAAGAGAAGCCCTTGTAACGTCGGGTCAAAGGCCACAGGAGGGTTAAAACTAAAACCACAAATCTATTCCATTCATTTTCACCTTGTTCTGGAAGGCTGTGCAGCTTGCATCGCTCCTTTGCTCGTGCATCGGTGCAATAAAACTCCACTGGTTGATCTCGGGGCGAAAGTATTCAGCTGTGTTGAGTCTTAGGTGTCCATCAAAGCCTCCCATCGCATAGATGCACCCATTCAGCACAGTCACACTCACGTAGCAGCGCCGACAGTACATGGGTGCCACTTCCTGCCAGGTGTGAGTGACAGGGTTGAATCTGCGGACGCTGTTAAAATGCTCCACTCTGTCAAAGCCGCCAACGCAGTAGACGTAACCATTGAGGAAGGCGGCGCCATGGTAGGCACGAGGGCGCTCAAGCTCAGTTGTCACATTGGTCCAGCGGTTAGCTCGGATATCATATGCTTCGATGCCATTGGTTGGATCACCACCGCTCCAGCCGCCAATGGCCAGGAGGATGGCGCGAGGCAGGCGAGGGCGGGCGATGGGGTTAGAGTGGTGGAATAAAGGCGCCCTAAATGTGTCCATCTGATGTATGATTTTAGTGGCAGCATCGATGAAAGACAGGCACTTCTTATTTTTCTGCACCAGTGCGTTAGTCAGCACGGTATTCCTGATGTACTCCACATCCAGCAGGGCCATTCGGACCTACACAGAGATAACAAGACAGTATCTGTAAAAAGAACTTCATGACCAGCAGAGTATTCAAACTGTTTAAGTCATGTTTTAGTATTTTTCCCATTTATAGACTGAAGTCTTCCAAAAAGACTGTTTCTCTCAATGTAAGCAAAACAAGGACAAAAATTGATTATGTTTAAGTCTGAATCCTAATAAAATCCAATAATTTATTCTGTGCAATCATACATGCTTGTCCCCAGTATGTCTAGAGAACCACAAGTGAGGAAAGACCATCTATTTGTCAGAAAGTTTGTCTCTGAGGAAAACATTCAGGCTTGCAGCCTCTTGTGACATTATAAGGAGATAAGCATTGCTCCCAGCTAGCAAACAGATTTGTCCGAGCTCCTCTCTGTCACTCCACTGAGCTTCCCCTGAGTGACAGAGAGGATTTTAAAGATACAGCCACCGCAATGCTGCTCACTAGGTTTGAGGATATCATTTTGAATCCTCAAGATTGTTATTTAGTCTTTCCTATCGGAGTTTTTTAGAACCAGGAGTGACTTGCAAGAGATGGATCTGCCTGTCAACACCGCAGGTTGCTGCTATTCAAGTCACAGAGTTGTGGTCATGATTTCAGGTGTCACTTCATGCTACCACATCCTTAAAATTGAATTTGATATTGAAGTGTTTTATAAATTTAGAAGTTTCTATCGAAAAACTGGAAAAAAAGAGTAGTGTGGTAGATTCTATCCTTCAGCACTCAGAAGCATGTACTCTTATATATCTGATTTATCCTATAAAACTCTTTTTCTCCAAACTGAGGACGTTCAATAAAAACTATCTACAACAGGTAAGATACTGAATGTTCATAACCTTTTTACAGAAACTTACGTCAAATGATCTGAGTTCTCTCTTTAAAGTGGTGTGTTATATTAGTGCTTGAACTAAAGGTGTGTAAAGTTGAGACAGTGGTTGGTTTTAGAGACCAAACCTTCTAGATGGAAACAAAATTTACCCAAAGACATGAGCATTCAAAGACAACGTGGTGACTAAATACATCAATTGCAATGCAGTCTTCATCCAACCCCAGATCCAAAAAAGTTGGGACATTGTTTAAAATGTAAATAAAAACAAAACATAATGTTCCACTGAGAAGCATTATTCTGAAATTGGTAAACAGACTTGTTAAAAGATAGACTGCTGAACCTCTGCCCATCTTTACTTCTGAGAGATTCAGCCATTCAAAATTATCTTATTTTTTTCCTAAAAATGGTACAATTTTTTTCATTTGAACATTTGATAAGTTTACTATGTTTTACTGTAAATAAAATATGGGTTTAATATTTACATTTTATACAACATCCAAACTTTTTGCAAATTGGGGTTGACATGGCACCAATAAATAAGAACAATCAGAAATGTGACCACGTTTATGCTTTCTTATTTGCAACATTTCAGTAGTTCAAGAGCATTGCCTGTTATCTAGTCCAGGCACTAGTCTAAAACTTGTCACCAACCAAATTTATTGTGTATTTTGGTGCATTTTTGATATGCTCAAGTGATTTTGTTCTGTTCATTGTTTATGGGCTGTGCTAAACTCTGGGATTATTTGACCACACTAAGATTTCTTCCAAAAAAGGTTTTTATCTGCTTTCAAGAGGAAAAAAAGCAGTAATATGCTGTAAAACTAGTGTTGCTGTTTTTGATAGATTAGGTCCAGTTGCTTCACTTATCTCTTTATGATACCAGAGAGTATAGATAAATCCAAAAGGGGAAAACAGAACTTCAGACATCAAAACTCCCTTAAAGGCAGTCACTCCTTCCAATTTTAACTTGATAAATGCAGCACAGTCAGGATAACGCCATCAACTTCAAACTGAGAGTGTGAATGACATTAAACTAAATTTAGTCATAGCAGTGATCATACCTTAATCAAGAGAGCAAAGAAGTGCCTTTCTCGTTCTTTAGGAGAGTGGGCAATCCATTTTAGAATAGCCTCAAAAACAGTGCTCTCTTTTTGCGCGATGAGGCTGTCTTTCTCAATGATGTCGGTGAGTTCCTCCACAGAAAGCAGCAGGAACTCATCACAGGAAACCACCTCCTCAAAGTGCTCCAGGATGAAGCTGAAGGCCTTGGAGCGCAGCTCAGCGTGCAAACAGACAGTGGTGAAGTTCCAGATGCCGATGCAATTGTTCGGACGCAGCATCTCGATGAGGAAGCTGCAGCAGACGTGTACGACCTCCAGAATGTTGAACTGATCGGCTGCTATCAGAAGCTCCTGCACGTTGTTCTCCGTGACGGACAGAGAACCAGCGTACACGTAGTCCAGGATCAGCCGCATGGTGTCGGGAGACAACCCAGATATGCGGAAAACCGTTTTTTCTAGGTTTGCCCACCGTGTGAAGAAAGCTCTGAAAAAGACACAACACTGGATTGAGATTTTAAAAGAAATGAAATGTAAACAGATGCAATGAGAAAAATCAGTGTGAACGCTGAGTGCTGGATGAAGTTTGCTGAAGAAGTTGTTAAAACTAAAGCAGGGAGAACAAAAACTAAAAGGAGCCAAATACAAGGAGCAGAACAATAGCTAAAAGCTAAAATGAGTAAAATGGTAGCCAAAAAACTAAAGTTGGGTACAACATAAGGAGAAATATAAAAACAAGAAATTGAGAGTGTGAACGCTGAATCAGCATTCACAGGATAACAATTTAACCTGCAGCCTAAAACATATTTTTGCACTTTAGCTGACCATTTTTCTCTTTGAATTTTAGGTTTTCTGACATCTCTTTACATGATTTAATAAAGTTCAGTGGCTGCTTAATTTTTTCAGTCCATTGAGTTACAACAGCAAAACCATCAATGTGAAATCACAGACAGGTGAATTAAACATTTGTCAGTTTATGCACTGTGAAAACCTTGGCTGCTTATCTGGCCTGTATCCAATTAGACAAAATTATACAGATGAGTTTATTGCTGTTGTTGCAGCAAATGCTAATATTAGTATCTTATTCTCTTAATAAACAGTATGCAGTGTGTTGCTGATTGAGACATCGTGAGTCCAAATAATTGTCTCAAAAGTTACTTTAAATGACATTAATTTTCAATCTAAAGTTTCTGAGATCTGGAGACAAACATAAAACCCACTCTGTTGCTTTGAAATCACTCAAACCCTTGTTTTATGTTCATTCAATGTATTTATGAGACAAACTTGTTTAAAAAAAGCTTCAACATTACTTTTAACTTTAAATGCTGAAACTATCAATTCTTAGACTCAAATCTTTAAATAACACAAAAGATGGTATTTCTGCTCACTAAATTAAAATAACTTAAGCAGTTTCACCCTTAATACCTTAAGATCAACTCACCGGAAGTAAGGTGTACAGTTGCAGAGAATAACCTTGTGGACTGGGAACTCAACTTCCTCCACTTTGAGGACTGCATCGGTAAATTTTCCCTCCAAGCGGAGTTCGTTAAACACCGAGCTCAGCTTGCTTGAAGGCTGGCCTTGTCCGCTCATCATGAATTTTAACAATTTGAGAGATTTTCTCAGATTTGTCTCCTGTTGAACGTGGCTTCCAGTCAGGTCAGCTGAGTGAGTGTCAAACTGGGAGAACACTCGCACGTTATGACATTATGTTTCTAGAATGGAAACGACCAATGAGATTAAAATTCCGTTTTACGTTTACCTTTAAAAATCTAAATTTGCATCTTTTAAATTTCACTGTTGTAATATCATATAGCTCTTGTGCAGGGACATAATCCAGACTGTTTGTACCACAGTACAGTATGTACAGCTACATGCATTTAGCATAACATTAGTGCACGTAGCTGCATAGATATTCTCACGCATGAAACAATTATTTTGCTCATTTTAGGCCAAAATAATTGTACTTTTAACACAAGCCTGTGCAGCATTTGTCAGAAAATCCTATAAAAACTGCTGATTTTCCCTAAAATCAGCACAATAGTTGTTTTATGGTTGGTAATAGGCTGGGAGGGTGAAAACTGAGCAACAGTGCTGAAGTAGATTTCAAGGAGAGCAATATTTTTGAAGGAACGGAAATGTTAATGTGTTTCTATAAAGGTAAATATTCTGAAAAGTGTAAAAGCTACACAAAACAAAAGTCATAGCATTCATTCCCTAGTGTAAGTGGTTTGTTTTGACATATGAATGGCTAAAATAGCACAAAGTATGCAGAAGTTTTTAGGTTGCAAAACATGTACGAAATCAGCTTTCACGCAGCTGTCATGTAATGATTCAAATTCAGAAAACCAATGTCTTAGAATAATTGTAATGTTGGGACAATTCTCAGGGGGTGAAACAACGACGATAGTTTTTAAAAACACGATAAAGTGTTGTCTGTTACTGGTACGGTACGCCAACAAATAATGATCCCAGTTATATATAAAAAAAGCACATAAATGGTTAATTTTGTCTCCAGTATCAGGGCTTGAATGTCCCCTCAGCAACTGGTGTGTCTGTGCAGCGTGGCTGGTGGGGTTTGAGTCCTGGATGTACCTGATGTGAGGGTAACTGTCTGTGTCGGGGGCTTCAGAAACTGACGTGCCTGCAGGGGCACTGCTGTCAGCCAAGTGTCTAAGTGGACACCTGTCAGTGCCATCTCCCTAATTATTTCTTGCATTCTTGGGTCTTCTTGGGTCTGCACTGCCAACCCCCCAGCTGTCCTCCTCCAGTTGTCACTGTGAAGGAAATTCTGGCTGCTTTTTTGTGTTCCAACTCAGCAAAACCGGCTGCACATTTAGTACTATATCTAGCTGTTTTAATTGAGCTTATTTGTACTTTTTTGGCCTCGGGCTGGTACAAGTATAGAGCCTAAATTATTCAGAGAAATCTTAAGCGTTAAAACCAACAAATGCTATCCATGTAAAAGCTAAAAAAAAAAATAACAGACATGGAAAAAGGTACTTTCAGGACATACAGAGCCAATTTTTTTTTTTTATTTAAGAAGTTTATTTCTCACCATCAGCATATTAGCCCTCTCCATTCAGGTTTTTTTTCCATCTGAGAAAATTACTTGAAAAATCATATCTATGGACATAATCTCCTGTTTTGTGCCGGAGCTATCTGCCTTCAAACGCAACATCAGTCAGGAAAAATTGTAGCCATAAATTCCACTTTATGTCATAAAACTGAAATAGAGTCATATTTGTCATTCTCCCCCCCTCCCTTATCTTCATCTTTTGTGCATTTCCTGTGTGAAATTAATCAACTATATGCAAGATTAACTGTAATTCTCACTAAACAATCCTCTGAGTGTCTCCAAGTTATAAATATGACATAATGACTCTAAATAAGAGTGTTAATACTCAGAGATTTTAACATTCATGAGGGAAAAATAGAAAAAAGGGGGCTTAGAGCGTGAGAAGAACAGAGATATGACTGGACTCTAATGAAGATGTATGCTGCCAGTGCAAATTACTGTGTGTGGGCAAAAAAAAGGAACTCTATTAGGATCTAAATTGCCTCTAAAATAGCTTGATATATGCACGCAAAGAAAGAAAAACTACATTTGCTTGTCAGTTACAATTTATTCAGCTGATAAAACCTCTATTGTTTAATCGACTACATGAATCTAGCTGCCATTAAAACATGCCACAGGTTCATAAATTATCTCCAGCTGACTGTTATCATCACGCCGAACTGCCGTGTTCTTTTAATTTTAATATAATTATTCCTTGCTAAATGTAAGACTTCACAGTTTTTGTTCTTCCTTGTGGCAGTGATGCGAATATCTTGACAAATGTTCCCACTTCGGTCCGAGCCCTTCTGCCTGTCACCCACTTCCAGATCTAAAAAACTCCCGTGACCTCTGACCTTCGTGTGGAGAACAGCCTGCAGCCCGACTCGACTGTTTCTTCGCTGCAAAGTCAGAACAGAACAGAGCCTTTGTCAAACACGTTGACCCATTTATGGGAAGAGTCTGAAGTCACTTTGGATCACTCATCGGCGACAGTTTAGAACAAAAGAAGCCGAAACGGGACATTCTGCGACGAACACTTGAAATGAGACACAAAAGGCCATCGCCTGTGGGCTTGTAGCCACAAATTAAGCTCTCCTCACCTCCACTTCATCTGCTCATCAGCACACCTGTCTGTCATCCTCCCTGGATCTGAACTCCTCAGATTCTCCAGCTTGTTGTCAGATCCTATAGCTTTCTGTTCTCACTTTGCTTCCTGCTTCCTGTATGATATTTCTGGTATGTTTTTGGTCATTGTTTTGCTGTCAGCTTTTCCTTCAATAAAGTCTCAGGTATTATTTTAATAGTTTGTCTCAGTGCCTCCATTTTGGGGACTTAACACTCAATATATGTATGTTATTTGTGTTATTTTGTGTTACTACAGGCCTGGATTGACTCAGCACAGGTGGAGAAAGGCAATGTCTGAACACAGGATTTTTATTATTTTCAAAAGAATATTTCAGCTCTCTCAAATCATTTAAAGTGGGGTTCTGAAAAAAGGTTATGAAGAATTATTATCTTACCTGTTGCAGATACATGTTTGAATGACTTCAGTTTGGAAACAATCCATTTAGTAGTTGCAGCATGAATTTAAACTGCAACACAAAGGTAATTAAAAGCCTTTCAAAAATAAACAGACATTAAATTGTTGTATTGCTATAGAAGCAAATCAACAAAAAAACTAAAACAAAACAAAAAAATATTCATCTGGCATCATGTAAGATTTTGTCTAAAAGTCTAAAACAAATCAAAGCAACATAAATAGATAATAGGCGTAAAGATAAACTGGAGAAAATAGCTAAAATTACCAAAACAGTAGCTAGCTAAAAGCTAAAAGTAGCATAAGAAAACCAAATAAAACAAGTATGCTTCAGATTTCAAAAGGAACAATGTTTCTGAAGGAATTGAAGCGATCTCAGTGTATTTTTGTGGAAACTTTAGTTTAAATAATGTATAAAAGTTATAAAAGTCACATCACACTATTCCCAGTGCAGCTGAATGTTTTGATATATGAATGTTTAAATTAGTACAAATCAGGCTATGCAGTAAAAGTCTGATTGAAAAAAAACATATGGAAGAAACTATAAATGGGAAAACTACTCAGTATTCAGTTATGATGAATTAACTTGTCTCATAATAACACATAACACTGCAAACCCTGAAAACTAGTGAACCAAAGTATTTATACTTTCTGAACAACATGACGTGAGCAGAAATGTATTCAGGTGTTCCTTTGAATATTTTCTGACTTTATTTTTATTTGATTTGGATCTTTGCTTTTCTCCAGTGTGTCTTTTTCAGTCTGGAAGGTGGACAGTCAAGACGAATAGTCAGCAACACAAATGTGTGCTCTCTAGGAATCTGTTTTTTCTGCTCACAGCATTTTTTTTTCTTACATATGTTGAAAAGGCATACTCAAAATGCAAAATGCATCAGGGCATGAAGAGGGAAAGTAGGTCTGTGGTGCTGCAGCGGCTCTTTAAAATAAAAAGAAAAGCTGATAGGGCAGAAAAGGCTGCACTCTGATCCATATTCATATTTCCTTTCATTTAACTGAGAACTCTCCACAACTGTTGATTCGTTTTGAAGAATCACTTGTTCGCTTTCAGGAGAGTGTGCAGTCGGTTTCTTTTGCATAATTATGCAGTTACTTCAGGGGTTTACCTGTGGCTGTGTGGGTGCATTAACATGGTTTGCAAAGAAACACACTCACAGGAAAGGTGGCTGCAGAAATTACACATTCACTTTTGAGGGCTTGTTTTTCATTAACCTTTATTTGTCTGGGTTAAGCTGGTTGAGAGGAAAAATGTTGCTTTATTATAATTTTTTGTTCTGACACATTTGCAGCGATAGGACTCGCTAAAAGAAAACCAGCAGCATGTTTGTTTCCAGCAATATTTTAGCCATCTTCAGGTTTAGTTTTCTTCTTAAACACATCAGACTAGCTGAAAACTACTGCTATATACTGTAAATAAGAGTATATGTTGGGGATGATGCTCAACTACTACCACACCAAGTCTTACCTTAATATCTCTACAGCTGGCTGATTTATAGCCAGTTTTGTGTTGACTAATGCTGATCTGCGGTGGCGGCTATCTTGAATTGTACTGACTCCAAAAGTTAATGAGTTGTAGATGGACAACCGGTGTTTACTTTCAGAAAGTTTCAATAAAATCCATCTGGTGGCTCATGAGATATTTTACTAACAGACAGGCACAGTCGACTGTAATATTTATTTGGCAAAATTGTAAAAACAGATCTCACACAATCAGTTAATGCTCAGCATATGTGTTGGGAATTACTCTTAGCTTTCAGCACGCCAAATTTTAACTCAGCACCTGTAAAACTGATAAAGTTGTAGCTATTTTTGTGTTTGCTAAGTTGTCTAGCTGTGGCAGCCATCTTGAATGGGGTTGATTCCAAAAAATAATCAGTTGCACAGGTACAGCACACAATAATTTCCTGAGAGTTTCATTAAAATCCGTCCAGTGGTTCACAAGATATTTTGCTAACACTACAGACACACACACAGGCAACAGCATTATTACCCTGTCGTTTGAAAGTGGGTAATAAAAAAAACAGGTAAATTTTCAGATTTACAGCTCAACGTTGTTCATCAAAGCATAAAAAAATCTTAACACTGGAACAGTTTCAACTTTTAAAATGAATATTTTCTGTTTTTTATTACGTATAATGTTGCAACACTGCACACACCACCGTTCTTTGTTGGCTTCTTGTGTTTTTTCTTTTGGTTTCAGTAAAGCTAAAACATGCAGACATGTAGATAAATCTAAAGGCCAACTCACTGCTCTCTATGAAGAAAAATGTGGGATTTTTAGTATTAGAAATGACTGAAACAAGGCAGCTACGTACGTACATGACTAACGTTCATATTTGCTCAGCTTTAAATACATGCAGCTTAAACACAGAAGGAACCCGGTTATTTTTTCTCAGAAATCCTGATGAATCATCATAAATCAAAAACGCTGTTGCAGCCTCCGAAAAGGAAACAGCAGCAGAAGCTCTTTCCTCCGAGCAGATCAGTATCACCGTAATGAAATGTATTCAAAAACATGCAGGTATTTTTCATTATTTCAGCATCGTGTTGCCTTTCAAGATGTAACAGAGTCCACCGGAGAGCTAATTTAACCAACAATGATGGGAAGGGAAATAAAACAACAAAAGACATTTTAAATAACCTGATCTCTTCTGATATGAGTCACGGCTTTTGCAACAAAAAAGAGATGAGGTGTGTGTCTGTGTGTGTGCTATGTGCAGAATCAGCAGTGTGTGTGCAGGTGTGTGCTTACAGGTGTGTGTGGACGAGAGGGATGGAGGTCTCGAGGGGATGCAGCAGCTTCCTGCTTCTCTCCATCCCTCCCTTAAGAAATCCACTCACCCTCTTACAAGACTTTATGTCCAAATTGTTTCCAAACATCTTTTTTCACCTTTCTCCTTGATTTGGAAGAAACAGCCACCATATGAAGCCTATATGTAAATATGTGGAGGCTCTGTCATCCACAATGTATGTCATGATGTTTTAGCATCTTCTCTAAATCATCTGCTTTAATTGTTTCTTTCTTACATTTACATGCAAAGTGGACAAATTAACTTAAATGTGAATTTTCTTTTTTTTTTTTTAACTCAGCAGCTCCCCTAGTTTTTAATAATCTTTAACAAAAAAACCTCAATACAACAAGAAAAAACATGCAGTTAGCAGAAAAACAAAAAAGTACTTCAAGAATTATAAATTAAACTTCACTCTTTTAAGACCGTCTCACAAAATGCTGCAGCAGACATTTACAAGTTTTACAATATGAAACTCTTATTTTATATTTAAATTTATTCCAATGATTTTGACTTTGCAGATAGATTACAAACCATTAGAAAGTACTGCAACAATTTACATCTAAAAACAAGAAAATCTTTAAAATAAACAAAAACATGTAGCCAGTTATCACTATAAATGTTCACGTGTTAAAATTTCAAAAGTTATTGACAAGTTTTTAGGAAATGACTGCAAAAAAAAAAACATAACTAAGATAGAAATGCTGAAAAAAGTAGCTAACAGAGTACAATAACTTTGAACATTTCACTGATTTTCCACATATTAGATAAAATATTCCAGTATTTGTGATGCTGTATCACAAAGAGTTGAGAAGATAATTGTGATAAATTAATAAAAAACCTAAAAAGACCCGGTCAAGATTGATGTAATTTACTAGTAGTGTCTTTTTAACTTGCATACAAAATGGGAACAAATGTGAATAAAGTCAAATGTAAATTTAACAATAACGTTTTTCTGCCATTCCTTTAGAACAGAACAGAGTAGAAAACGGCAAAAGCGACACTTAATAAACAAAAAAACTTGATGTCCACCTGAAGTCTCCCTTTAGTCTGTTTTGTGCGGAGTGATTTTTCAGCACATCCTCGTCCCTGAGCTGGCTAACAAACTGTTCCCAAGTCGACTAAAAAACTGTTACTGTGGCTTAACAGGCAACAAAACAGCTGACACAACGACACACACAGACACACAAACACAGCACTATATTACCAGTCCACCAGGGAACTAAACTGCTTACAGGACACACCTAAGTCCTTAATGATCCAAGGTGTGTGTGTGTATGTGTGTGTGAGAAGAAGAGAGAGAGAGAGAGCACAAACTATCTTTACATCTGCATTTTCACAACTTTGTGTTCCTCTGAGCCTCTGAGTGTAACTTGGTTGCATGCAGGTGTTGTGTCTCTGAAGGCCCGACCAAGCACATGTGTGTGTGTGTGTGAGGGTGTGTGTGTGTGTGCGTGTGTGTGTGCGTAGATCAATAAAGCTATTGCTGCAATAAGCTGGGTTGGCTTTTGTGACAGTATTGCCTGTGTCTCCGGAGAACAGAGAATATGTTGTGTAATTTACCTCGACAGCAAAACTCAGAAGTGGTTCATTTCCTAAACACACACACACACACACACACACACACACACACTGTTCTGTTAAGATAATGGAATACTCAGTCGGATAAATGATCACCACAAAATTGTAACTGAGTGTCCTGCCACAGGAAATGATTCGATTGTTGAGCTGATAGGACGCTAGTTGAGAGTTAGAGATTGACAGCATCTCCACAAATTACAAATAAAAACAAGTAAGTCTATATATAAGCAGGAATTTATAGTAACATACAAGCAATTAAGTTTTTTCTCCCTTTGAAATAACTATAATTTATTAGTAAAACCAAAGCTCTTGAACCTACCCCCGATGCATCAAATTTAATCTTTATTACTTTTAACAATAACTATAAGCAAAGTGCTGCTTTTAATTTGAAATCCGTAGCCTAATTTGAAGCATAACTTTTTAAAATGTTTACAACAAGAACTTGGAGTTGAATTTCTGAGCAAATGCTCTTGAGATAATCAAATATTAAAAGTCTAGTTCAAAACAAGAAATAGACAGCACCTTGTGCAAGGTCAGAAACCCTCTGCTCTCTCTCCATGGGTGTAGTGCTGCACACAGACTGTAATACTCTTATTTTAGTTCATGGTGGTAAAATTTATTTATAAAACAAATCCATACACACACACACACACACACACACACACACACACACACACACACAGAGAATGAGAGCAAGAAGGAGAAAAGGAAAGTTGCTGAACGAAGCTAATTGTTTTCCATAGAAATGAATGTTTTTGAACTGCCATGTAGCCTACAGCTTCTAATCAAAATGCACATTTTTACTTTGTCGGGCGCAGTTATCACTCTCTATCATTGATAATCATCAACCTGAAAACCATCAGCCTGCAGGCAGCATCGCAGCTCTGCCAGCTACAGAGCAAGCCAGAGAATGAGCGGAAATTAACCTTTTATTGTCTGCCGCAGAAGAATAAAGAATACATACATCTGCGTAGCTGAGAGGCTCAATATTGTGGGGAATAATGCAAAGATGCAAAATCTCTTTTATTCCAGGGTTTAACTCCATTAAAAAAATATTTGGGAAAAAAAATGAAGGCCAACAGTGATGCTGTTATTACCCAACATGTGGACTGTTTTGCAGAGTTGCTTCTTGTTCAGCAGAAAACAAACCTGTAACAAAGAAAGTTGTTCAGACCTGCCATTAAAAACTGGCATTGCATGCTAAATTCAGGTATGAACAGCCTCATTGCACAATGAAAACCTTTTCTCTCAGACCAGCTTTGGAGGTGGCGTGGATCCCTATTATCTGGTAGTCTGAACTTAATCTGTCCTGAGCCAAGCTGAAGGACCTCTGATATGATCCCACGCAAGCAGCAGAATAAAAGTCAGGGGACAAAAGAACAAACAAACAAAAAAGTCAGCTCAGCTGCCGCCTGAATAAAGATAACTAAACAGCGATCCTTGGGAATATTAGAAGATTTCTTTTTTGGCTAAAAGCCTTAATTAACTCTTATTAATGACCATTTTGAAAGGATTTTATTAATCAGAGTGGATTACAGGATGCTGTGTGAGTTTCTCTTCTGATTGTTTTTAGACCCACGGTGGTCGCTGTATAATGTGCTGTGTCAATCAGAAGACACCAATATGAGCAGCGTTATGTCCCATTATTATTCACAGTGTGGCTGTGTGGAGAACATATAACGGTTGTCAGCACGTTGTGGATTTTTAGAGATTAAAATCTTCATTCTTTATTTCGACACTGAGCTCTGTGAAGTCACTAATCAATATATGTACCTTTATTTCTCTTATATTGTGTCTGCAAGGTAATTAAGAGATAACTCAAAAGTGTAACTTCAATGGCTCTGAACCCTGTTAATGTTATATAGTTCAGATGTCTGAATAAAATGTGATTATTCCTGAAACATCAGCAGACCTGCTGGAGTTTTGTTTGTTGCTCACTGACAGCCCACTGTTAGACTTGGCCGTGTGTGTATCTGCATACGTTGTGTTTAATTGTCGTCAGATTACAAAACATTTTGGGGTATCCAATTTACCACCAAGGAAGAACGGAGGTGTCAGAACTGACCACTGGCACTCAGATCACCCGAGTCAGATTTGTAACAAGTCTGATCAGCTTTAAAGAGGAGAAGCTGTGGCTCAAATAGAAAAACTGTTTGTCCAACGGTCAATGTGTCCTTGATACTAAACCCAGAGTTGTTCACAATAACAGGGGTACACCATCAATCAGTTTCAAGCCAATTTACAAAGCTAATAAAATAGTAAATTAACTTAAGAAACCTAATTTGAAGGAAAATTGAGCAGCATGTCAACAGGTAGGGACAAAAGATAGAGTTCAAATATGAGACAAATTGTAGTTTTGCAGTATGGTTATAACCAATGAAAGAAGACTTAGAAGACTTACAGCTCTCTTATAGCCCAACATATGTAGATTATAAGGGGTACATATAGATATAGATATAAGGGATAAAATGTATGGTTTCTGAATCTCACTCAAGGGGTTCTTTAATCTAGCCTGTGAAGGAAAAAAAAAATCAGAAATTGTCATAATTTGGGGTTTTTGTCTTGTTCTTTTGTTGTTTTGATTTTATTTTTGTTTTGTATTCTTACAAAATTATTATTAGATTATTGTCATTCTTGCAATATTGACTGCCTGCTGATACCCTCAGTTGTCCCTGCTTCTTCCAGCTCCTCACTCACCTGTTTTTCATCCTTTATCAACACACCTGTTTCCACTCCCCATCACCTTCCCGTTATATATGCTCCTTAGATTTGCTCAGTCAGAGGTCAGATCCTTCCGTTTGCTCTTGCGCATCGTACATTTTGACATTTTGCATTGTCTTGTTGAACCTGAGTCCTCTTTGCCTGCGTTTAGTGCCTCACATTTCATTTCCTTGACAAAAACCTGGGCAAAACCATGCAGTCTTGTTGACCATATGGCAAAAACACTAGACTCATGTCTTTTGATTTTTTTTTGGTTATGTTGTGAATGTTATGTAGGCTGTTTGGAAGGGGAAACAACTTCTATAAAACACCCAATCCCTCTTGTGTGGAGCTGATTGTTTGTGGAACCAGTCATGCAAATAAACAACTTGCCACACCCACACTCATTTATAAAACATGACAGACGTTAAAACCGACTCAGATTAAAAGAAAATATGTTCTTTAAATGTCCGTAATCATTTACAGATAGATAATTCATGTGCAAAACATGCTGTGGTCTTTGTTCACAACAGACGTGACAAAGCTTTAATGTTTTCTTTTCTTTAATAAGTGATAACTGCTGGAAAAAAAAGAAACAAAGTAGAAAATGTTTGAAAATTTAAGAAAAAATATTGCATATGAATTTAGAAGATTCAGATACCTGTGTCAATGCGTATGCTTAGAATAAAAACATGATCACATTTGAGTAGAAAAGATAGCGAGGTAAAATCCAGAACCAGACAGCTCCCTGGACATGAGAAATATATGATGTAATAATAAGAAATTACAGCTATGAGTAACTGATGGCTTGTCCACTCTTTCCTTTCCTCTCCACAGTTTTTTTAATCTCTGTTTTGTTGTGTTTATCCTCAGGCTAGTCTTAGTCATGCCTGTCTGTTTGCGTGTTAAAACGAATCATCCGAGAGGTCCGGTGGTTTATTAAAGGAAAACCATTTGCTGTCTGTTTGACTCTGTGCTCTCTGCCTCTCTCACACACTCCAGTCGGGCCATTGTTACTCTCCTCTGCTTTTATCACTCATACAATATACATGATGTTACTATTACAAGAAGAGAGCAGAAGAAGGGAAGAGAACCCCTCATTTAATGACCCGGTGTGTCATTAGCTCATTTTCTCGAGCCTGTTTTTGTGTTTGAGAGACACAAAGGATGTGCTTGAGGGTATGAAGCTGTATGTAAATCAGTGCATGTAGTAGTTTTAAACAGTACATGCTGATCACTCACAACATTAAAACTACTGATACATGAAATGATCAACATTTATCATCATCATCAATGCATTGTTTTGGTGGAAAGCCCTGAGGTCTTGGCATTGGTAGTTTCACTCAAATTGTCCAAGTCAACCTTTTTTAAACTACAAGCCTGGCTTGAGGATCAAATTGTTGATCCAGCCTCCAAATATCCCAGATTCAGGTCTGGTTGGGCAAACATTGGCTAAGAGGATTGGCTGTCAGCATCTTTATGTCAAACCCTGAAACGGAGCAGTTTAAATATTATCAGGAAGGTGTTTATCTGCGTATAAATTTACAATATTTTTAAACACACTACAAATGTGCCTATGCTGTATGTGTGTGTAAATACAGCATGAGTTATGCCTGTAATAATGATTCCCTGTGTAATTGTGTTCATTCATAAAATATAACATAAAACAGAATAAAATCCCAGATACATACGGAAATGAATTTCCTCCGGTTGGGTTCAGCCTTTAAGATCAGGTCAGGAGCTCCATCATCTGAGGGGGGAGTTCAAAGTATAGCTGCTGATTTTCCTCATTGATACCAGTCAGCTGAGGTGGGTCGGGTGTTCGATTAGGGTGCCTCCTGGATGCCTCCCTCTGAAGGTTTTCTGGGCATTTACCACAGACTCCAGGACAGACACAGAACTCGCCGGATAGGTTATGCATCCTCTCTGGCCTGGGAATGCTTTGGGACATCCCAGGAAGAGCTGGAGGGTGTTGTTTGGGAGAGGGAAGTTTGAGTTTCCCTCTTTGACCTGTTGCCTCTGCTACCTGATCACAGATAAGCATCAGAAAAAGAATGAATGAGTGGACAGAATAAAACAAAAATGAATCCAATCTAATGTTCTGTTCATTATAAACTTTGACACTAACTGGGAGTTGTTCTCTCCTGCAAAAGATACAGAAAACCTGCCTGAAAGGACTCATGAGATGAGCAGGCTTTTCTTTAGTTACTTGTCTGCATCACACAGAAATACATTTGCGTCATGCCAGGCTAGAGTGGCTATTTTGGCACAACTCAAAGCCTGAACATCTGCCTTAGACCAGAAACACTGATGGAGCTGCTGAACTCTGAAACACATTCATGCCAAAGGCTTGCATTGGGCAACATTTTTTTTTCTGTTTTGTTTTTTATCTTCACAGGGCAAAGTGCATGTAGATCGTGTAGCTTGGCAGCTGCACAGTGTGCTCACTGCTCTCTGACAAACTTGTGCAGCCAATAGCCACAGGAGATCTATCAAACTGCTCACCGCTGAGCCAGAAAGAGCCGGTAACTGTGGAGTTCCTTTTAAAGAGTTACTCACACTGACGTCTGAACTATAGGGTGTCATGTATACTCACTACCTTCTTTTTCTCAGCAGTGATTGCACCTTGTTTTCAGCATTAAGCAGATGCATCATCACAGCTCATATAACACTGCATTAAATCTGAGTGATTTCCACTTCTGGTTTGCATGCAGAAATATTCTTTACTTCAAAATTTTTTAATTGCTTTTGATTTGGAAAACTTCACTTATTTTGCTCATTAAGACTCTTGTGGCGTACCGGGCTCATTGCTGACCGCTTTGGTAAGTTGAGTGCGTCGCTTCTGAGCAGTCAGTTTACTAATCAGAGAGCCTGAACAGAGCATTTCACACAGAAGATGACTGAATTAGCTGCAGCAGGGCTTTTTTTGGTCTCTTTTTTTAAAAAAAGCTGAAGAATGAAAACCTTTCTCCAGCAAACCGACAATCTAAAATAATAAAAATGTAAATGAGTAAAATGTGAGCTCTTTGAACATCACTGTGGCAATAGTAACGGGTGTCGCCTTTTCAAAAAAGGTGATAAATCTTATTCTTGATTCAGTGTAGGGAAACATCTTGATGATTAGTATTTCAGCTTTTAATTGTGCAAACAAACTAATGTTTCTTCCTCACATCAACAGTGGAAGACACAAACGTCTGAGGAAGACACAAACAGGGTCAAAACCATGTCTGTCTGCACAGTTAAAGCTGAACTATTGATCAGTGAGCTCCAGCCTCTTTTTATTTCGTAAATCTAGTTGCTCTTCAGCTGTGAGGCATCTGATCCAGCTGTTCACTGCCGAACTGATGATTGGAGTACTTTACTTTTGGTGGATTATCTTTAACATCTACTTTTTAGTTCAACCAAATGTTCATTTTACTTTCAAACCTTTGTAGTGTTCTGTCATTTTGATTTGCTATTAGTTATTTGTATTTTACTTACACTTATCTTTTAATTGTACATAGACAGTCTTCAGTGTTGTAGCTTATTTTCACCTTACCAAGTAAATGAATGAATGAATAAAAATGAAATGCCTTTTAAATTGCACAACCAGTGCTTTGAGCCAAACAAGGAATTGGAGTCTATGGTGTCAGGGGTTTGAATACAGTGTGATGACATCTTTACAGAGATACTGCTGGTTTTAAAACATTTGTTATAATGGATCTGAAATATGTATAGTATTGCTTTAAGTGTTGTTTCACACCTCTGTCTGCTGTGAATAATTAGAACATGTGACACAATGACATTAAATACAACAGTCTTCCTGCAGGCGGTCCAAACACATCTAATGAGCTGCGGTTTAATGTGCGGCATCTTCCCATCATGTCTTTGTGGACACAATTAGTTCAGTGACACCAGCACTCGTGTCAACAACTTGTCCACCATCCGGGATCAGTGAAGTACTGCCTCTTATCTAATTTCTGTCTGTAGCCTGAAAACACTGCGAGAGTAAAACTCCCCCCTGAGCAACAAATCACCAGAAACTCAATGTTCAGCCTTGTGTTACGGACACATCAGCCCTATTATGTGAAGTCATAAAGCAGCAGCAAAGGCAGAAATCTGAAACTGTCACAGCCACACTTAACACTCACATTTTAAATTGTTTAATTTAGGCTTTGCTGTATTCCTGTTGAGTTTCAGTTCATGTAAGTGGTTAAAAGAAGATAAAAATGGCACATTTTTCCAACACTTTTCAATGAAAGTAACAAGGTGAACACCTGCAACTTCAACTTGTGATTTTTTTTTTGCTTACCTCTTACCTCTCTTCTGTTATTTGACAAGAAAACAAAAGCTTTGTGTGACTGCTGTTTATCTAATCAGACTGTGCCCGCAGCGATAACCAGTGAACATAATTTACAGAATGAGAAACTGCAAAATTTCACAACGTGACATCCAACCTCTCATTGTTTCATCTGAGATGCAAGAAGCGGCTGTGGATTCTCTCAACAACGTGCTGCTCAGAAAAGAGCCAAAAGGAAAAAAAAAAAACAACATAAAAACTCAAGCCCTAAAAATTTTATAAGCCTTCCAGCAGTGGCGGATCTAAGATTTTCAAGTCCAAGGCCACCTGGGGGCCACAAAAAGCTGCTAAGTATCTGTCAAGCTAACAAAACAGATTCAAAACTCTCTGTGAAGTTTGGTTTCTGAAATGATCAGCATGCTGCTGGATGGGTTTTCATCCTGTATTTCCAACTGGCAGCATGTTTACAGTCATGTTAGTGAGACACTGACTAGTGAAAAATATCTCTTTTACTATTGTGGTTTTCCCTCCTGTGGCACATAAGTTATATTTACAAGAACTTCCACGTATAAATAAAAGTTTGTTACAGAAAAAACAGGTTTCTAAAGCTCCAGACTAAAAAGTAACTCAATCTAATCCTTGTTTTACAGGAGGAAGAAGGGCATTTTTTGTTGTCAGACTTCAGTCAAAATTTAATATTTGTATGTGTAAGTGTGTATATAAGTGTAATAAGTACTACATATATATTAAAGTCACAAAGAAATTATCATGATATTGGAGGTTGTTCGAAAATGATGGTGTACAATAATCAAGTTAAAATATCAGGTTTATGTGATGTAAAAAAGGACTAACCTTTAATGAGACCTATCCTGTACAATGCAAATGAGAAAGAAAAAAATTGGTAAAACTAATATTTTAACTAATGCACCATTTTTATTTATTTACATCTTTAAGTTTTGTTAGTTAGCATGTAACCTCTAGACCTGCCCACTGTCAAGTTAAGTGGTTGGCTGGTTTAGTTTGAACCCAAATGCAGGCAAACACGGAGAGATCTGCAGCTTTCTTGCAGACACTTGAAGGTTTTAGGCCAAAATAAACAGGTATTGAGAGCTCTTCCCAATTGCATCCCACTTCCAGCTTCAGAAAAGGAAGCCCCCAGCATGATGCTGCCACCACCATGTTTCACTGTGGGGACGGTGATCCACAGTTTTGTTCCCGTGCTAAACATACTTTGTGAAATTGTGGCTTAAGAGTTCAACATTTATCTTAGAATTGTGCACAACGCCATGCAGATCACATATTTTATAACATGTTATATTTGAGTAAACACTCACTCCAGACGAGTTCATACATTTTCCTTAATATGTGCAAAGAAAACATAATCTGTTCTGCAATATATTTTTACTTAAAACATATTAACTGTTTCTAATTAGCTGTATGAGAGCACAACGTCCAAGAGGCAGGGTTAATTTACTCGATTTATTACTTTGTTATACCCTTGCCTTAGCTTGTGGTAACTGTTTCTCTGTGGTTTGAAGAACGGCGCAATTTATTTATGAGCTTGTCAGCACTTTCACTCATTTCTTTCAACAAGACACTCATGCTCAAAGTTTTCAGATTTTCATGATTGGCAATTTTTCTGATTTAATTTCCTGTCTTACACAGTCTTCAAGCCCTCTTTCAGTAAAACTTTAAAGGCCAGCTGCTGTTTAGATTCTGTTTAGCTTGCTGCATTGCTGCCCACCTGGGAAGCCGAATGAAAATAAGTCTGTCTTTATTATGTTTGACAAATAGGCATTCCTTTAATGAAAGTGTGTGCTTTTAACATTTATCACACAGGCAGGGCTGTGCGCTGGTGTTATGTTGGAGGTCTTGATCACACTGGCTGCACAAACACACACACACACATACAAGACACCGGGGTGTGTGTTCAGTCCAGAGTACACACAGAAGACTGTTGCTGTTAAAAAAACACACATTTTGCTCTGTTGCGCAAGCTGCTCCCACTGCTGCGTGGCAAAGTGGGTCAGAACACACACACTCACAAATAAATACACATTCATTGTGCACAAACACAAGCAAAGACACACACACATGCAGGGATTTGGGGACATCTACCTTCCTGCAGTCATATGTGATCTCTTATTAAGTCCACCTTTTTTTTTTATCTGCTCGAGAAACATTCACACACATTTGCACACTGAGCAACGCCTCAATAAGAGTGTTTCTCTGGAGTCTGGAAATATTTGCAGTGATCCAGCTGTTCTAGCAAATGTGTCCTGTGGTGATGAAGAGGAGAGCAGAAGGAAGGGGATAAAGGAATGAAGTAAATTAAAATGATAGGGGAATATAGAAACAGTGAGGCAAAACAACAGGCAAAGAAAGTCGGAGAGCCCCAGCAATGAGGATGAAAGGATAAGAGCGACTAACAAAGAGCAGGAATAAAAAGAAAATGACTGAAAAGAGAAAGCAGGGGATGAGAGGGGATGAAGATAAGGAGAGATGAAGAAAAAAGGATGAAAGGAGGAGAAAGTCAAAAAGGAATAAATGACAAAGAGAAGTTTGAGAACAACAAATAATAAAGATAAGAGAGAAGATGGGAAAATACATGAAGCAAATCAACACGGGACAGGAAGAAAAACAAGGAAAACAGAAAAACAGGAACGAAAAAGACGGAAGATGAGAAACGGTCAGTTTGAGAAAAGAGAAAGAGACGGAAGGAGCAAAAGTACGGTAAAGGATAGGAATGTCAGGGAGAAAAGGAAGAGAGAAATAAAGCCCCCAAAAAACAGAGAGTATGATCAGATAAGGGAAGAAGTTTAGAAAGAAATTTGAAAACAAAGAAGTAAGGTTGAGGAAAAGGTTGAGATGTGAAAAAGTGGGACAAGATAAGAGGAGCTGGGAAAGTAAAAAGAAAAGGGATGAAGAGGAGGAATTGAAGTTTGGACAGAAAGCAAAGAAACAGATAAGATTAAAGGCTACAAAACAAAAAAAATATATATATATAAGAAAATATAAACATATTCAAAGAAAACAACCTTTTTTATATTTACCCGATGAGCCTGATGATTAACTTATTGTTGCACAACAAAAAGAGCTGATGGCAGTTTCAGCTTTACGTGTCCAGTATCTAATTAGATCACAAACATGCCCGCTAAAGCTTAAAGCACACTAATAGTGTTTATTGGAGCATGAAAACCAGTGTTGCATCATCTAAACACTCACACACACAAACATACGTATGATGATCAAAGATTATCTGTGCTCTTATAAGTCACTGGATGCCTCCGAGGTCCAGGAGGAGAACGTGCAACATCTAATAGCGTCCACTAGAAAAGACATGCGGGGTGATGTGCAGGCAGGTGGGATGACAAGTACAAACACACACAGTCTCTCTCACACACACACACAAGAAAAAAACAGAAGATGAGACACGAATGCAATAAATCCTGACAAGTTTAGATGCACATTACTGGATCAAACGCACACAAGCAGCATGAAAACCATCTCAAAGCTCCCTGTCAACAAACACTCAACGATCTGGTTTCATTTCACTGTTTAAGTGGATCCATGTTGGTGTTTCAGACCCAAACCAACACACACACAAACAGAGATTTTCACAAAAAGTCATGGCAACCATCGTCGTTTAGCTCCAAACAGTAAACCCGGGCTAAAAGCCTTCATAAAGAAAAACCAGAGAAGGTTTCTATTGAAAGCAAAACTGATGAAACTCTTGGAAAGTCTTTGATGTTTTGTAATGTCTGGTATAACATCCATCCAGTGAATCCAACAGCAATGAGGGGAAAAAATCTCACGTTGTGGGGAAACTGTACAGTTGCACACAGAGAATCACAGACACCAGAGCGTAAAACATCTATTTATTAAAGATTCAGTGTCAGAATATTTAGAATGCAGGTTATGCATGTTCACTTAAATAATGTAGTGAGGGCTTCTTTGTGATGCAGGAAAAAATCCATTAAATAAGAAAATGCTTTATGTGGCATCTCTGCGGCCCTGAATGTAAAAACTAACAAAATCTTTTTACTTATGTCACAATTTAAAACTTATTTTTCTACCCATTAAATGCATTTGAAAACCATTTTTGTTCTTTAGTGCACATGCAATAATAGAGATGGCCACTTACAGGGTTTTAACACCTTTCCCAAAGTCAAATTTAAGCATTTTAACGTGAATTTTTAAGCTTTTCTGCCACCTTTTTGTAACAATAAAGATCATTCAGTGAAAATATACTAAAAATCATCATTTTAATTCCTATTTTTTTAAATAAATCATACATTAGTTCTTATGAAAAATGAATTTATCTTAGAAAAGTGAAATTAAAGACAAACATAAGTAAATTTACACAAATGTGTGACACTGCTGAAAGTTTTTAAAATGAACTGTGCTTATATCAAAGAGTATTTTTCTTCAATAAGTCAATGATAAATGAATTAAACTGCAACTACTTTTTTTTTTCAATAAAATATGTCCTACAATAACATTACAATTAAAAAAAGGCAGAGCATCACTTTTCCCTGAGCTAAAACAACTGGAATCTGTTGCTTTTTTAATCCTTTATTTATTTATTTAGAGAGCAGTTTTTTGTAATGAATTGTTCCAATCACAGTTTCAAGCAGTTCAAGCAGTTCATAAAACATTCAAGCACTTTTTAAACCTTTAAAAGACCATAATAAAACTCAAGCATCTTCAAGGATTTCCAGCACCAGAACTAATTCTTTATTTACGCCGAAGCAAACAGAGTGATGACAGTGCTCTGCGGTAATCTGTGCAGCTGTGAGCTGACCTGAACATTACCTCAGCACCTATATCTCACCTCCATATGTTACTTTTTACAGCCTGGAAGTCAGAAATGAAACTGAAGTGTCCTAATTATCAGTATTTGAGTTAATCAAAGCCACAGTGGTGCAAGGAAACCTGCTCTAACTCAGAATCTCTACAAATGTTATGAAAACGAGCTCATCTGTGAAGACCAGAGTGGAATGATTTGTCTTTCTACTGCCATAGAGAAAACTGGGAAACATAATTGCTGTTGTTGCTACTCTCTCAGAAAGAGATCCAGACTGCAAAACTGTCCAAACCACGAAATTATTATCATGGTTCTAGTAAATCTCCCAGATTTTGTCGTTTTAGTGAAACCTTGTACATGCCTTATAGGTCTAGATCTGTTAGCACTCAGAATATGCGTTGAGGATGACTTTCAGCTACAACTACATCAAATTTTAGCTCGTTATGTGTAAATTTGACTGGGTTGCAGCATTTTTGTGTTTCTAAGGTCAATGGCAGCCATCTTGAACAGCTGCAGATGTCAACTCAGTGGTTATTTTTGACAGTTTCATTAAAACCTTTTCAGTGATTTGTGAGATATTTTGCTGATCTTTTGAATTAAATACCGTAAAAACCATGCAGCTTTGCAAAGTAAGAGGGACAGCTGTTTACAAAATTATCACATTTCTTTATCCGTTTCTCAGAATTTCCACCTGTCACACTAGTTATGCAATTTTGATGAACACGGATGAGATTTTATGCATTTAAAAAAAAACAAAAAAGTTTAAACATTGCTTAATAACATAGATTGGATAGTAATAGAACTGTGGTTTTGGATTTCTCTGAAATTACCTTTAATGTTTTGAGATTTATATAGTGTTACATTCTGTTAAGTCTCGAAGATCATATTTCATTAAATGTTGCGACAATTACTTTTCTTTTTCTTTTTACCAAAGCCTAAATTTAAGATCAAATTTACTGTGCAAAGAGTCTTAAACTGACTGACTTAAATTGGCTTTTATAGATCAGGGAGGACCTGAGAAGGTTGATTTAGACAGCGGGCTGTTAAAAATGACATTTCCACCATCCATGGTTCATTTTTCCTCTCTCTCTGAATGTCTGTAGAAATGATATCAAAGTGACACCCATTCTCAAAAAAAAAAAAAACCCTGACACTCCCAATTAGAAGTCTTCATTTCTTTATTTTTACACTCCGCTTTCTGTATTAATTTAATTCTCCCTTCGGTCACTTGTTACAATTTCCTTAAGCAGTATTTCTTTTTGTCCTTTCAGTGCGTTTCCCCTCTTTACATTTCCCTGATAGACCCTGCCCCCTGCTCGTCTCCTTCACCCCCACATCACAACTCTTCTGTCATCCGATCGCTGGAATTAATGGCTCTATTTCCATCAAATCGCCGTGGTGATGAATCATGTCATTAATTTATCGCTGGGGTGATGGATCATGTCATTAATCAGAAGGGCTTTTTTTTTTAGGGGGTGCAGCAGGGTGTTCAAGAAAGCAAACGCAGACGTTGGTGATTAACAATTAAAACACTCAAACACACACACACACACGCACGAGGCACCCTGCAAAGCTGAAACACAGCCAGGCATCACAGTGACTTTGCCTCTGTTAGTTAATCAAACTCACTGTAAGCTCCTATCATAAACACCTTTTAACCACACACACACACACACACACACACACACACACATTAATACAGAAGCCAATGACAGAAGCAAACACCCCAAAAAGGCCTAAAAACTGGACCAAAGGCTAGTCAAAAGTATGAATATTAAAAACTAAAAGGAGCTGAAAGTTTGATTTTAACTATTAGAGGTTTTTATTTTTTTAGTTGTGAGACCAGACAGTGCATTAAGGCTGCTATAATATTTTTAAGTCTAAATTTGAGATAAGTGAGGCAATCTTTTTAAATTCTCCCCTCAAAAAACATTTTAGCTGTGTATTTTTGTTCTTAATACAAATATGTTTTATTTTGGTTTTGCAAATCATGTGAGAAAAGCAGAGGTTACAGATATATTAGGACAAAAAATATTTGAATAAAATCTCTCCCTTTTAGAAAAATGTGACTTTTTTTGCTTTAACTTCAGTTTTGGGTCTGAAACACTGGTTTAGGGCTGGGACCCAGCTATGGCTCATGTCAACCCAAATGAGGGTCTTGAAATTATCTTCAGTAATCAAATGATATTTAAAAATTATTCATAAATGAATAAAATGTGTGCAATGGTTTTAAGGCTGTTTGTGTTGTCTTTGTGCCCTTGTCTAATTGGCTTTGACATGAATAAATGTTTTAGCCAGCGATAGTCAGAGCCACAAGTCTCATCCGCTGTTAGTTTGTGCATCAGTAGCAGAAAAGTTTGGGAACCATTTGGTCTAAAGGAATAAAATTTGACTAAAAGGCTTATCTGGAGTAAACAGGGACACAACGGTTTGGTAAACTGTCACAAAATGTATTCTGATGATTAATTTTCACAGCTTTCTTTTCTTTCTTACAAGGACACAAAGATAAAATAAAGGAGTAAAGTCTCACTGCAAAGTGTGAAGATATCATGAAAGTTTTACCGGTTTTAACAGGCTTTTTGAACTTGTTTACACTTTGTTTGATTTTAAAACCTGGTTTTTACTTCCTCTTTACTTCAGCTTTTGCTGTTTCTGACCTGTTTACTGTACCACTATAGATGCATACGTACAGTAAGCAAAATAAAAAATGTCCCACTGAATTTAAATTACTCAGATAAGTTTTTAGGGAAAATCCACAATTCATGTTTATCTGCGTAAATAGAATGGTTTCCATGTTGTTTTAAAACTTTTCCCTATGAAAGTGGCTGGTTTACCTGTCTGAAACAGATGTCTCCTGGGGCTAAAGATAGTTGAATGTGGGGAGAGATAGCTAAATAAAAATGTTAAAAATTGTGAGGATATATTGGCTGTGCTTGTTTGTTGAAAAAGTCAGCTGGAAAAAAAAGATGGCAAATGTAAGTCAAATCTGCTAAAAACAGGCAATTTGAGGTGACAGTTCTGTATGATTTCAGCATTATAAGCAACTTTTAGTCATTTGACAAATTAGCAATTTGTTGCATCTTTTTATGTTTACAGTCAAGTCCAAAGGAGCCTGACTACTTTCTGTAGGCCTTCTGGGGAATATCACGAAGACAGATATGTTTATAAATTACTTTCCCCCGCTCCACCAGCAAAAATTTGCCCTGAGGTCTTTACCTGGATGACCTCCAGGGGGTATCAGGGATCCTTTTAACTTAAAGAACCTACCTGAAGAGTCCACAGACCCTAAAAAGGGACTAACTTTGGCAGTTTCTTTTTCTACAACCCGGAGCAAATGACCACAGGTGAGGATTTTAGACCAAGAGCTTTGCTCTCAAGTTAATATAAAAGCACTTTGAACATAAAAACACAGCACGCCCTCAGGAGGCTCATTTGTCTCCTGCAAGTTTCTACAATCAGATGGCTTCATTTGGCCTTCCCAGTTGAGTTTTACAAATTCACATGTCAGCAGAGTCATTATGGAGTGTCATCGCCCTGCTGCTGCGAGGACGGTCGGCTTTAATTGCTCCCAAACTCATCTGGAATGTCCTCATTGTTTAAAGGTATAATTGAAGCAGAGGAGTTTTAATGAAGAGGGCTCATCTAAAAAACATTTTGACTAGATTTGAGAAGAAAGGAAATGTGCGAGTGTGTTCGTAGGAGGCGATACAAAGAAACGTCTCTCGCGCCAAACCTTGATCTGTCTTCATCCATGAGCTCCATGTGTCTGAAACAAATCTGACTCCTGCACTTCTGTGCGATTGATGAGAAGACATGCAAACGTATCTGAACTGCTGATTAAAATCAAAACAAAGCACAAACATATACACACACAACTGACTGGCACACACACACACGTTTTCTTTCCCTGAATGATTTCAGATGAATTTCATCTGAGATCATTGCTTCATTAGTGGAGCTCTAGTTGTTCAGATTGATTTAATTATCAAATCATCTATGCAGTGTGTGTGTGTGTGTGTTAGTGTGTAAGGCAGAGATTATGCAGTGATCTTGGCTGACATTGATCAGCCCAGTCTAATTGGGAGCATCTAGCCGTGTAATTGATTCTGCTACACTTCACAACTAGATGAGTTAAGCAACGTCAACAACACTGATTCACACTGATGAACAAAACTACACTGAACCAAACTGAACCGGGCCGTGCTGTGCCGAGATAAACCGAGGGGCAGAACTCAAACCACAAACAATCAGGCGACACATTTTGTGCTCATCCTTCAAGCAAACAAACAAGTAAAAACAGAAATACTAGCAGTAAAACTTGCGCAGACGGCAATTTGCACTTTTACATGAAATGAATAAATTTCTGTACGAAGAAATGCCACAGTCAGAGGTTTGGGAACTGCCTGAAGCTCAGATTCATTTCAGTGTTTATTGTTGAGTGTCCTATCATGGTCCACTATCACAGCTGGAATTTCAATATAACAATAGTTAGTTATCTACATTATATCATCACTTTAGGGAAGACAAACTAGGATTGCACGAAGGAAGTGTTGCATAACTGCACAGCTGAGACGTGATATTCTCACGATATCCTTATTAGATTGTATAAAACAATGACTAAAGGGGTAAAAATGAATACGACAGCTCACTCAGCCTGTTTGCACTCCCATCACATACCATCACTTTTTACCCCGGATGTCTTTCCTGATGCAACCTTCACCATTTACCTGGGCTGGAACGGCACCTAAGGTACACAGGAAGTGCTTTTCCAATCTATCATCCATTTCAACACTTTATTAGGATTATTTATGCAAACTGTGGTTTAAAGTTTTAGGAAAGTTTGCGAGTAAATATATTTCTCTTGTGTGATTGATTAGCTATCGATATTTGCTTCAACTAAAGCAAAATTTTCTTCTCTTATTTTAGGGCAACAGCTACAAATTTCTTTTAAATATTTGTTGGCTTTAGTGCTTTTTGACCAGACAAAAATTGGCATGTTAAGTAAAAATGCATTAAATAACTATGTTGAATGTCTGAAATTTGATGTCTCTGTTTGTTCGGAACTGTCAGTGATTACCAAGTATACTCAGGACACTGAGGTCGTTGCTGAATTCCTGTTTCCAATAGATAATTGCATTTTTATTTTTTTTGTTACCTAAAGCAACTGGATGAGAGACTGTCGGGGAAAAAAAGGACTATTATGTTGTTTATTTTGAAGTCAACAACAGTCTGATCTGCAGGATTCCAAAGAAACTTTAAAGTGAAATACTGCAAAGTGCCAATATTCGCATCTGTTGTGCACTTTTAGGCAAAATGCTGGAATTGCATGGCTGTGATGGGCTGAGACTGCCTTTTCAAGAGGCTGCCATCTTCATGCACCTGGTCAATTTGAATGAAAAATTACCTGGGCAGCAGCTAAGTACACTGGTGGGTCAGCACAACACCAGGAAAATGGTATTCATGCAAGTGCCAACTTCATAGTGTGTGTGTGTTAATCTGTATATGTGTGTGTCCGGGGGATTAGTCATGCTCCTCTGCCTCTGCAGTACTTCCTGCCTCACACGCACACACACACACCTGCATCCATCTGGCCAGTTCTCTCTGTTAGCAGAGGTGTGAAACAGAGAAAATCATTCTAGGGAGGGAAAGGAAGAGTGATGAAGGAGGGGTGGGCTGTGGGAAGAAAGAGGGAATATTAAAGAGAGATGGAGAGGGGGATAAATGCACAAGGCGGAAGAAGAAACGGCAAAAGAGTGGGAGAGTGATATTAAACACCAGGGAGCTAAGTGAGCAGATTCACCTGCCCACTTCCTCTTTTTCAGTGTCTGCCTTCATCTCTCCTCCTTCTGTCTCCCTCTATCAAGTTTCTTCCCTCATCTCCTACTCCCCTAATTAGCTCCAAATCCTCTTACATCCTTCGCTCTGTTCGTCTTCCTCCTCTTCATCACTGTCTCCCCCCACTCTGACCAAAAAAAAAAAAAAAATTCAGGTTGACCTTAATGAAGAGATGAAGAGAGGAGGGGAGTGATTGCATCCAGGGAGCCCAGGAAAGGCTGGATCAGCGGTTTCTGGATCAGTGTTTGTTTACTTAGGACTCCCCCATGTGAAGCTGTCAGAACTGTGCTTTTGCCAGTTTTTTTTTTTTTTTTGTCTTATTTACCATTTTTGAAGCAAAACCTTTAGACTTTAGTCTTTTTTTGTTTTTTTTTTTTTTCTCTGCTTTGTTTAACGGTAAAAGCAGGAGGGGAGTCATTACTGTTTACAGTGTTTGACAGTGTTTGACAGTGATTGGTGACAGGAAATATTAGTGGCGGCAGGGTGCAGATGACACACATCTCAGGATTCAGAAATAATATGAATCAAACTGAACCAATCCGAGAATATACTGTTTGGCTGCACATATACCTGAAAACCTGTTGGATTTCTTTCAAATAGAAAACAGCTCACTTCTGCTCTTGTTATCAACAGGAGTGTGTGTGTGTGTGTGTGTGTGAGAGGGCGGGTGGGATTGGATGATGCCCCTCTGGACTCAGTCCCTCCTTCCAGGTGCAACCCCCCCCCCCNCCCACACACACACACACACACACACACAACTGGTTAAATCTTAGTTCAGATCTTCAGATCTTTAAAAGTGGGGTTCACTTTGCTCACATGTTCTGGCACAAATATGATACAATCCCTGTCAGAAGCGGTGCAGCTAGCTGCTGCTGCTATTTGAGCTTGCAAACAACCGTAACTTTTTATGTAAACATTCCTGCAATGTAAATGTTGGAGTTTGTAAGATAATGTTTGCATTACGCCCTGTGAAACCTTTGATACTGGAGTTGTTTTAAGAAGGCAGCAGCTCTTTTCGGACCAGTCGTTAGCTCCTCGACTGCATCAGAATTAAATTACTTTACTCTAAACTGAGGCTGTTCAAAGAGCTTTCTACAGCAGGTAAGATAGTAATTGTTCATAACTCGTCCACAGAACTCCACTTCATCCTGAATTATCCCCTAAAGGGTTATCAGGAGCTGTCCCTGAAAGGGGGAGTTACTGTCCTGGTTTGAAGTCTTTGTTTTGTTTTTGTGCTTTGAGTTAATTTTATTTGATAGTTTTGTGTTTCATTGTGGGTTTGGTTCATTTTTAGTTTTCATTTTTATTTTGTTACACTACATGTTCACTGTCTATAGATGTCATCTCATTTTCCAGCTCATTACTCACAACCTGTTGTCTCGCCCTGCAGAAAAGCTATGAGAACTTAACATGTGCAAATCATGTGTGTTCATGATTTCCACATGTGAAACTTCAGGAAAATTACATGTTCTCACTTGTGAAAACATGTTAAATTAACATTAACATTTAAATGTTCATGTAATCACATGCGGTCACGTGATTATCCACATCCCCCTCATGTATAAAAATCATAATTAATTCATGTAGTTTTTCTGAAAGGGTATTATCAGTCACTCCTTCCTGTGTATACACCCTTTTTCTTTGTCAGATACTCGTGTTTATCCAACTGTCTCTGGCTTTCTCGCCTTGCTTTAGGTTGTTTTTAGTTTAGTTATTTAAAAAAGTCAAGTTTTGATTCTTAATCTGCCTCCTACTGGCCTGCATTTGATCCTTCCACCTCATTTTGTTCCAGATCAGACAGATTATGGTGTAACAAGCTCAACAGCGGAGCTACAATATTAATCACAAATTTTGATAAAATGGTAAAACCTTGTTTTGTCCGGCAAACCTCGTGTCTTGTTTACACTTCCTCTTCAACTCGACACCCAGCGAATCAAATTGATCAACATTATTATAGTTAAATTTTGCATGCACAGTGAAATCATGCTACATAAAAGGTAAAATAAAATTAATTAGTCAATTAGTTTTCTTCTTTTTTTTTGAACATCAGCCTAAAAGTGATAACATGGAGATACCGGAGCGCAACTACAGCTATTAACTTGTCAGAGCGTGTTTTTCTTCTCAACTAAACAGAACCAATTGATCAGTAAATCTCAGGTTTGTCAGCCCTTCTAAATAAAAGAACAAAGACTTCCCTCTAGACTCAAGATTTCTGACAATGTTCACCAATTACAGGAAACAATCTGCTGCAAGACAAGCAGAAACACTTTCTCCTACATTTTTGCCAAACTAGACAACAATAACCATTTAGCAACAGCTTGTTTTTTTAATTTTTTTGCAAATTTGTTTTTTCTGTAACATAAAGGATAGTATTGTGTGACACGGTTTGTTAAATACAGATTTAAACAACTTTAGACAGAACACAGTGTCACAATCTCATCACTCATGCTCGGTTATTTCCTCCACCACTAACAAGCAACTTTTTTGGCTTTTCCAGCTCTCAGATTCTTTGGGAAAGCAGAAAATAACTGACTGAGACAGAAAAAGCAGCGCGCACACCAGAAGAAATGACTAAATAACTCCTTCATTTTACAGAAAGTAAATTTGACTTTTAAATTTTCATGCATTTTTTTGGCAGATAAGAATGGTTGGGGAGTGGACTTAGATTTATGGAAAAGAGCCTCCACTTTTATATTTTCTTTTCCAGCAGTGCAATGACATCCAAGGAGGAGAAACCTATAACGTGTATGAAAATCCAGTGAACAACTAGCAATACGTTCTACAACAAGTAAGAATTTAGATAGCTTTAGATAGGGCCTGACTGACAATAAAAACCACCATAAGACTACTTTAAAGACGTATCTCATTTTGTTAAACAATAGGAGACACTGTACACTTGGATCACGTTTATTGTAGATAAAAGATGGTTTCTGTGGCAAAATTAGGGCATGGAGAGCACTTTTGCCAATAGATTGTGACAACATTGACCTCAGTTTCTTATTTTTTGTCTAACCTCAAAATTGACCTAAATGTGTCACACTTCAATGTATTCATGTTTTTAAATACCTGAATCAATACTGATTTGTTTAACGTTATCTCTTTTAGTAAGAAGATGCAAAACCAAACATGGCAAAGAGCCAAAGCATGGGGAAAATGAGGAATCCAGTCAAATTGCTGTGGGTCAGGAAGCAGTTTCTTTAAAATATTGAAATATTTACAACTGATTAAATTTAGGGGGCAATTCAATTAAATTCAATTCAGTTTCACAGATATTGAGCTAGTGGTAGTAGCTGAGAGTTGATCTTGACACATACTCTGAGTGTGAGATTGCATGTAACATTATTTTCAAGAACTGACCAAAACAGCTACAGGTTTGTCATTTTTCAACATAAGATGATCTTAGTTACAAACTCAGGTATGACAGGAGGCAGCGACATGCCTCTTTTCAAGGAATGCTTTAATTTATCGGTAGCAGAGCCACTGTTGCGTTTCTAATTTGTGCATGTATTCTGATAGTGGCAGCTGAGAAAAACTCAAATTCACAACCCTAAAATGAAAGTGAATGAATGAATTTCAAATATTCATCGTTACATGTTGTACAGTTCTTAAATGTGCAGTGTTTTCATAAGATGTTTACGTGTTCGTCCTGCATGTGTAGTCATTTGAAAGTTTTTCAAACTCTGCAAATAATTCTCTCCCTGCGTCACTCTGTAAAGTGATTTCACCTCCGCGTTCTGTACATCCTCCCTCCTCAGTCGGTCTGCAGTGACCTTACGAAGGCCTGGCCGGTGAGATAAGCCCACACCTTTCTCTCCGGTCCAGCTTTTCCTCTTCCTCCCCACGTTCATGCCTCCTATTCTTCTCCTCCGCAAGATTTCTTGCCCTGTGTCTCTCCTCTAAGCGTTTTTTTGTGTTTAATTTTTCACTTTCTCATCCCATCCCTGTCCCGCCTCTTTCTTGTCTCCGCCGTTTTCTGACGTTTTATCTTCCCAACTCCCTCATTCTTCATTTGTCTTTTCATACAGGGAATCACAAGAGGAAAAAAAAACACACATCCTCAACGGTTGTTTTTCTTCCCAGCTGTATGTGCAGGGGGATTTGTGCTGACTGGTAAGGGTAAAAGATTCATGACCCAACAAAAGCCTGTCAGGGACACACACACTTTCACACCCGTAAAACATACAGGTGAAACTGTAGCCTTTTGCTTTTGGACAAAGATAAACAAATAGGAAGAATTAAAGAAAAATATAAGAAGGAGAGAGAAAAAGAGGGGCAGATAGAGGTAAAGAAAAAAGTGGGAGGAAGATAAGCGGACAGGGGGAAAGGAGGTTCTTGAAGCAGAAAGGTCTTTGAGCCATTTAATACATGAGGGATTTCTTGGCCGTGTTGATACATCAGAGGAAATAAAGTGGAGGAAGCACAGCAGCAGAAAAAGACTTGACTCACCTTTCAAATCGAGACCCTGAGGTGTACTTTCACATATGGGACATCTCACCCTAATCTGTCTGCAAACTATGGGAGACCGAGGCATAATATCAACAACATCAGGCAGTGGTGTTAATCAGCTACGACCTCCCCCGAGATCGTTCTGGTCACTCCAGATCTGAAAGTTGTCTATTAAGTCCTTAAACACACAAAACCAGGGAAGCACCTGCCAATCAGTCCTAACAATTCAGGTAATCTGCTAATCTCGAGCCAGTTGTAAATCTTAAACTGTCAGAGTAATTGTCAAACTGAAGCTGCAAGAGTTGACTTCCGTCCAGCTGGATGTGGATTTAGCTCAGAGGGACAAGGTACAACATGATGCTATTTAGGGGGGAAAGGGATTTTAAAGGCATTTTAGTAAGTGTTGAAGAGCTTTTGAATTTAATATTTCCTATGGAAATATCATAGAACGAACCATCATTCACTGAACCAACCATAAATGCTGGTTATAGCTCTATAATGCAAAGAAGTCATCTGGGAACACCGTCCTGAAGCGAAGAGGAAAGCTATTCTGTGGTCAGATACAGTAAGTCAAAATTTGAAATTCTTTTTAAAAACCACAGAGACACCACCATGTCTTCCATACTAAAGAGGAGAGGGACCATCCATTCAGTTATCGGTGCACACTTCAAAACCCTGCCTCTCTGTTAGTATGGGGGTGCATTAGTGCCTCTGGCATGAGCGGCTTACACATCTGGAAAGACACCATCAATGCAGAAAAGTATATACAGGTTTTAGAACAACAAATGCTCCCATCCAGGCAACGTCTTTTTCAGGGAAGGCCTTGTGTATTTTAAACCACAGACTGCATCTATTACAACAACATGGCTTCACAGTAGAAGAGTCTGGTTGCTGAACTGACCTGCCTGCAGTCCAGACCTCACACCAGTAGAAAACATTTGCTACATCATGAAAAGAAAAAATCCAGCAAAGACCCAGGACTGCTGATCAGCTGTTGCCATAAAATTAAAAAAAATACCTTGATTTTTTCCCTTAAAAATGATAGTTTAATCATTTGATATGTTTACAGTGTTCCATTGTGAATAAAATACAGGTTTAGGAGATTTGCAAATCATTGCATTCTGTTTTTATTTATATTGTACACATCATCCCAACTTTGTCAGAATTGGAGTTGTATTAAGATCCCTTCTGCCTGGGCCACTTTTTTATATGACTGTGTCACATCTAGGTCACCCTCGGTAAACTTTCTTGACTAACCCATTGTGTATGATTTTATGGTCTGTATGTGTGTATAGGAGTTTGTGAGTCCTTTGTCCACACAAAGCATGAGTGTGTGACAATGAATCACCTCCAGGCCTCTGCCTTCACATCGAACAGCAGCATAAAAGCTCAGCGCAGTTTGAGAGACCGAAGCATTTTTTATCTAAATATATTCAGCTCCCGCTCTGTTTCTCTGCTCCTACAGAATCAATAGTCATTACACTCAAAGTGAATTGATCTCTCAGCGTGGTTTGCTGATTCCTCGGACTAAACTAACACCAAACGAATCTCGAGCCCTCCATACAAACAGATATTATCAGGTGAATGAGCATCAGACGTGAGGCCGCCGACAGTGGAAGTCAAAAATGGAGTGGACTGGTCACGTAATCTGGCCTGTTTCCTGTCAGGGACACCACATCAGTTTACTGAGATCTGTATTGTTGAATTCAAAAAACAGGCAGGACTAAACAACTGTTGATTTACTCCATTTTTATGTGGTGATGAAGGGAGAAGTGAAAGGTTACAGAAGACGAAAACATTACAGGACATCCTGTAGAAATGTAGACTTTTTCTGCCGCACAAAAACTCGTCTCAGTTTATCCTGGATATACCTTCCCCTGAAGTCTTCGTCCAATGTGAAGGGAGTGTAGAAGCATGAGGGAGAAAACGTTGGGCAGTTTTGTTATTTATTTTCTATTTTCTAATCTGTTGGATTCTTGTGAACAGATCTGTTCACGCCTGTGGCACTTCAAAGTTGTGCAGCACCGAAAGGGATTCTCAGCCGTTTTCTTGATTTGTCTAAAAAGTAATTTCTCCAATTAAACTAATTTGTTGCTACACAACTGCGCCGCCTTGCGCTACGTTCAGTGTCAGATGCGCGCACACTTTCACCATGACTGTTAGTTTGTACTAACACACCAATCACTTCATAGCTTTATGGATCATCTGTCAGCCCAACCATTAGGCTGCCAACTTCTTGACATTTACCAACAAATTCATATTTCTCTCACACACACCCACACTTATACTCACAGGGAGAGAACACACACTCAGTCATCGGGTCGGTCCTCGCTACGGTAGCAGTACACCCACAGCAACTCAGACTGAACGCTTGTTGACATTTGATAGCTCTACACATTTTTCTGCCGAGCGTTTTCAAATGAAGGACATGAGATAGATCCCTGTAAGTTAAGACAGATTGATCCTTTGCCGCCATAAAACTTTTTTCATTGCCTCTGGGGATGTGAGTCCATGCATCTTGGCACAGACAGATCCAATCCAAGCATAAAATTTACTTGGTGTCTGTTGTTGGCCTCCTCTCTGCTCTGTGTGTGTAAATTAGATTATGTGTGCTTGATATAATAGACGGGGGCCGAGCAGGCCCAGACCACTGAGAGCTAGTTTAAAAGATTAACAAGACTTTAGATGTGACACATTTTAAATTAGTCAGCACAGAAACGGGGAGAAACTTTTAAAGCAAAGTGAAACTGTGAAATTACTCATCAAACCAACTGGAAAACAACTTTTGTACAGTAATTATTTTGAACCCTTGGGTTGGACGATGCCCTTCATACTGACATAAACCTAATGTTTCTTCAACATATTGGTAAAGATGGGGGGTGTTTTACAGCAGGCTCTGTAATTAACCTTCAAAGAATGCATAACATTAAACAAATGAAGGTTAGATTCCCAAAGTCTGGGTTGGGACCCGACTGTGAGACGGAAAACACCAAGTCTTGAAAAAATCTACAGAAATCCAATGAACTAGTAATAATTATTACTTACTTATGCATATTTAGCTTTAACTGTTATGAAGAGATAAAAATAGCTGACATAAATGGGTAAAAATAATACAACTCTTTCCCAAATTCAACTAGCAAGAGTCAGGGTCACAAGTTTCTTAGACTTTTATTTTGTGGATTTAAAGCTGAAACGTTTGGGAACTATTTTTTTGGAGAATATGACTAGCAATTATTGTTTAATTGTCTGCAAATGTCAAAAATTAAAAGCAGCAAATAAAGTGATTGCACTGTAAATTATTGTCTGCATACAGAAGCCTGATTATTTCTTCTCAAGATTTATTGTTATGCAAACAAAGAAGCTAAAAAAATTATAAACTATAAAGAATGCTTCTAGTTTGGTGCTGAAAATGTATTTCTTGCTTATAGGCTTTCTTTCAAAACTACATTTCCCTGCTTCAGGAGAGGCAGAAAACCTTCAGTTACCAGCATTGTCTCTTAATGTTAGCCCCAGATCTGTAGGCTTCTGTTGTCATCTTTTTATTCTTTGATTATTTGTAAATTTGTAAAATAAACTAATCAGTCTTAATACTGCGGCCAACTTCTTCCACTTCCAAAGCCAAAAAACATCCTCAAGATACATCACATGTATAGATTTTACACTATTAAGTCAATTTGACTGTGATTCTTAAACTTGTGACTGAACTCAAATATTTTACAAACCTCAACAGAAGAAACTTAAGGATGAATCCTAAAATATCTGATAAAGAGTCAGAAACTGGTCATGAATGTGTCCGGCTGAATAATAAAGTCAAACTTAAGATTAGTGGAATAGATCAACAAGCAGGTTTAAAATGATCTGGGCAGAATATGTTTAACAACTGTAGTTAAACCTCAGTGTTTTCACCTGTATGAGCCTTTGTCCACCTGTTTTAAAAGCATGTGGAAGTGTCAGATTGTTTCGATAATGCTGGAAGACCCTGCCCCCTCAGATACTTTTTAAAGACTCCTGTCGGTACCCTACAGCTTGACAAACATGCAAAGACTCCTGACCCCAGAAAGCCACAGTTTCACAACCTGCTTAGATCCACAAGAATCGTCGGGCCACTTCCTAAACCCTCTGGTGTCCATGGAAACAGAGGCGAGGTCAGCAGAGTTTAGGACCAATGGGAAGCAAGGGGCCGAGAGAACAAGAGGTCATGCGTGAGAAGCACAAGAGGTCAGTCCCAAGTGCTCATACAGATGAACAGAAACAGCAAAAGTACGCAGAGAGTAATGAGTATTATGTTTTAATAGAGCTGTAAAGACCGGGCCGGGTTTGGACTAATGAGGCTCAGGGGTTATCAGGGATGCACAGTCGTGTGACACTTTGTGCTGCGTGAGAGGGTCACAGTCTACATGTGGGAGTTTAAAAGTTTCACTTTGAAGAATCATATTAGCTGTACGTTTCATCTATTACACATCTATTTAACTTATTTGTTTTACTATGTAATATGATAACTTTTTTCTACTACTCTGCTAAATGATCAAATTTAACTGAATTTTTAATTTGATCAAACAGAATTAATTTTCCTCAATCAACAGCTAGTTTTTCTTGTAGGTCACTGGCTTGCTTTGTTGTGTTAGTTATTGAAATTAACTTTAGTTTTGAGTACATTTTAGCTCTCGGAGCACTGAAGCTAAAAGTGCTCTTTCAAGCAGAGGGTGAAGAACCTAATCAGCCTGTTTTAATGGGTATGCCCTTGTTTAAAAACACTTTCAACAAACTGCTTTAGTTGTAAAAACGGTATATTAAGGATGGAAATGCACTGTACTTGGAGCCAACAGTGACCCTGAGTGGTGCGGCACTCTTAGACATTTAACGAAGGCCTCACTTTACAGACTGGGTGGTCGGTTTTAAGCACAGTCTAACGAAGCAGCTGCAGCCTCTGCAGACACAAGTCTTTATGGCACACAACCTGTTTAAAGATCTCACTAGGTTTTTGTTTGACATTTCGTTTTGTAAGATCTTAAAAAAAAAAACAACAAAAAGGCCAAATACGATAGCTGAAATTACCATGAGAAAAAAAACAGTCAATCTCAGTCAAAACAACAGTGTGACAATCGTGTGCTGATTTAAAATTCACACTATTATTGAACACAAGTCTGTCACGTTGGATGTATTCAGTTACTTTCAGCACATATAGGTACATGAAAGTGTCTAAAATGTCTTCTGGATGTTTGCAAACACACATTTACTGTACAAGGCAAAGCTGTAAAGTCGCACCGACATGTGGTGACATGCTGCACGTGTGTTGCTTGTAAAGCATGTCGGGACATTCTTGTTCTCTGATCCATGACAGAGCGAAGGGTCGAGTGGGGGGGGGGGAGTCAGGTGTTTCTGTGCCTCAATAAGAATTTCAGCTTCACAAGCCTTTTGTGACAAATGCAGCCTCTCTGTAAATTACATGGTGTTGTATCTCTGAGACAACTTTGTGCAGAAGTTTAAACCGTTCCTGCCTACATCTGCTCTCAGCCCTGATCAGAACTACACTCATCCTCACTTTAGCTCATTAGAAATTCTCAAAGGACTGAACTTATGAATATGTGTTCTTGGCTTCCTCTCTGTAGCCTCCAACACCTCCACCAGATGTCTCTCCTAAGCATGACTTTTTTTCTCTTTCTCTCTCCATCTTTTACTACTCTTTAACCCATCTTCCTCACCTCATGTCTCTGCTTTACCCCCTGTTTTCAAGCTCTGATGGTCTCTCCAGGGCTGTCAGCTGGACAGACATGCAGGCCTGTCTTCACTCCAACTACCAACCTAATTTCTCCAAAGAGGCAAGTTTAAAAAACAACTGCAAAGTACAAACATAGAAGACAAGAATTAGATTTTTTTTTAAATATAACATAATCACACATGCCCCACATGCAGTTTTGTCCTAATTGAACAAAATAATAGCAATGTTCACTGATTTCTCATCAGCTTTTAACAATCATTTTACAACAGCTTAAAGTGGAAAGGTCTCTGCTCAGCACTGAAAATCTGCTCTGTAACTGGACTTTGGACTTCCTGTCAAGAAGACAGACAATTAGCTTTGGTAGTATCACATCACGCTCCATTATACTGAACACGGGGGTACCTCAGGGATGTGTACTCAGTCCTTAGTGCTTCACTCAGCTGACATGTGATTGCACTGCTAAACTAAACACAAACCAACCCAAGAGACTTATCAGGAATGATAATGAAGCACACTACACATTATATATTTGAAATTACATAAATATGCTAGTCTATATTCTATCCAAACTACTTTATAAGTTTTTACTCCAAGGTCAAGCATACATTTAAAAGCTGCTGCTAAGAGTTTGTTACCATTTATACATTTTCTTCTAAACAAAAATAAACATTTTTATTGAAGCAAGGGCCAGCTCAATAAGTTCAAAATGCAAAAAAATAATTTGTTCAATTTAAGCTAGACCTTTAGTATTCATCCTTCTATTTTATTAACCCGCTTTTCTACGCAGGGTCACAGAGGAGCTGGTGCCCCTCAAGCAGTCATTGTGCAAGAGGCAAAGTACACCCTGGACAGGTCAGATGTCCATCAGCTGGAGTAGCTGGAAAAAACCCACACCTGCACAAGGAGAATATGCAAACTTCACACAGGAAGTCCCCAGGTGGGAAGCAAACCGACGACCTTCTTGCTGTGAGGCAAAATCTAAAACCACAGCTGCTCAGCCCTTTAGTAGCCATCATAAAACCATACATTAAAATAAATAATATGTATTGACATGCAGCTATAGGCTTCCAACAACTGTAAAAAACATTTGTAGTGGTCCGTTTTTTAAAAGAGCACTTTCAGACCTGAGGGAAGAACAGAGAAGTCAAACTTTTTCTCAAACCTGTGCCTTTAGGCTTTTTATGGCACCGATGTGAATTCAAGATCTGGCAAGACAGGTTTGTTTTTACTGTTGTCTCATAAATATTAAAGAGAAATATCTGGTAAAACAAGAAAACACTTTGATCTGATTTATAGAGGGAATTTTGTTTTGGCAATGGAAGGTGGAGTGCCAAAAACCTATTTGCAAAAGTGAAGTTTGACATCAAGGGAAATAAAAAAAAATAGAAAAATAAAACTAGAAAGAAAGTAGGGCATTCAAATATAATAAATACTAGAAATTCTAAACTATGATCATTACAATTGCACTACAAATAAATATGAGAATATAAGTGTTTTTTGTTTTTTTTTTTCTTCTAAATATTAAAATACCCATTTCGAGGAACATTTCTCATATTACCATCCTCTTTCTACAGTTTAAACATTTTTTATTGTGCTGGACTGAAAGCAGGGCAGGTGCTGTTGTAGGTGTTGCTGGAGTTTGATGTGTGTTGAAGAAAAAAACAAAAGTTGATAAAGAAAGAGTGTATTAGTATGCCAAGAGCCAGGGGCAGGAATTAAAACCTCATTAAGAGCTGGCAACACCACCACTCTCTTTCTGAATCGTGTGTTCATCTATGCTACAACCCAGAAACATCAGTCAGTGTATTTTAGGCAGACATACAAATAAACTACCAATAAAATATTTGTATTTAGATTTTTAATCTATAGATGGGTGGGTCTAATGTGCCTACAGTATAATAATGAGCCTAAACATGCAGAAAAGTTATAAAACCTCTCACACCAATTAAGTTTTGTGCACAGATATAGTCTTCTTTCTGTTTCTTTAAAAAGGATCTGAAAAAAAGCCATTTTGAACATTAAAGTTTAATTATGTGCAGTATTTAAGGAGTCAGTGTCTTACCTGCTGTAGACAGACGTCAGAGCAATGCATACAACCCCACTTCAAAATAACTAAACTATCCCTTTAATTAAAATGTGACCAATGTCTAACTGCAGTAGCTTTAACAGTAGCTTATCTCAATATTCATCAAACCCACAGCTTGTCATTTCAACAGTTATTATATATGTATGTTAAACAAAAGAAACAACTCTAACTTACATAAAACCATATTTATTTAATGCAACATCTTCAGAAAAACTATAAATTAGGGTAATATGTCTGAGAATTTTAGCCAACATCCATTATTTTTTTTAAAGCTTTTATAGGTAGCTGTCATATCATTAAGCCTCCCTCCCAAATATTAACATTTCAAGTTGCTGACTGTGCAAAGCGTTGTAACATTTTTTACTAATTCTGCAGTCTCAAAGACAAATTCACACAATTCAAACAATATTTATAAGAATATTGAAATAAATATCTAGCCCGTTTCTTCTAAAATACAATCTGTTTACACGTGACAGTGAGGCACTGACAATACAATAAACAAAAGATGCAGACGATGGCCCGGAAGTTTTAAAAACAATGGCTCATCAATGAAGTTTCCTCTAATAGACACACAAATTCAATCATCAGATAAATATGTTTACAGATGTTTTACTTGGCCTGCAGCTTACTTTAATTTTTGCCCACAACAGCCTGTGTATGGTAGATTTTTGTGCTGCAAAGCAACAGAAATCAACAGGGCAGGCTGCTCAACGAGCGGCGCAAATGTGTGACACGTTTCCGTCTGATGACGGCGCACGAGGAGAGGAGAGAGTGTTGTGACCGGTGAAGTTATGTTTACAGCAGCAGAAGCTTAGCTACATGCTAGTAAAAGGTGATAAATATTTTAGCGTACAAGTCTGCATGCAGAGCGAACACTGCTGGAGAACAAGATGGAAACATTCACTTTTCAGGTTATAAAACTCTGATTACGTTTGGTCCAACAATATCTACAGTCAAGCTTGATGCATTTTGCAAAGCTTTTTTTCTATTTTCCCTCATTTATCACCTTTTTAATTAACTGAAATAAGTTTTTCACCCCTAGAAAATACAGAAAAGCTTTAAAATTAAAGCTGTAAAATGCTCAAATGAAACACAATGTTGAGGATTCCACATACTGTAGCTCCGTTGACAACAGTTCTGAGGGGATGTTGGATCAAACATACTAAATATTTGAAGAACGTGCAACTAACCATGTCTTCACCACACTCATCCAGCAATGGAGCTAAAAACCCGCTGCAGAAAATGTGTGCACGAAAAAAAAAAATTTAATCTAAATAGGATTTTACCACCTCTCAGAAAATGCATCTGCAAAAACAGTGCTGCTGGAATTGTGTGCCAAATGATCAAGTTTTGGGGGAAATAACAGCTTGTTTTGTGTGTCAAGCTCTGGTGTAAACACAACTCACTGACACCTGGAGTGAAGCAATTAATATGAAGCTCACAGGCAAAATATAAAAAAGAGAGAGAGAAACTCTCCCCTTCTTTTGCTCCCTCTTTTCTCCACCTTTCTCCTTCTTCGCTCATAACTAGGAGCTTTCAGCAGAAAACGCCGCTCTTTAATAATTTGTATTCATGTGTCATCACTCTGGCTGCGGGCACTTTTGGCTTTTAGATATGGCTGCTGATCCAACAGGCGCTCTGAAACTCTGTCAGCTGAAATGCACAAAACAAGTGTGACAGTCGGAAAACGGGGTTTTCAGCGAAATAATCAGCTAACAAGGAAACAGAGGCTCTTATAACAATGGGGAGGCAGAAGGAGAGCATGAACAGCAGCCGGGAGAAGCAGGATGTGTTTGAGTCTCATGAACATGGATGGATTCAGGGACCCGTCCAGCACAGGAGCAAGACTCTGATGGGAATTCTTTTGTTTCAATTTACTGACCTTTTGCAGCACGTTGTGATTTCTGATCACATCTTTTTGTGGTAATTTTATGTCTTTGATTTTGCCTAATGTTTGAATTTATTGGTTTCTTCATATTTTGTGTTCTCTTTATTTTTGATTGACTTGCGGTTAATTGACTCTTCACAGAAGACTTTTTCTCAGTAATCCATCCATATAATAAATTGTAGATAACAATAAAAACAACCTGTTTGGCACAAAGACACATCCTCCTGCTTTTCACCATCATCTCTGCAGAAGAAATCATCCTAAAGTCATTAAAGTCAGCGTTTGTGTTTCTGTGGTTGCAAAATGTTGATCCATCGTGACAGCAGACAGCAGCTGACCGTCCGCTGCCGCCGTCGTGCTTCATCATGTGTCCATCAGAACAGCTGAAGCAACACATCGGGTCCCCAGTCCATGGCGGTCTGAGCCACAGCGAACACAGCTGCACCGAGCGTAGCGGACAGCCCCCACACGGCCATCTTTACCATCCTGTTCCCCCTCTGCCACAGCTGGCCTCGGTCTGCGGGCAGCGCCGCTTCCAGGCCTGTGCGTCACGAGGGAGCGGGGGAGCAGAACGAGGAGGAGAGGTCAGACAACGAGGAGCGCGGACACGGAGGAGGTCAAGAAGAGTCATAATGCTCAAAACTAGACCGAAGCAGAGTTAGGCTGCATTTCGCAGTAGGATTGAAAGTAAAAGGAGGGCGTGGAATGTCAAAACACCCGGAGCAGAGACGAGGAGGAAGCAACATATCACAGTCTAGTCATTTATCAAATAAAAGCTTAAATGTTCTGAAACAAGCAAAAAACAGAAAACCCATTTCAATTAACAACATGCAATACGACAACGATGACTCTCAGTGGGGTTTTGGTTTGATTATTTGGTAAAGTGTTGAATCTACCTTTTCTTTTAGAGCCTATAGTTTAATCAGGTGCTGAGAAATGGTGTTAGTGCAACTAAATTTACAGAGCACAGTGATTTCAAATCATTTAAACCCTAAACTTCATTAAAACAAAATCATACTGCGTGTTAAAACTTGGGAAATTATAGAAAATCTGAAAATTTAAGGTCATTTTGATATTTTGGCACATTTAAACTGGTCAGAATGGGGTAATAAATGTATTGTAAAGTCTTTTAATGCTTATACAAAACCACCTTCGTTTCTAAACAGATTTTATTTTTAAATTAAACTTTATTTTTAAATCAGTGAAAGTAGAATAAAAAGTAGATTCTCCTTCAGAGCAAACAAATAAATTACACCATCTAAATTGACTGTGAAAGAAAATGAGCTTGAAAACTACTTTTAGCAGTAAATTAATGTTGTAACCTTCATGCAGGTTTACTGCAAAGCTGCATTAGAGTTGTGTTAGTTTTATTATTAAGGTGTACCTTGTGTGTGTAATTCAAAAATATTTATTTATTTTTTGGTTTATTTCATTTAACATCAATGCTTAATGATAACTACATACAATAACTTGTCTTCAGTGTCAGTTCAAGTTTAATTTTTAATTATTTTGGTTAATTTATCTTTTTGTCTAAGGAGGAGGAATCAATATAATATTTCCAGAACAAGAAGATTCATATGAGAGTCATTCATTAAAAGAGACTTTTGCAGAAGACGGTACTTATATTTAATTATATTCAATTTAAAGGATTCAAAAATGTGGGGAAAAATAATTACTTGGTCTTTATGGTCAATTTGAATTATTTTATCAATCTTTTTTAGAAACATGCACCCTAAACTAACATCTGTAGTATCTATAAAAAGTATTCACTCCTTGGATGTCTCAAAAACAACAAGTAAATATTTTTAAACTTAAACTTTAACATCATGCTAAAAAATAATAATGATATCTCGCCAATAATTGTCTTGGAGGGATATTTTCTGGGAATATGCAAACGTTGCATCACTTATTCAAATATGCACTGATTTGCATAAAATGTATTAAATACTGAGAAAGTGGATAAAAAAATAAAACTTTTTTTTCCAGAATTCTGAAAGAAAACATTTGATTGAAGCAAATGTTTATCAAAATAATATTAACTTATTGTGAATTTTACAATTCTTTTTATGGAGATTTCAGGCAAGTCTTGCAATTTTCATCAAAGAAAACAATAGAAATCCATTATTTTGCATCAATTTCTAGCAGTTATTTTGTGTTGTGTTGATGAATGGAAATCATGGAATTAAAAAAAAAAAAGCACACATCCACAAAATTATTTTAAAAAGCCTTTAGTTATAAATTATTTGAAGAATTAGTTTGATAGGATCTAATGTTTGTCTGTTGGGCTGGACTCCATCTCAGTGAATCAGGAGGTTTTTACAAGTTTTGTGTCCAATTTTCTCTTCAGCTTATTATTAATTACATTTTACAGAAACTGCAGTGAATATATTCAGTTGTACAATTACACTGCTGGGCCGAAAGGTAGCATGACGTTACAATTCAGACTGCATGTACATCACTGACAAGATGGGAATAATGAATCTCTTTGTTCTGTTCTGGCATATTTAAATTTGCTCTTGATTGGTCTGATGGGGGTGCTACAACGTTTGTTTACTCGTTATTGATTGCCCCAAAAGGGAAGTGTTTACTGTTGTCTTGTTTTGAAGAATTATATTACCACAGTGGGAACCCCAAACGCCAGTTAATGAGGAGGATTTTAGTTGGGAATTTCACAGACAATCTTCGTTTTGTGTAAACTTCAAACGGCACTTGTCTGCAGATGCGCGCGTGTCTTTGTAGGAAACTTTCGCAGCCGGTAATAAGATTACAGGGACTAGTTTTACCCTGTCTGGAGGTGGTGGAGCCCTGAGCCCTGGTGAGGCGTTGGAGAACAGAGTCTGGCCTCTGGTGGAGGGTGGAGAGCTGAAAAGCCTGGAAGGTACTTATGGACAAGCTGCAGCGAGAAAACAGAGGGAGAGATGGAAGGAAAAGGAGAGTTAGCCGGCGCTGACGAACACAGTTAGGTTTCCAGTGTAGCATGAACATTTGGGGCGACATGAATAGACGGACTGATGGATAAAGTGATAAAGACAAGTGAGGCGGAGAACGGGAGGCAGTTTGAGAGAACTGCTAACTCAGTGGTTCTCGGGCAAGAAAAGCTAATGTATGTTTGGGACATTAGTATCTTTCAGCGTGTCAGTCAAGGTCTTGTGTCACTTCCTGCCGTAAACAATGACTGCAAGCGACACCGAAAGACGCTGACAAGCAGGAAGAGACTAATGCAGGGAGGGAGTTTCTGAGGTTTCCCCCTCAGTAATGAAAGAGAGGGAAAAGAAGATCCACTAACACCAAATGACCTGAATGTATCAGCAGCGCCTCTGGAGTTAGAACAGGACTCCAGAGCACCCCCTTCTGGTGATTCAAGAAATAACATCACTCTCCAAAGCAAAGTCCATTCAAAACTCATATAAAGCAAACTCAGAGCTATATTTATGGTAAAGTTTAGTTAGGTTTTCCAACAAAAACAGATAGCACATTTGATGAATAATTTCCAAAACAAAATTCTTAAAATTTATTACTTTTGGTTTCTCAAATTCAATGTTTTGCAGTCTTTTCCTATGTAAAAGATGTCAATTTAACATCTTTACATTTTGAACAGTTAAGATTAAACTCATCTTGATGTTAAATGAAGCTTTCATCAGTGGTTTGAATAATAGTGACCTGAACAGCAACATAACTGAGTTTTATTTAGTAGTAATAATTTGCTGCCACTTTTTATATAGGTTGATACTTTATCTATAGCACTGCTATTTTGTTTTATGATTTCTTTTATTATCAAGGTGATAGAAAAACAGCATTCTTATTCTCCACAATACCCTGTGCATTTAGGGAATTGACAATAAAAATCCTTTGACTCCTCTGAATCCATAAAAAGTCTGAGGTGTTTGCGTAAGCGAAAATGCATATGAACCCTTTTAGAGTTCCTTTAAAAATATTTATATGGAAAATCCAAATACATCCAAATGTAACTGATTTTATTTTTGTAAAATTAAACATGTACACATTTCCAGTGTATGGCCTGCAGATAATGATTATTTTTGTTGACTTTGTTGGGAGAAATGCTGTATGTTTTTATTTTTCAGTAGACTGGGTGTAGGGACTGAAATCTCTCATATTGAGTGATGAAACTATAACCAGTAGCAGCTAAAAAAAAACAGCAATGTAATAACACCAGGCAATCGTCCTTAGCAATCTTGAAGTGCTTGCTTTTGAACCCGACACGCCAAGATTGGTGCTAAAAATGCCAGACGAGATTATTGCAAAGATCTTTACTAAAGCCCTGCCTGAAACCAACGGGGTGGGGGGGTGCAGTAGTTGATGATTATAACTTTCTAAAAGATCGAGACAGTGGACACGAGACAGATGGATAAGCAACATTTACATTTTTCCAAACAAATAATGGCTCAAGTTTGTATTCTCCCCCCCCCAAACGGCTGCAATAAAATGGTGAAAAATAATTGACTAAAATAAAATAAATCTTCCTGCTGCTGACATTCCAACTTCATGGCTTTTCATGGAAGTGTGTGAAAACACAAATTAGTGAAGTTTGACAAGAAATTAACTCCTAAAAAAAGAGCAAATTTCATGTAATTAGAGGATAATAGAAGTTTGCAGTAAAAAAAAAACAGCCACTACTAAGCTTTTCGTGGACATTATTTATTCATAACTAGACAGATAATGTGACGTGTTGTTTTAAGTTTGTGTAGCAATTTATCAAGTTTCATAAAATTGCCAAACTGTGGTATTGGTTTCAACGACCACACACTCACTCTAAACTGAGTTACGTTAAGTAAAGTAGATGCTCCTCTATCATATCTAAAAGTTTTTTATTTTTTTGTATACTTCATCTCTAATAGCTAGATATCAAACCCAGCTGTCCCTTACTGATGCAACTGTAGAGACTTTTTCAAAGAGAATAGTTTACACATTAGGGTCACGTTTGAAAAAGAAAATCCCAGAATTGAGAAATGCTGCCATTTTCACCCATTTCCATTCTGTTACCTCACCTCTTGCGAGACTGCAGCGCTGCCCGCTTGGCCAGTAATGACGGAGGGTACAGGTCAAACAGGTCCCGGGCCTGGCCGATCAGAACTTCATACGGGAGGTCCTGGGGGATGCGGGAAAGGAGGTGGTGCACCATGGCCATGTCACACTCCGTCTGCTTCACCTCCTTCTCTCTGTGCAACACAATCTGAAGAAGAGAACTGGAAATGAAACAGGGCTGAGCAATAAGGGTTTGAAATTTATACGACTGACTTGTGTTTCTTTCATTGTACGTCAGGTTTTCATTTAATAGGGAAAATGTGTTAAAAGTACTTATCTTCTTTATTAGTGCTCTAGTAATGAAAGCCTGTTTCAAACATCTGAGTTCGTTGCTTTTGACTTTGCATATTCTTGACATTTTCAAAAAATATATTTTTTATTTTTTCAGACTTGACTCCTGCTGGTACTTCTGACAGTTCTGAAACTTTTGCTATGAGGCATGACTTTGACAACAGCAAAGATATTTACATGTTTAAAGAAGCCGAACGAGAATTCAGAGGCCAAAAATAATGAATGAAATCCAGATAAGCAGACAGGGAGATGTCAAAGATGTAGCTCAAGAGCAAAACCATAAGAAAGGAGGACCAATTTTAAACGAGCTCCTCTCTTATTGGCCATAAAGAATGTGTGATTTGTTGCATGTTTTAACAAAAAAATGGACACATAAACTAAGGGTACAGGATCTTTCTACCTAGTGTTTAAGACTCTACAAACTAATAAGAATTGCAAACAGAGCTGTAAGAATAAAGTGGGATACATTGTTGGGCTTTCTTCTTGTTCCATGCTAAACGTTAGGAAGCTCTCAGCTCGGTTGTGAGTTTTCATCTTTGCCGTCTACTGAGAAAGTTCACCTGTGTTACCTGCCGATGCTGAGCATCATGTCAACAAGGCAGAAAACAACAACAAACTCATGGTGAAAACTACAGATTTTAACCCTGCTTTCTTTCACGACACTTCCAATTGTTCAGGTGTTTGTCAAAAAAATTTTCTTTTACTTTTCCGGTTATTTGTTAAGTAAGTTAACTTACAATGCAACATTTTTTTTTTCTCCCTTTCAGTTCAATTAAAGCTCCACGCAGTGCACTGAGCTCAGCCTTGGAGGAAACACAAACTACATTCTGCTGGGTTGTTTCTCACACTTCAAACAGAGTCCTCCCCCTAAACACACAAAAGACACACAAACATCCGCAACGGCAACATTTGCTCAGCTGAACCCACTAATAAACGCATGCACAAGTTCTTGAGTTAACAAGGCCTCCTCAAAGACTAACAGACCCTCGAAGAACAAAGGGATGAAGGCAAACAACCATATTAATTTACCTCCACAAACACATTCATGCTTAAACTAGTAAACATGCAGGCGGTTGTGAGCAGCACCAACATGATGGAAGGATAAATCTAAATGTCTGCAAACGTCCGTCAAAATTCTTTCACTTCTCTCGCTTTCCATTCCCCATTTTTCCTGCATCCCTCTTTTATTCTCCATTAGGAGGCAGAAAATTAATTAACCAGTTTCGTGACTTGACGGTACTCCGCCTCACAGAGAAAACCAGAACCCGCGTGTTGACAGGAATATCTGCATCCTGGACTGCGGAGAAAAGCATCTCTCTGGCTCTCTTACTGTAGCGGCGAGGTAGATGGGCATCAGCGGATGAGAGGCCAGGAAGAAGTCGTACAGCCTCAGAGTGTGTTTGAACTCCGACAGGACGTGGCCGTACCACGTGATGAGCCAGGAGAGCGCAAAGATGGTTCCAACCTCCGCTCTGAAAGGCAAAGAAAAACAAAACAATTTCACCAATCATGAAGGAAATCTCTGTTTTTCCTGTTTCTGTAGCTTATTTACCTTCCTTAAGTATTCATGTCTTATTTTTGTCTTTGCTATGCATTTGTTTTCATCAAATGGACTATTATTGCCATTTGTTTGGCACTTAAACCCATCAAGAGTTCAAGTAAATAAGATTGCCTTAAATCAACCCTAAGCCAGAAAAGCCTCATTTAGCTGTCAGCATGCTTTAGTTAAGATAGCGGACAAATAAAGACTTAAATCTCGAAATCGCACAAAATAAATATTTATGAAACGGCAATAAAGCTAAAAATGAGCTTTTAGCAAAATTCTGAAAACTTCTTAACTGACTGGAAGCGTAAATATTATTATACATTTTTAAATAACTGAATGAGTGTAAAAATACTGATAAAATATGTGATTTTCTTTCCAAATAGGTAGGTAAAATGCAGAATTACCACAAAATTCTAATCACCTTTTATAGTTTGGTTAGAAGGAGGTAAAAGCCATCAGGAATCAGAGCCGACTGGACAAAGTTCACAAAATGGTACAAAGAAAACTTTTTTGAAGAAATAAAAGAGGCAGCAGGTGGCAGTAAAACCCATCAACTGATCCACCATCTAACAACTCATCAAACTTGGAAAAAAAAAGCAGCAGCTGCATTCAGGTTATTTATAGCTGTCCTGTCCTTTGTTGTTTACACCGCCTCAAAGTCAAACCTAACTTTTTAACGTTTAAACTATTGTTTACTGATTAAAAACGCTCTCTTCATGTGTTACATGTGTACTGCGATTGTACTCATTCCTGTGACAATGATATGAAATAAACAAGAAAAAAAAAATAAAAATCATTTACTCAAACGAAAGTTGATTGTCACCAAATATTTTATGATCCATACAGTTCTTGGCTGATTAGTTTTGACACAGTCCCATGGAAATAAGCAACAGAAGGCGTCTTGATAAATATTTATAGGAACACTGAAGGAGTTAGAATGATGTGAACAGGAAGAAGGTGGCAGACATGTAGTCAGAGTGATAAACATGAAAAGAAGTCAAGAGAGGGAGCACGTGCAATAGGACGGATGTAGAAAGGAGATAAAGTGTAAGAGAAAGGAAAACATGGAGCAGAAAGAAAGTGAAGCAAGGGGAAGAGGACAAAATAAGAGTTAAAGATAAGAAGGCAGGAAGGGAGAGAGGAAGCACATAGAAAAAGCAGAGATCCAGACTTTGAAGGAAGTTGTTTGTCTTACTGTCTTTCTCAGAGTGCAATGACTTGCTTCCTTTTTTGTTTTCTGTTAACGTTTGTATGTGAGAAGTAAGGCAGTTTGGGGGGAAAAATGGAGGTTGCCATTAAATCATCAATAATAAACAGGCACCAAGACTGAGAAAGTACTTTAGATAAACTCAAGCATAAAGATATATCAAAATACTTCAAAGGATGAGTCATTTACTTGCAGAAATGTCTGACCTTACTTCTTAATACACACACAGTAAACCTGCAGCAGTTAGCTTTTATCTATTATGCATTAGTGTAATAAACTCCAGCCTATTCAAATGCATTGTTTTATTTTACTGAGCCGATTTCACAACAGAACCTAAACAAAGGTAAGTTAATGAGGTGCAATGAGATCAACTCTGATGCATTTTAAGTATTATTTTCATTACACAATACTCAGCCCTGTTTGTGACTGGGACTCCTAAATGCAAAGATTAGCCCCGTAGTGCCCTCTAGTTGCTGGCTCATTCAAACTAACGCCAGCTGTTTTGTGATTTTTGTGTCAGTGAGTTTCTACCTGGTCATAAAGTCGTGCAGTTCCATGTCGACCTGTTCTAAAATCGGCATCAGATAGTTTAAAATGTGTTTGGTGCTATCCATGGTAGGATCCATGAAATCCCTGCAGACAGAAACGATAAGCCAATGTTAAATACGCTCGGAGAAAACATCCTATTTTGAGATAATTAAATACTGGAACATATAATTATTTGGATGAGCAGCAATAAAAGAGGTGTAAAAACCTGAGGTGAAAATTGGACAGTTTGTCCAGCATAGCAAGGGCCATACGCTCCCCGACCACCAACAACAGAGTGACAGCCACGTCATGGTAGCCTTGATAATAATGCAGCTGAGGGTTACGTTTTAAAACCGCCAGTATCATGTCGATCAGCTGCTCCTGAAGGGCCGCTCTCTGTGCAGCTGGCATACCTGAAAGAAAGCACAAGAACAACACATTTATAACTTGGCCTGAAAAGCATGTGTTTTGTTTTTGTTATGGAACATGTATCATGTGATTTTAGACTTTAGATTTTAGTCATTTTTATACTTCATTATAATTTATACTTCATTTATAATTCATTATAAAATATAAGCATAAACTTTCAAGAAATGCATGATAATCTGAAAAAATAGTGTACAGTCACAGTAATAATAATGTACGCCCTGTTATTTGGAAGGTTTTATGGATGACAGATAACTTTTGATTTCATCTTGGGCAGCATGATGGCTTAGTGGTTAGCACTATTGCCTCACAGCAAAAAGGTTCAAGGCCCAGGTTGGACCTGGGGTCTTTCTGCATGGAGTTTACACGTTCTTCGTGTTTACGTGGGTTTTCTCCGGGTACTCCGGTTTCCTCCCACAGCCTAAAAACGTGCATGTTTGGCTGCCTTCAGGCCCAGGCCTCTCTGAAAAAGAGATCTGTGATCTCCATGAGATTTGCCTGGTTAAATAAAAGGGTAATAAAATAAATCTTTTCTCCAGCAACTGTATCAATGTGACTGAATTTAAATATTGAGTGCATGACATTCTCCTGTCTGTTGCATCCCGATTTTTACGATTATTTTTTCTTTCTCAAAACACAGACAAGATCAAACAGAAAAGTTTTCTCTGGTGAAGCTTTAACCACGGTCAATATTTATTTTAGCTCAATCAGATAACTGCATGTTGCTGTACGTACAGGGGTGAGGACTGATAAATGGCACACCAAGCAACGGTGTGCTGTTATCTACAGTGATAACACACATAAAACCACCTTTAGGGAACCGCTTCATGGACCGCCTGACATCCAGGACTACTTGATTGTAGTCCTTGTGGTTCTCCCTCACATCTCGACCTGCAGCCATCATTACTCGTGTTAGTATTGCTTACACAGACAGCAAATTGCTTCATGCAGCCGTATTATTTATGTATACGAACCAGGCTTGTGTGGTAGATCGTACACATTGATGTTCAGTAATTTGGGCCACACTTTTCTCCTCAGTTCATCAGTGAGGAGGCCTCCTTTACTGACTGCAGCTGTCCTCAGCGTCTTAATGTCCACTGGATCCCTATTGGTTCAAAAACAATTATAATATCCAGAGTTTGGCTTTGTGTACAGTCAACGTCAGCTTGAAAAGCAAGAAATGTGAAACTGTTCTCAAATCTTGCTTTTCATTTAAAAAAATTACATGCTACAAATAATTGTACATGTACAGAATTGTTTATAACCATATTTTATTCTGGCATTATGATGGTTTAAGCTAAATCAATGTCTTTTAAATTGTGGGTCACAAATGCTAAGCTAAATATATATTTTAAAAAGAACGGATATTTATTCTAGGCTGTACCACCAAGATGACTTAAATTTAAGAAACTGAAGTCAACAAATATTTGTGGGGTAATAAGGTTTTGAAAAACTTCTTTAAAGAGATTCAAAAACATGCTGAAATGACTAATTTGCATTTGTAAAATTACAGTTGTACCACCATATTTGGAGGGATTTGTCATTCAGGTCAATATATAGTAAATTTTATTTATATGGTGCCTTTCAATAAATAAATAAATAAATCACAGGGTGCTTCACACCAAAATATCTTAAAAACAAGACAAAACAAATCAAGGTAAAATAAAAGCAAAAATAATAAGAGCTGAAATGCAATCAGATCAAAACTTATAAAATAGAATGCCAGTCTAAAAGGATTTTATTTTATTATATGAACTGAGAACAATTATCCTTAATGGTGTTTTCACACAAATTAAATCAATTAAGACCTGGTCTCCATCACTGTTAAATGATTTGGAGCATGCAAATGGTATATCAAAAGGCTGACTCAGATTGAAATTTTTATTAAAGCTGGTCAAGTCAGAGTAAGGAAAACAAACTAAAAAAAAAAAGTATTAAGTAGCGTCATTAAAACCTGATCAAAGCCTGACGGATGATAGCCAGCTTCTGTTTCCTCCCACAGTCTGGTTCTGTGACGAAGAGACAGAGATTAAACAAGGACGAGGAGGGGAGAATAGGAGTTTGAGGAATAAATCACAACCACGAGAAAGGGAATATGAAGGAAGGAAAAATGGACAGAGGTGATGGATGTGGAAAGAAAAGAACGGAGAAGACAGATATCAAGAAAAAAGATCATTTCAGTATACAACATTATGGCTTTTCCCATCCTTTCATGTACTGTTAAATGATTCTAATAAAAATTATTCCAGAAAAGTAAACTTCATAAACCAGTTTATACAAAATTTGGATGATAACAGCATGTTAACATTTTGACATAGATCTAGAAAAGTTCTTGATTTGACATTTTTTTATTAAACAAAAACAAAAAAAAATGTAGGTATATATAAGTGCCACATCACTGCCCAGTGATTGCAAGCCTTGCTGTGTCTTAAGTGCCTGAATGGCTTCAACACAACAATGAATTGTGACAGAAATAAAAACAATCCTGACTCAGTGAAAAGACCATTTCCGCCTTTCCTCCAACAGGCTGTAGGATGTTGTTTCCCCAAGCTTTTCAAAGCAGTCCATTTCTAGCTGACAGGCTGCCACGCAGGCAGCATCTGGAGCTTTATTTCTCTTTGACACAGTCGTAGAAACCAAACAATAGTGGGCTGTAAAATGCAGGCTGGGGAAGCCGCATACAACCACAGATTAGTGCCCAGACTGCTGCAGAGTAATGGTGGGAAATACGTCAAACTTGACTTTGCTTCACTCCAAGACGTGCCACTTATATTTTCTTACAAATACAACCAAAACGTACACAAATAAATGCGGACTATTTCGTTTAAAAATAATAAAAGGCCAGTTTGTTCTCTCGGTGTTAAAGTTTTTAAGGCTATAGCTACCTGTTTCACTTCTGGTGACAGATTCATTCTCATTCACCCCGACTCCTCCGTTTTGTTTCTTCCTCTTCTGTTTTATCATATCCTTTAAAAACGGACTTCAGGACGACAGCGTTGGTGTTGTTCCATAGGTCCGGACAAATTTTTTAAAAGTGTTACTAAATTGATATATTAAAAAAAAATAACAATACTTGCCAACAACAACGTCAACGGTTCTTTTCTCAGCTGTTGCCGACTGAATCAACCTACCCAGCGCTTCCTGCTGCGCCGTGATTGGACAGACATGTCACGTGACACGTATTCTATTGGCTGATAATGCAGGAGTTTCGCACCCTAACTTGATTGTAGTTTTTGTAGTCCTGTCTAGCTACTGACACTATTTACTCTATTTATAACACCTTTTCACACAGTTTTTGAATATTAAACATGACTTAAATTTCTAATTATTTTATAGTTGATATCAAAAGGACAGGGGAGTACTTCCTTAAATGTATAAAACTAAACTGAAAAATAGTCTGATTTGCTTTTTTACAATGCAAGAAAAACTTTAATCTGTAGATAATTTGTTTGAACATACATTAAGCAAGCATGTGTGTGAAGAAAATGATTGTTTCTTCTTTAACAAATGTCACTGTATTTAGAAAATTTCAACAAAACTGAAGTGTATTAACAGTGGCATTGGATATGCAAGGGTGGGTTATAATTTATCACTTGAGAATGCAGAAGAAATCCTAACTCTGCCAGCAAGGGTTTCAGCAGCCCGTCCGGGAAGCTATTATCACTCAAGAGATTCCAACACTGCATCCAGAAACGAAACCTGAAACTGCATTGCACAATGAAGACGCCTATTGTTAACTCTGTGCAGAGTTCTCTGGGATGGACCACACGTATTGTGCAAAAATTGTATCAACACCCCTAATTTCTTTACAATTTGCTTCCAAGCAGACAGAACTTGTGACCTTTTAAAGTGACCTTGATCAATAGTTTCTCATGCTTTATGATTTTTTCCTTTTCTTTAGATTTTAGATACTGGCTGCTTTTTACACTCATTTCAGTCAGTTGCTGAAGATAACACAGTTCAATAGAGATCAAATAGCATTTAAGCACCAACACAGTAATACAAAAAGGGGTAACTGAAGTATTTCCTAAAGCTGTGGCTTTAAGATGCTGTTAATCTGCTTTAGATTGTTGTTTTCAGCCTGACTGCTCTTTTGTATTTGTCCTCCACTTGTCATACATACTGCACAATAGTCAGGTACAAAATCTGGACTGAAATGTGTTGGGGAAAAAGTAGCTTCAGAAAGCCTAGAGAACTATTGATCAAGACCACTTTAAAGGTTACAAGAGTCTGACTTATGGAAGCAAAATATTTAAAATAAAACTGAAGGGTGGTTTTAAACTTCTGAACAGCAATTTTATGGAAACAGATAAGTTGAGAGGTCATAAAGTAATTTTTTTTGTCATGTCAGAGTTAACAGCATGCCAATCAAGGATTGGTTGCACACCAAAACTGATTGAGATTGAGTTATAGCTCTTTCCTTTCTTCGTGGAGTATTTTATTAAAATTATTTTGGCATAAATTAAAAGGTAGTTCCCATTAATTGGCTCGAACCTTTCACGCTAATTAAGCAAGAAACGTGAAAGGCGGAAGTTGACGAGAAGGATGACTCGATAGGGGGATGTCTGCTAAAAGCACAAGGATCTGGCAACCCGTGATGCCAAATGGACCTTGAGCCTCAGCGGTGGTAAAAACGCCTTCAGTTCTGGGACCACAAGCACTGACTGGGCAGACGGTCGGAGAGAAACAGAAAGACAGAGCAATGTCGGGTAGGTAGAAACTGCGTGACTGGAACCGCAAAAAAAAATAAAATAAAAAATAAACATGAGCGAGAAGGCTGAGACAAGAGGGCCCGCAACCCGCAGGAGGAGGACGACCGTCTCTGCCGGCGCCAAACAACAACAACAACAACAACAAGCCAACGGGAGCAAGTGGCACGACGCCGGGGAGAAACCGCCACCGTGTCCCGCTAAAGCCAAACCGGCGGCGGAGGCTTCTCGGCGAGCGAGTCCCAACGGGAAGCTGGACGGAGAGGCGGGGGTGTCGGGGGGGAAGCAGGAGCTCACGAACAGCCCGAAGAAGCAGCGGAGCGCTTTGGAAGACATCGACGACAGACTCAGGTAACCGTTGGGTTTGAAAAAAAAAAACAAAACCGTAACGGTTCGAACGTTACCAGCGGAAGTAGAACCGCGACCGTCACTGAAAATAAAACCGCTTCAAGTTTCTTTAAATCTATTTTAAGGTCTCCTTCTGAGTGTTGTGTCAAGGAATGTGCGTTTTTTGGGTGGGTTTTACTTCAGCTAACTGCCACATCACAGAGGTGTTGTGTTGGCTGTGGAGGACATTTTTGTTGAAACTCTTAATAAATACAGGCCACTATTTTCTAACAAAAACAAACACACATGGTTCAGTTTGTGCTTAAATGGCTTTGCAGACAGTACATGTGTTCAAAACCTAACTTTTCATTGTTTATTTTGTTGGAAAGTCTTTAAACATAAATGTGATGTATGATTTAATAACAATAATAATGTGTGCATTTCAATTATCAGCTTTCAAAGCTTCACATCTCACTTTCGCTGCTCTTATTTTGAAGAGTAAAGCTTTTGTTCTGTTGTGGTTTTCAAGCATTTTGGGGCAGAAAAAAAAAGTAAATTTACTCAAATATTAACCAGCAGATGGATGGTTTGTGAAAGAAACCCAACCTTATTTAGTTTTGATTACTCAAATTCATAATGTACAGGTTGGCAGCCATGCTTTCTTTTTAATAAGAGGAAGTTATCATGTACAGCTTTCTTTCTTCTTTTTTTTTTAATCGGAGCCTGCCAACTGCTCTAATGCCAGACAGAAAGTGAAAGCTGTTAAGTTGGGTTTGGGTATGTTTTTCAGTGTTTGAAACAAGTATTTGTTGCAGCTGCATAATATTATTAAGGTGTCAACAAACTCTGAGTTTGAATTTTGGCGTCAGACTGAAGGATGTGAAGACCAGCGCCCGTGTTAACTGGTTGTAATACCTTTTCCCAGGATATTTGTCTGATATTTTCCTGTTCCTTCTTGACCTCCCCTCTCACTGTCGTGCAGGGTTGTGAAAACCTCGATACCCGGCAGCCTCGGTTTGCACAATTCTTTCTGGGATCAGAACCTTTAACCCATATTTTCACAACTCTCTCATTGCCTGGTCCAGTTCTGAGAATTAAAATTATTACTTTTTAAATGTGATTTATTCATTCATTCATTGCTCACTTGTTGAATGAAAAAGCCAGAATAAAGCATGAACATTTATTTGCCCTCTTGACTTTATTTTTATTTTATTTTTTTCTGCAGATGTCATGTTTTACAAGAGTCCCTCCTGAGCTCGGCCAGCGGCTACAGCAACTACAGAGGGATCCTGAACTGGTGTGTTGTCATGCTGGTGGGTAAATTTGTGTGCATTTATTCCTTTAAGATAAAAAGCAGACATGACGGGTCCATACTTCCATGGTACTCTCTTTCCTGTGATTTGGGCCGTTGTTCTGTAACAGATATGCGGTACAGAGTAACGAAACTGTGCAGGGTTTGTCAGTAAGTGTTGTTTCTGAAGCTAAAAGGTAATCCAGCTGCTTTTTAGCTTTTCTTTTTTTCCTGTTTTGTGTATGTGTCACTCAGCGTGGAACCAACACGTCAAAGTTCATTCTGACTTGGACACTTTAAGTAAAACGAGAGCACGTAAAACGATTGTGCATTAAAAAAAATCTTAAGCTCGGGAGGTGATCTGTGGATCACAAGATGACAAAATAAATTCAGAGAGGCTGCAGAAGCTGCGTTCAGACTGTGGTGTTGTTTGAAACTGTTGTGTTTGACAGAGTAAGAGAGGAAAATGATCTCAGATGTACATCGGTCGTTATGCATTTTGTGTTAAATTATTTGTGTCGCAGTGAATTATGTTGTTAGGTTGTGGACACTATACACATCTTGAACTTTTATTGAAATCACTGTTATCTCCCAAGTATTTATATAGGTGTGGAGGATATAAAAATACTGCTGGCTGTCGTCCAGTTGTTTCTGAAGTTAGCCGAAACTATAATTAGACTATTATGCACATGTGCAGATGTGATGTTTTTGTTTCTGTGCATCCTCCCTCTGATATGCTATTCTGTGACGAGATTATTCACATTTTTGAATGTTTTTATTGCCATGACAACCCCTCGTCTTTGTGGCTGCCAGCTGGCTCGGCTCAGTTATTAATGGTTTGGACTCGGTTGTTAAGAGTGAAGTGGAGCTACAGACCGTTAAACGTGCGCCTGTCTGTGTGTACATTTTGCATAAGCTCTGCAATTTGTAAATAGCCTTTAAAATCTCATTCAGCTTCCGGTGTCACCCGTCTTCCCAGCTCATGTCTGTGTGTCAGTGACTGAAGGTGCAGCCGACTCCAGTATCTCCTTCTATTTATATCCCTCCAGCCACCAGACCTGAGCCTTCACTCGTCCTCAGCAAAGGGCAAATACCGTTTCATTAAACGGGTTTATTAACACAAAGTTGTAAACTAAACAAACCCAGATTCACACTGGGGAAAAGCACTGTTAAATCCAAATAGCTCATCTCAGTCATATTACTAGTGTTTCAAAATGGTTTTGAACAATAATCTGTAAAATTACTAAACTGAAACAACAATTCTTTAGTTGCAATATAGGAATAGTAAAAGATCTGTGTTGGAAAAATCAAGTTCAGGGTCTGTGTTTTTACTTAATTCTGTTGTTTTCACAAAGTGCACTTCAGTCACAGTTGCTGGATTGGTCCTCGTATTGTTTTCAAAGAAGTAAAATTAATGTTTTTAGGGGGGAAATGGATGGTTTTAGCTCTTTAAACGAACAGAAAGTGTCTGTGAGGCAGACAAGCTGATGAAAACTTGTAAGAAACGTCTCTTTTCACCAGGTGTCCTCTGTCCACTTACCATGCCACCCACTGAGTGTCTTTGCTGCCTCCTAGTTTAGTTGTCCGTCCTGAACGTCTCCCGCTGACCTTTCTGTGAGCATGAATAATAGAAACGACACCAGCACAGTTCTTTGCACACACATAAAAAAAAAACCTTTGATTTTTGCAATCGTCTGTTTAAATCCTCCGTAAAGGCCTCTGCTCCTTCATTCTGTTCTGCTCAATGAGCCTCATGCTGAAGATTACTGAGGCAAAGGTTAGTGGTTTGGACAAAAGACATTGGATCAAAAAGCAGATTGCTGCAGGATCTTTGCATAAATAATCCCTTGGACATGACCTTACCATGAACCACTGACCCCACCCTGACATCTTTATCGTCTCTCTAACAGTGAACTGAACCTCAGAACGTGTGAATAAACACTCCAGTGTTGCCTTCAAAGTTCAGGGGGTAATTAGTTTTATCTCATCGAAGCTGAACTTGGACCTTGAACTTTGAATACAAAAGGTAATCATAAAGTGATTTTATTTTTTCAGCAGCAGCAGCAGCAGCAGCAGCAGCAGGGTGTGATGGTTGTTCAGGTGTGATGGCAGCTGGAAGGTGTTGTCACGTTTTGGTGTGAAGCGGATCAGATCCGCTCAGACGGATCTGACTCAGCGTGATGCATCTCTCTCATCTGTTCACTCGAGTTTGTGTGGTTTTTTTTTTTTTTTTTTTTTTTTTTTGGGGGGGGGGGGCTTTTTGTTTGTTCTTTTGAATCTGTTTTTCTCTGTTGTTGCTGACAGCTGTGACTGACTTGATATGTGGTTTTAAAAATGGTTAAATCCGCAGGCTAATTGCAAACACAGATCATGGAAAAGATAAGCCAGATTGAAAGCTAAGCATTTTTTATCTTCTCAAAGTTCAGACTCAGTAAAAAAAACTTAAAAAAAAATAAAAAAGCCAGGGGGAAAACAGCCTTAAACTCTAAATTATTTCTTATCTTTGACTCTTTTTAACTCAGATTTTTGCTGTTGGGTGTTTTTTGTTTTTATTTGTAGGTGCTTAGTAATGCACGGCTCTTCTTGGAGAACCTTATCAAGTGAGTTTGGACAAACACACACCTTTTTATTATTTTTTTAATTTACTTTTTTATCCAACTTGCCTCTTAAATTTTACCTCTCATTAGCATAATTTTATTTTTGACCTGGTAATGTGTTCATCTCGTCATAGTTTAGTGTAGCTTCTTGTTTTAATTTAATCTTTCTGTAACTTTTACACAACCATAACAAGACCAAATCCACAAACGTATTTTTGCAACTTCATATTAGAAATATGAGCATCACTATAATTTCCTTTCTCCTCCTCCAGATATGGCATCTTAGTAGATCCGATTCAAGTGGTGTCACTTTTCTTAAAGGACCCCTACAGCTGGCCGGCAGCTTGCCTAATTATTGGTATGAATGCATCTCACTCCAAATATACAGTCTGAGGCGTTAGATTTCTGAGTGCCCTGAGTGTAAGCAGGCCACTTGTGATTATCATCACACAGTAATGTTTGTTTCACATCCTGAGACTTCAGGATTGAAGCTGAATTAAGAAAATCACGTGTTTCCTGTTTTAAAATCATAATTTTGACTTGATACACTTATGTAAGTGGCTCAAAAGGCTGATTTGACACATTTAAACGCTCCAGATGCTCAGAGATGGTTCAAAGAAGCATCATTTATCATTTCATCTGTATTAAATGGTGCAACAAAGAAAAATTCTTAAGTCTTTGTGCAAGTGAAGCTCATTAACCCTTTTTTTTTGTGATTTAGTGTCCAACGTGTTCATCTTATCAGCCTTGTACATAGAGAGGCGTCTGGCAGTGGTAAGTCTTCTATATGAGCCTATTTTAACAAGTGACAAACTTTTATTCCCCTTGTGACCCACAGTTCACATGTGAGAGTCCTGACTTCCACTTTGCTTATGAATTGATTTGGTAAAAATGTTTTTATAATTTGTAAGCAAAGTGGGTTTGATTTATAATCCCCCTGGGTTGCTCTTCTTTGTTAAATAAACTTTAAGGAGGTGCTTTGTGGTTTGTACACGGAGCTATTCAACACTGCAGCAGCAGTGATTTTATTTTTTATTTTTATACCGGCCTCTAACTTGTAAAAAAAAAATATATATATCTCAGCTGATCCAGATTAGACTGTATGTCATCACTGTGTTCCCTAAACAGAAAAAGCAGGGATTATCTAAAAGAAAGGACATCTGTAGACCTAATTAAAAAATAATGCAACACTTTCCTCTATGATCATTTCTAGGGAACAATCTCTGAAACTACAGGATGGATTCTTCACATTTTTAACCTGACATGTTTGTTGATCTTTCCTTCTGCCACCGTCCTCTCTCTGACCTCCATGACTCCAGGTACGTTCACCTAAATGATCCTACATTTTATTTAGCTAACTGTGCTGTGAAGTCTCGAGTGTTACTTTTCTGTGCCTGTGTATTTGTCATGATAACACAAAAAAAATGTGGAGTTTCTACCAAAACATACCATAAAATACCTTCTAAAACTAAGCAGATTGGAGCAGTTTCCATATGTACATGCACACTTTGTTAAATAAACGTTGCTAACGGCTCTTGCGGTTGTCTCTGTTTGTGCTTCAGTGGGCGGTGTGATCTCTCTGGGGATCTACACGGTGCTGTTTCTCAAGCTTTACTCTTATCAGGACTCCAACAGGTGGTGCAGAGAAATCAGACAAGCCAAAGCCAAAAGATTAACGCGGTCGTATTCATGTAAGTGCGTCGGCACCCTGAAGGGCAGATGAGTTTTGACTGAGGGTCATATTTCCGTGTCTAAATGAAATGATCCACACAGACGCGCATGGATCTGTGTATGTGACGTTATCACTGTGTTGTATTACCATCTAGTGGTGAAACTCAAGTTTTTGGCAAATAGCGGCAGTAAATCAAAAGTTGTATAACTGTGTGGATTTTTATTTTTGCCTGAATATTTAATGCAGCGTGATACAGGACAGAAATAATGTTTTCTGTGCTGTGTCTTTCAGGTCCTGATGTGCCACAGTGTAACGGGTCAGCAGTTCATCCTCATGTCTCCTACCCAGGAAACCTCACACACAGAGGTAAACATGAAGCTGTGTTTCTTTGTATGAACCCTTCTAAGTATACTATAATACATTGTCTAGCTATGTTATATTATATTACTGTAGTATTTGTATATATATTCACTGCTGAATAACAGGTTGATTTGGTTTTTTGTTCCGTCTTCAGACATGTACTACTTCGTTTTCGCCCCAACTCTTTGCTACCAGCTCAACTTCCCACGCTCTCCTCGAATACGCAAACGGTTCCTGATGAGAAGACTTTTTGAAATGGTAGGAGCGATTGATTGATTACAGATGTGATTGTTAAATTCAGTAAGTGATCTGTGAAGGATGAACTGCAACAGAGGAACATTCATTCGTGGTTTGTTTTAACCATAAATCATTATCTCTCGCAGCTTTTTCTCATGCAGTTGTTGGTGGGATTGATACAGCAGGTATGTAGGAATCACAGACAAACCCAGCAGTTCTGAGTTGTTTTATTAATTATTAGTTTATTATGAGATGGCCTAATGACATGTGTGTCATACCTTTACATTATATTGATGGAAAATAACAAAATGATTCGAATGTGTCTCTTTCAGTGGATGGTTCCCACTATTCAAAACTCAATGAAACCATTCCAGGTAGCCATCTCATCTCTTTTTGTTCACTTTCTTATAATTTTTCTAAATATTTCTGCTCCAAAATGAATTGACAAAACAACAAGTCAGCAGTGTCCCTGTTCATGGAGAACCAAAGGTTCTGTCAGCAAAGCAGGGGGTCAGAAAGTATTGTTTCTGCTTATATGAGTTTATCATTTCGTTCTTTGTTTCTCACAGGAAATGGACTTTTCTCGGATGGTAGAGCGACTGCTGAAGCTAGCTGTGAGTATCACTGCAAGATGCTTATCGGTGACCCTTTAATGATCTTATCACATGCTTAACACCTACACTTCCTCCTTTCTGCCCTCTCCTAGGTCCCTAATCATCTGATATGGCTAATATTCTTTTATTGGTTTTTCCACTCCACCATGAACTTCGTGGCGGAGCTGCTGCAGTTTGGAGACAGGGAGTTCTACAGGGACTGGTGGTGAGTACGGGTCAGGCAGAATTTACTGAAGTGTGCAAACAGAGGATGTCCGCACCAAAATGGGTACATGGCAACACCACAGTGATGACGGCATTAATAGTGCTGACATGATTACTTTCATTGTTGTTTGTTAAAGAATAAATGGTGATATTTATAATCACAGCTGGAATCACGGCTTTTTGTTCTGTTCTGCTGAAACATGGACCACTGCTTGGTTATTACTTAAACAAATCACCTGCTAACCCTGCACAGATGGAAAAACTGAAATGTTTATCATTTTTAGTGATTCTACAAATCCTTCTTTTTGTTTTTTGTTTCTTCTTTTCGCCACCTCAGGAACTCTGAGACCGTCACGTATTTCTGGGCCAACTGGAACATCCCGGTGCACAAGTGGTGCCTGAGGTAGGGCACCCAACCTTTTTTTTTTAATGAGATTTCATTTTGTTTGTTTTACTAACATGGAGACGCTGATTCGTGTTTCGTGTTTTGTGTTTTACAGACATTTCTATAAGCCAATGTTGAAGAGGGGGGTAAACAAGTTGCTGGCTCAGACTTCTGTCTTCCTGGTTTCTGCCTTCTTCCATGAGGTAAAGACAGAAAACTTTAGGTCGTCTGGCTTTCTCGACTGTTCTCGAAAAAAAAACAATGTGGGATGTTGACGTGTCTCTCAGTCAGTCCTCTCTGTTTGACAAAATCAACAAAAACTGAAAAAGGAACACCTTCTAAGATGATGTAGGGAAAAAACTGGGAAAATAAAAGATGAATATAAAGTTTATAGTTTGTTACTCTTGAGGTGTGTTTGTAGCAGCCACAGCTCCTCATTTCTGTTTCTGAAATGTCTTCATAAAAGGAGTTGATTTTTGAAAAAGTAGAAAACAAAAACTGACAGCAGGTCCATCTTTACTTGCTAATACAGTCATTATAGACAGCTGTCTTTGTAGACATTGATAGATGCTAACAGAGTCTGTGTTTAACCGTCTCTAAGCCTTTTCTCTCTCCTTCTCAGTACCTGGTTAGTATTCCCCTGAAGATGTTCCGACTCTGGGCCTTTATGGGAATGATGGCTCAGGTAAACGCACAAAATCCTCTAATTCTGTTATAAACATCTCTTACAGCGGCTGTTGTTGGTCATTTATTCTCACCTGCAGTCTGTGAACTTTTACTCAGACCTGTGCTCATACCCTGACCTCTAACCTCTGACCTTCCCCCACATTCAGGTTCCTCTGGCTTGGTTTGTGGGCCGCTACCTGAATGGAAACAACGGCAACGCAGCCGTGTGGATGTCGCTCATTATTGGACAGCCTGTCGCTGTGCTGATGTACGTCCATGACTATTACGTCATTCATTATGGAAACGCCAACTAACACTGGAAAAACACACCTGTTCCCACACACACACACACAAAAGCCTGTGAGATGAGCCAATGAGAAAATGTAAAGTAAGGCGACAGTAATGAAGTCGCCTCAGCTTCTGTTTTTTTTGCACTTCAGAGAACTGGACCACATTATGTTGGAAATGTAATGGGATGTATAAACAACACAAACGTGCTTGTTGTTCAGCTCAAGTTTACTTTCATAGGTTGGACATGCTGTGACTTTGTCAGCCTACAATCGTAGTCAACTTTAAAATGCAGCTTCCCTTTAAGCGTTTATTAATCCCGGACCCAAACCGAAGCAGCATTTAGACGCCTCAAACGAAGCGGCCCTTCATTTGTTTGGACCAGGGTTTGATTTTTTTTATCCACAATCTGCTCAACAAAAACAAATTCCTTTTAAGAGCTTGATCAGAGTTGCCTTGAGTAAAACCTCTCCTCCTCCTTGAGCTCAACAACAATTCCTGACGCTTGAAAAGCACTTTAACAGACTGAAAGGTGGGAGCAGCTCCAGAGATGGAGATGCCGGGAGGAAAAACAAAAACAAAAACGCAGCAAACGTGAATCACTGCCAAGCAAGCACAGGCTAGAACAGGAGCTCGGCTTCAAGCAGCCTAAATGAAACCGGTGGGTTTTGTGTCTGTGAGAATCTCAAAGCAGCCAGTTTGTTTCATTACGGTTTAAAATTGCAGTTGTCTGTTTAGGATGTCGCCAGGTCTTGAAACTAACCCTAATGAGCATCTTTTTTACATTCATTCTGTATAAATTCCTCATATTCCTCCATCTTTTGTGCAATACAGTGTTATATAGTTGATATATATTGAATTTAAATCGTGTTAAAATGACTGAAGGAAGCAAGGACTCCGTTCCAAAAGGAGAGAAGGAGACAAAGACACTTTCTGAGATCATTTGTACAATCATGGAGCATCGTCTTTCTGCACTACAAACATAAATCGATGCACGTCGTGATGGAACCGTACAGACAACACGTCTAATCTGCATCAGATTCATCTTTGGTTTGAAGTCTTTGTTCATTTCATTTGATCATTTTTGTTTTATTTTGTTGTGCTCAGTGATTTGAAGCTGTATTTAATTTACTTTTTTTGAGCCAATGAGTCTTTTTTTTTTTTTGCACTTTAAAAAGAAGATTCATGCTGTGGACTAAAGCAATAGATTTCTACGAATGTATTCTCTGAGTTGTGTCGATTATGAAATGAAAACTAATTTTGTTGGAACAAGTTTTACGTTCTGTAATTTGATTTTGATCGTTCATCCTGTGGAAGTCCAAAGGGTAAAAAAAAAGAGGATATTCTAAAAGCCTCTTTAGTGTTGTTTTTATTTTATTTACAGTGTTTGGATTCCTAAAACTTCTTGGTCTCTTTCTTGTTATGTTTGCCAAAGCCTGACACTGTTGCTTGCAAAGTTCTTGCCATGCGGATTAAAATAAACATTTATTTTAGATTTAGTTCAGCTTTTTCAAGAGCTAGAGTATTGACTTCATTCTGAACCTCTCGGTTGAAAAACAAAAAGTTATTTTAAGACGCATCAGATTTCAGGGAAAACACTCAAACCATCAAAACAACAATTTCCAGAAAGAACGACCTGAATTCTGGCATTCCTTATGGAAAACAAGTGCCTGCAGTAAAATATAAACCTTTTTAAAGTCAAAGACGTGGAAGAAATGTGATATTAATGTGTTCTGTGCCGTAAGTATCTCCAAATGTAACCAAACTATTTTGCTAAAGGTAATTTCTTTTTGTGTTTCTGATAGCCCGATGATTTTGAATAAGGGGGTGAATTTAAGTGTTAAGCATAAAAACTAAAATAAATGAACTTTGATCTACAAATCAGATCCAGTCTGACAGATCTGTCAAACTTCAGCAGCTAAACGATCAGTGTTTGTGAGATGATGGATTATTTTTTAAAGTGCCACGTCCATCTTCCTTTTAAATCCAAGTAAGGAAGTAAAAACAAACAAACGGTGCAGCTGAGGGCTAGTTGGGTGAAACGTTAACTTGTTTTTGTGGGGTTTTTTCACACTCTTGTCAACTGTTCGTGAATGCAAATTAAAAAGTTTTTGTTAAGAGTTGTATCTGTTCATTCTGTGGTAAAATTATTTGACACGGCATGTAAAATGAAGGAGTTCGTCCTGTGTATAGAACTCTAACAAATACAAAAAAAAATCTGTGTTTTGGGAATACAAATGATTATCTTTTTTCCCTGCTCTTTAAATAAAGACAATTTATATCTTAACAAACTTTCTTTCTTAGTACTTTTTACAAGCAAGCAGGTGAACTGATTAATGTAACTAAGTGCTGTAAATTAATTAGTGTTCCCTCTAATTAAAGCTGTTCTTATCCGCCGTCACAGGTGAAGCAATAATGTTTTTGCTTGTATCTGTGTGTGTTCATTTGTACTGTTAGTAAAATATCTCTTGGATCACTTGATTGACTTTAATAGAAATGTCATCGGATGCACATCTACATCAAATTCATTTTTGGAGTCCGTTAAAGATGGCTGCCACAGCTAATCGACCTTAACCTACTCAAACGGTGACACTTCAGTCAATTTACAAATACTGAGCTAAAACCTGGGGTGGTAGTAGCTGACAGTCATTCACAACACGTACACCGAGTGCTAACAGATCATTATTTTTAAGGTTTAAGCAAAGTAACTCAAACATAAGATCTTTGTCTAAAACTCTAAAACAGGCAGCAGATGAAAGAATTGCTAAGTCTTTAATCATAATAAGTTTGAACATAAAACAGAAGCAGTGTCCTTTGACAGTTTAATCACATTCATTAAAAACAAAAAGGTCTATCAGTAATATATAAACTTTAACACCAGCTGCAAAACCACATTTTCTAAATTTGATGGAAACTTTACATCACATCTGGGGCCTGTGTGGATTCACTGCTTCTATTCCTATAAAAAAATAAAAATGAGGTATTAAAAAGATGTTTGAATTTGACCAGATTTCTCTGTCACTGCCTAAAGGAAAAGCATGAAACGTTACTTGAGTCCTCACCTTGGATTTCTGGTTCTGGACGGGCAGGTAGAGTTTAAACTCTGGCGGTAGCTCGTCTTCAGAGTACAGCCTGTCTGAGAAATAAACCCTCCTTATGCAGCAGTTTGCATGAATCTGAGAGCAAATCAGGTCCGATATGTTAGTGTTTGCACAGATCCTGTGATCACATGATCAGTCCCTTCTTTGCGTGCTCACCTGTACCCGCAGCGTCTCGGTGTAGTTGGTCCCGTAGGCCCTCCTGGTGAAGTCCGACAGGTTAAACTGGATCTGGTTCCAGCCGTCATCCAGCCTCATCGGCATGGTGCAGATGAACGGCTTCGTTCTTGTCGTGCTCTGGTAGTTACTTGCCCGAAACCGCCGCCGTACGTTCTTATCATCCAACACCTGGAAGATGTAAATACACGTGTGGACACACTGAACAGGCTGACGGTAGGTTTACTGCCTGTCAACAAGAAAAAGAAGAGGTTCCCGTTTGTACCTGGACTTCAAAGGTGAAGTACTTCCTAAGGTTCTTAATGATCATGATCAGAAATGGAAGCCTGATGCCGAGGGTCTTCTTGGGGTCTGCAGGACATGTTATGTAGGTGGTGCTGCAGGGAGGGGAGAGTTCAGCATGAGTCTAATGCTTGAATGGTTGGAGCTAAAACGATGAATGAGTTAACAGGCAGTCACCTGACGTTTGCTCCCTCGATATCCAGCACCATCGAGTGGATAATGCTGTCTGTAACCTTCTTGATGTGGCCGTTCCTCACCTGCAGGCACAGAAATGTTATTCAAGTCAAAGAAGAGCTCTGCCCACGGCTCAGCTACAAATCTGTCTGAGTCCATCTGGGTCAACTGTGTCTGTTAGCAAAATATCACATGATCCGCTGCATAGGTTTTAATGAAAACAGCCACTGGGTGTTCATCTACAGCTGGTTAAATTTTAGAGTCAACCTAATGTAATTAAGATGGCCGCCTTTGGAAACACAAAAAATGCTATAACTCAGTCAGGTTTACTGATACTGAGCTAAAATTTGGTGCGGTAGTAGCCGAGAGTCATCCTGAACACGTACTGGGAGAGACCTACACATGGCGCAATATTTTTGCTGCAGATTTGGCTTCAAATCTGCCTGTTAGCAAAATATCTCACAAACCAGTGAACAAATCTTAAAGAAAGTCGGTGACAGTAACCATCACTTGGTCGCATTTGTAATCTACTTTGAATGGTGGGTAAAAGAGAAAGTGAGTTGGAGAACTGAATGATTAACGTCCTCCTTTAGGCTTTGGCCGTTGCCTAGCAACAGCGCCATATTGTTTACATGTAACTGAAGAGAAATGGGGTTAGTTTTTGGATGTAAAATTGTATTTATAATGAACTTGACAGAGCTGATACAATATTTACTGTTTCATTAATTATTAATTTAACTCGGGAGACCCAGAAGTTCATATTGATTCGCTAAATCAATTTGCACATAAACACAACATGAAAGTAATAATTTGAAACTGACAATGGTAGATCTGAGCCACTAAATATTCTAAATAATTGACTTAAACCATCTTGTTTTGCTGCTTTAAAACCACATAAATTTATCACAAGACAGCAACTTTTAGCAGCTACGAGCCAAAAGGCCGTAAAAAGACGGTTGTTATTTTATGATCGGTGCTACGAGCCAAAAAGGCTAAATCTAATTAGCTTACCTGCTTCTCCCATATTTGAAGTGGTTTGCTGCCTATGCTGTATAATATAGACAAAAATCCGCTCTGAAATGTGTTTTTAAACATCTTATTTGATCTCGGTATTAAGTAGTTGTGCACAGAGGAAAATCAAAAGTCGCGTTGCTATGAGTATTTTGTCATCAGAACTTCAAAAATTCAATAATCCTGAATGGCTGCAGTTCTCCTCTTGAACAGTTGGTGTCGCCACAGAGTCAAGAATACACACCACACAGCAGGAACAGCACCAGAAGAAGAGTTGCTACTTTTACTGGGAGTTTATTGTTTTAGAAATAATCTGCACATTTGTATTTATTTATTATGAGTTTTAGGACTGTGAGGCCACCAGGGAGACATGCCACTGAGGGCACAAAATACAAAATACTTTTTAAGATATAAGTTTTATCTTAACTATTTATGCAAAATAAAATTAGGAGACAATTTTCTTATTGAATATACAGTATACTCAATTATTTAGATTAATTTCAGTGCACTATTTCAATGCAGTGCGGTAAAATATTCAACGAATGACGCAACAGTGCCACCAAGTGGCAGAAGGAGGACACTGCATTAATCGAGGCAGACAACCACGGTAAACCTATTGACGTTTCTATTAAACAAATAAAATATATATATTTATTTATTTATTTTTCGCCTGCTGAGCTGCCTGCTCTGTTTTTCCCTTCCGCAGAATCGTCACCTTATCGTGGTGGAGGGGTTTGAGGACCCCCGTGGCTCTGGGGCCCGTGTTGCCTGCCGGCGACCTGACCCCAGATCAGGGGTCAGACTAAGAGCCATTCAAGGAACAGGCTTCAAAAAGCTCCAGGATGCTTTTGCTTTATGTTTCTTTTCAGCTATTTAGGTGCCGACAGTAGTGACACTGTTAAAGCCACCGAAGATCCTTTGAAGAGCGAGGTCGATGAAGAGAAACATCTGCTCAGCTTCATCACAACCAGGTGGAGGACAGATGAAGGTCGAAGGTGGTGGTGCAGAAACTAACAGGCGCTCAGATGGAAATACTCGTCAAGATGATTCCAGCGCTTCAGAGGCTGACGAGGAATCTTTTCGGGTTAAATTTACGTCTACAGATACTTTGAATGTATTTGTTTATGTAAAAACTATTAATGAAATTTGTTATTTTACATGTATTTGAAAATTTTCTGAAAGAAAATAAGCAGTTTTATGAACATATCTAGAATAAAGTCTAGAAATGTCTGTCTGCATTTGTCAGACATGCTTGTGTGTTTGTGTTGTGACTGCTTTTTCTTTTAAATCAGATTTGTTGTTGTCCATGTTGAACAAAGCTTATGAAAAAAACATCATATGGAGGGTCCGGTTCTGGTGTTTAAGGATGTTTGGTTGATTTTGAGAATTTTACTCTTCACGGTGAGGCTTTTTCAGCAGTTCCTGAACTGAGACTCAAAGTGTGACTGATTTTTAATTTTCCACTATGACAGAAAAACAAAAACAAATCTACTTTAGGTAACACAGAAGAGTCCTCTGAAGGGTTGAACATGTTTATTTGATGTTTTTAGTGTTTTTGTTGTCTTGTAATATTTCTTAAAGTGGTCTCGATCAAAAGCTTTTCAGGCTTCCTGAAAGCTTTTCAGTTTTTTATTTTTAGACGTTAGCAGCTTTTCCCCTCAGGCTGAGTTCATCCCTCCAGATTTGAAACGAGACAATGATGTGACAGAGCAATCGTGTACTTTTCAAGCTAAAAATCTTATGTGTTTGTCACTGTTTTACAAGAATAAGTCACTCTTTTATTCATATCACAGTGTGCAACAAACCTCTTGGTCATAAATCACCAACTGTGATATTTAACTTCACTTATTTAAACTTTGTACCCGAGCGTTGGTCCAGGCGAACGCTTGGTGTTTCCGGTCACCATTGCAACTCCTAATCTGCTCAGTTTTTTTTTATTTTAATCTCTAAATCACCAGTTAGACTGTAAATACCTAAGCACTGTGAATAAACACAGTTACGTGTTTAATCTATTTGAGAACTGAAAACTCAAAAGTTTAATTTATTATACTAAAGTAAGCAAAACCTTAAAAAATAAACATTTTAGAACCATTAACTTCTAAAACAATGAGAGGGTTTTTGAAACCAAAAACAGGTTTTTACCGAGATCTTTCCAGACACAAACTACTGACTTCACAGTAAAAAGTAATTTTTGATCGATTTGAACTCTTACATGAACTTTTTATAATGCGTAAAAACCCTCTAAAATGAAAAACTTTACACTTAATCTATAAAAACCTTTATTGTGCAGAAAGCAACACGAGACCTCACTCAGCACTCAGTTTTACATTTATAATCAGTTCCTATCTACACAACATAAATCCTGTAGCTAAACTTCACGTCACACCTGGAGAACAGCGCAGCTCAAGAGGCTCTACTGCTGAAAAAAGAATAAAAACACCAGAGTTAGTGCAGCACTTACTATGACTAAAAAGTACACAATACATTGTGACAGTGTTAACTTCAACTTTAACTTAGGAGTGAATATTCACCTTTGCCTTCTGATTCTGCACAGGTAAGTAGAGTTTAAACTCAGCCGGTAGCTCGTCTTCAGAGTACAGCCTGTCTGAGAAATAAACCCTTCTGATACGACAGTTGGCATGAATCTGAGAGCAAAACAGGTCAGATATGTTAGTGTTTGCACAGATCCTGTGATCACATGATCAGTCCCTTCTTTGCGTGCTCACCTGTACCCGCAGCGTCTCGGTGTAGTTGGTCCCGTAGGCCCTCCTGGTGAAGTCCGACAGGTTAAACTGGATCTGGTTCCAGCCGTCGTCCAGCCTCATCGGCATGGTGCAGATGAACGGCTTCACTCGAGTCGTGCTCTGATAGTTACTTGCCCGGAACCGCCGTCGTACGTTTTTATCATCCAGCACCTGGGAGATGTAAATAAGTGTACAGATGCACGGACAAAAACGTTTTTAATAAAACCGAGATGTTATTGTAAGTCAACAAGACACAGAAAGTCTGTGATTCTGTACCTGGACTTCAAAAGTGAAGTACTTCTTAAGGTTTTTAATGATCATAACCAAAAATGGAAGTTTAATGCCGAGGGTCTTCTTAGGGTCTGCAGGACACGTTATATAGGTGGTGCTGCAGAGAAAGAAGAGTTATTAAAAAAACAGGAACACAGACATGCAGACACTCACTCTAAACACCTTTGGGGAAGCATTCAGCTAACATCATGAACAACAAACTGAATGGCTTTAATAAAAGGAACTGAAAAGGGGTGTTTCATTTAAACACATATGAACTGAACGCATCTACACAACATCCTAACAATAAATATAAAAGAAATATCTCAGATGAACACAATCTTTGGGTTATCAAGATCACCTTTATTTAAAACGTGACTTTTGCATTTCTAAATTGTAACGCAAACATGCTTAGGTCATCTTTAACAATGTTTATTAACAAACCTTTTTAGCAAAATCACATACAACACATCATCTCATTACGGTTTCCTCCCACAGACCAAAAACACACATTAGATTAACTGATACCTCTAAAATGTCCACAGGTGTCTCTCTTTAAGAATTATTAGACAACAGCAAAACTTTACAATTGATCTTTTATATAATTAACAAAGTTGCTAGATTATTGGCTGCAGTTTTCTGAAGTTTAGCGAGCAAAAGATCCATCTTTGATTTAGTTACAGATCTTGCAGCTGCTGTGACTTAAAACCCGTTTTGTAGAAAATGTTTTTATCTTTTCTTTATTACGAAGCAAAAGCTGAGAGATGGACAGAAAACTGAGCAGAATAAAACATACAAAGCATGATGCTTTAATGGAAGATAAACGGCATTGAGACTGATCTGTGATTTTACAATTCACTGATTGTTAACATATCCAATCTCTCCTAGAATTTGGTAAGTTATACCCCGTCTCAATAGCTGACTACAGACCTAAATGATTATTTAAACACAAACTCACCTGACGTTTGCTCCCTCGATTTCCAACACATTGGAGTGAATGTCATTATCTGGGACTCTTTTGATGTGTCCATTCCTCACCTATTATTTACGTAGACAAATCAGGCGGGCAAGTCATTTAAAAAAGAGCTGTTTGGTCCAAAGTGACGGCTTTAAATAAGCCACATGAAGCCAGCTAGCTTTAGCACAAACAGCTAACTATTCTAATTTAAAAAGATCTCACACCATTTATCCAGGAACTCCACTTACCTTCTTATCCCATATTTGAAGTGGTTTGCTGCCGATGCTGTATAAGATGGACAAAAATCCGCTTTGGAATGTGTTCTTAAACATTTTTTATGGTTTCAATGTGCAGTTGTGGCGCACATACTGTTTACAGACTTCACTTCCGGTCCCCCGACACTACTGGTTCTGTTTAGAGGCGAAGTAATCCGTTCCGCGGTAGAAATTAGGATTTATAAGATTTTTAAAATATTATATCGGCAAAATAGTATTAAAAAATCTTAAAACGTCTCTCTCAGAGACGACAGCAAAAACGGAGCAGCAGTCAGCATTTTTGTTGTTGTGGTGTTGTTGCCGGGGAACGAAAGTTGCTCGACTTTGTTTCACGCAGACCCGTAAATATCAACGCAGCCCGGTCGTCATGGTAACGGAAAGCCCGAGTAGTCGAGCGTAAACAAAACGCACATTTAGCTAATTTCAAAACTCGAATTTTCAGACCTTTTTTTGAGTAGTGCGTTTTAGATAAGCCGTGTTTGTTCCGTTTAGTACGAACTACAACCAGGGGTGGAAATTAGCACCCGCCACTGGCCAAATGCGGGTAAATATTTGAAGCAATGACTTATATGGACTTATATATAAGTCATTGATTTGAAGTGGCGGGTGAATTTGATCAACACACACGTCACTGTGGCGGGTTGGCAATTTGAACAGAAAATGTGTTATTTGTCCTCTTGACATATAGGGGGCAGTAATGTGCTCGAGTTGCTGCTGTTACGTCGAGCC